>NC_089228.1:28296147-28630801 GCF_963924675.1 Phocoena phocoena | reverse complement strand
TACCTTGTTAAAGTTATTTCAATTATACTTTTATTTTTCCTAATGTATTTTTTATCTTTCTAATTTTATTTTGTTTTTCATTCTTTAATATTACACTGTTCTCTTTTTTCTTTCTTTCTTTGTTGTTTTTACAGAGCCAAGAAGCTTGCAGGATGTTGGTTCCCAGGCCGGAGATTGGGCCTGAGCTCCTGTGGTGGGAGCTCCAAGTCCAAACTGCTGGACTAACAGAGAACCTCAGACCCCAGGGAATATTAATTGGAGTGAGGCCTCCCAGAGGTCCTCATATCAGCACCAAGACCCAGTTCTATCCAACTGCCTGCAAACTCCAGCACTGAATGTCTCAGTTCAAAAAACCAGTAACACAGGAATACAGAACCACACATCAAAAAAAAAAAAAAGAAAAGAAAAGAAACGACAATAAAATATGTTACAGACGAGGAAGCAAGTTAAAAACCTACAAGACCAAATAAATGAAGATGAAATAGGCAACCTACATGAAAAACAATTCAAAGTAATGATAGTAAAGATGATCCAAAATCTCAGAAACAGAATGGAGAAAATGCAAGAAATATTTAACGAGGACCTAGAAGAACTAAAGAGCAAACCAACAGTGATGAACAACACAATTACTGAAATTAAAAATACACTAGAAGGAATCAATATCAGAATAACTGAGGCAGAAGAACGCATAAGTGAGCTGGAAGATTAAATGGTGGAAATAACTGCCAGGGAGCAGAATAAAGAAAAAAGAATGAAAAGAATTGAGGACAGTCTCAGAGGCCTCTGGGAGAACATTAAATGCACCAACATTCGAATTTTAGGGGTCCGAGAAGAAGAAGAAAAAAGGAAAGGGTCTGAGAAAATATTTGAAGAGTCGAAAACTTCCCTAACATGGAAAAGGAAATAGTCAATCAAGTCCAGGAAGCACAGAGAGTACCATACAGGATAAATCCAAAGAGAAACATACCAAGACACATATTAATCAAACTATCAAAAATAAAATACAAAGAAAAATTATTAAAAGCAGGGAGGGAAATGCAACAAATAACATACAAGGGAATCCGCATAATGATAAACAGCTGATCTTTCAGCAGAAACTCTGCAAGCCAGAAGGGAGTAGCAGGACATATTTAAACTGATGAAATGGAAAAACCTACAACCAAGATTACTCAACCCAGCAAGGATCTCATTCAGATTCGAGGGAGAAATTAAAACCTTTACAGACAAGCAAAAGTTAAGAGAATTCAGCACGACCAAACCAGCTTTACAACAAATGCTAAAGAAACTTCTCTAGGCAAGAAATGAAAGAGAAGAACAAGACCTATAAAATCTAACCCACAACAATTAAGAAAGTGGTAATAGGAACATACAAATCGATAATTACCTTAAATGTTAATGGATAAAATACTCTGACCAAAAGACACAGACGGGCTGAATGGATACAAAAACAAGACCCATATATATGCTGTCTACAAGAGACCCACTTCAGAACTCGGGACACATACAGACTGAAGGTGAGGGGATGGAAAAAAATATTCCATGCAAATGCAAATCAAAAAAAAGCTAGAGTAGCAATTCTCATATCAGACAAAATAGACTTTAAAATAAAGACTATTACAAGACACAAAGAAGGACACTACATAATGATCAAGGGATTAATCCAAGAAGAAGATATAACAATTGTAAATATTTATGCATCCAACATAGGAGCACCTGCATACATAAGGCAAATGCTAACCATCATAAAAGGGGAAATCGACATTAACACAATCAGAGTAGGGCACTTTAACACCCCACTTTCACCAATGGACAGATCATCCAAAATGAAAATAAATAAGGAAACACAAGCTTTAAATGACACATCAAGATGGACTTAATTTATATTTATAGGCCATTCCATCCAAAAACAACAGAATACACTTTCTTCTCAGGTGCTCATGGAACATTCTCCAGGATAGACCATATCTTAGGTCACAAATCAAGTGCTGGTAAATTTAAGAAAATTGAAATCATACCAAGTATCTTCCAACCACAATGCTATGAGACTAGATATCAATTACAGGAAAAAAAATCTAAAAAATACAAACACATGAAAGCTAAACAATACAGTACTAAATAACCAAGAGATCACTGAAGAAATCAAAGAGGAAATCAAAAAATACCTAGAAACAAATGACAATGAAAACCCGATGACCCAAAACCTATGGGATACAGCAAAAGCAGTTCTAAGATGGAAGTTTAAAGCAATACAATCGTACCTCAAGAAACAAGAAACAACTCAAATACGGAACCTAACCTTAAACCTAAAGCAATTAGAGAAAGATGAACAACAACAACAACAAAAAACAAAGTTAGCGGAAGGAAAGAAATCATAAAGATCAGATCAGAATAAAATTTTTTAAAAATGAATGAAACAACAGCAAAGATCAATAAAACTAAAAGCTGGTTTTTTGAGAAGATACACAAAATTGATAAACCATTAGCCAGACTCATCAACAAAACAAAGGAGAAGACTCAAATCAACAGAATTAGAAGTGCAAAAGAAGTAACAACTGACACTGCAGAAACACAAAGGATCATAAGAGATTCCTACAAGCCACTATATGCCAATAAAATGGACAAGCTGGAAGAAATGGACAAGTTCTTAGAAAAGCACAACCTTCCAAGACTGAACCAGGAAGAAATAGAAAATATAAACAGACCAATCACAAGCACTGAAATTGAGACGGTGATTAAAAGTCTTGCAACAAACGAAAGGCAGGACCAGATGGCTCCACAGGCGAATTCTATCAAACACTTAGAGAAGAGGTAACACCTATCCTTCTCAAACTCTTCCAAAATACAGCAGAGGGAGAAACACTCCCACACTCATTCTACGAGGCCACCATCACCCTGATATGAAAACTAGACAAAGATGTCACCAGAAAAGAAAACTACAGGCCAATATCACTGATGAACATAGATGCAAAAGTCCTCAACTAAATAGTAACAAACAGAATCCAGCAGCACATTAAAAGGATCATACACCATGATAAAGTGAGGTTTATCCCAGGAATGCAAGGATTCTTCAATATACGCAAATCAATCAATGTGATATACCATATTAACAAACTAAAGGATAAAAACCGTATGATCAACTCAATAGATGCAGAAAAAGCTTTCGACAAAATTCAACACCCATTTATGATAAAAACTCTCCAGAAAGTAGACATAGAGGGAACCGACCTCAACATAATAAAGGCCATACATATATGACAAACGCACAGCCCACATCGTTCTCAATGGTGAAAAACTGAAACCCTTTCCTCTAAGATCAGGAAGAAGACAAAGTTGCTCACTCTCACCACTATTATTCAACATAGTTTTGGAAGTTTTAGCCACAGCAATCAAAGAAGAAAAAGAAATAAAAGGAATCCAAATCGGAAAAGAAGAAGTAAAACTGTCACTGTTTGCAGATGATGTGATACTATACATAGAGAATCCTAATGATGCTACCAGAAAACTACTAGGGCTAATCAATGAATCTGGTAGAGTAGCAAGATCCAAATTAATGAACAGAAATCTCTTGCATTCCTATACACTAACGATGAAAAATCTTAAAGAAAAAATAAGGAAACACTCCCATTTACCACTGCACCAAAAAGAATAAAATACCTAGGAATAAACCTACCTAAGGAGACTAAAGACCTGTATGCAATAAACTATAAGACACTGATGAAAGAAATTAAAGATGATACAGGTGGAGAGATCTACCATGTTCTTGGACTGGAATACTCAACACTGTGAAAATGACTGTACTACCCAAAGCAATCTACAGATTCAAGGCAATCCCTAACAAAATACCAATGGCATTTTTCACAGAACTAGGACAAAAAATTTCACAATTTGTATGCAAACGCAAAGGACCCTGAATAGCCAAAGCAATCTTGAGAAAGATAAACGGAGCTGGAGGAATCAGGCTCCTAGACTTCAGACTGTACAAAAAAGCTATAGTAATCAAGACAGTATGGTAGTGGCACAAAAACAGAAATATAGATCAATGGAACAGGATAGAAAGCCCAGGGATAAACCCATGCACTTATGGTCACCTTATCTTTGATAAAGAAGGCAAGAGTATACAATGGAAAAAAGAGAGCCTCTTCAATAAGTGGTGCTGGGTAAACTGGACAGCTACATGTAAAGGAATGAAATGACAACACTTCCTAACACCATACACAAAAATAAACTCAAAGTGGATTAAAGATCTAAATGTAAGGCCAGACACTATAAAACTCTTAGAGGAAAACATAGGCAGAACACTCTGTGACATAAATCACAGCAATATACTTTTTGACCCACCTCCTAGAGAAATGGAAATAAAAACAAAAATAAACAAATGGGACCTAATGAAACTTAAAAGCTTTTGCACAGCAAAGGAAACCAAAAACAAGACGAAAAGATAACCCTCATAATGGGAGAAAATATTTGCAAATGAATCATCGGACAAAGGATTAATCTCCAAAATATGCAAGCAGCTCACGCACCTCAATATCAAAAAAACAAACAACCCAATCCAAAAATGGGCAGAAGACCTAAAGAGGCATTTCTCCAAAGAAGATATACAGATTGCCAACAAACACATGAAAAGATGCTCAACATCACTAATCATTAGAGAAATGCAAATCAAAACCACAATGAGGTATCACCTTACACCAGTCAGAATGGCCATCATCTACAAACAATAAATGCTGGAGAGGGTGTGGAGAAAAGGGAACCCTCTTGCACTGTTGGTGAGAATGTAAATTGATAGGAGAACAGCATGGAGGTTCCTTAAAAAACTAAAAATAGAACTATCATATGACTCAGCAATGCAACTACTGGGCATATACCCTGAGAAAACCATAATTTAAAAAGAGTCATGTACCACAATATTCACTGCAGCTCTATTTACAATAGCCAGGACATGGAAGCAACCTAAGTGTCCATCGACAGATGAATGGATAAAGAAGATGTGGCACATATATACAATGGAATATTACTCAGCCATAAAAAGAAACGAAATTGAGTTATTTGTAGTGAGGTGGATGGACCTAGAGTCTGTCATACAGAGTGAAGTAAGTCAGAAAGAGAAAAACAAATAATGTATGCTAACACATATATATGGAATCTAAAAAAAAAAATGGTTCTGATGAACCTAGGGGCAGGACAGGAATAAAGGCACAAAAGCAGAGAATGGACTTGAGGACACAGGGAGGGGGAAGGATAAGCTGGGACGAAGTGAGAGAGTAACATTGACATATATACACTAACAAATGTAAAATAGATAGCTAGTGGGAATCAGCTGCATAGCACAGGGAGATCAGCTCAGTGCTTTGCGGCCACCTAGAGGGGTGGGATAAGGAGGGTGGGAGGGAGACGCAAGAGGGAGGGGATATAGGGATATGCATATGCAAATAGCTGATTCACTTTGTTATATAGCAGAAACTAACACAACATTGTAAAGCAATTATACTCCAATAAAGATGTTAAATAATAATAATAACAATTCCACTGAACTCTTAGTACATGTAGGAGTAATGGTATAATAATACATTACTGGAAAAATAAAATAATTTAAATTCACATTCTCCAATGTGAAGAATTTCTGTTTTATTTAGGTAAGCTTCTGAAACTTCCTTTCTCTCTGCAAGGTAGAAATTTTGAAGTTAAAGGCTATGAGCAATTACATACACTGGCTTATTTATCAGTTCTTTAATTTAGATTATAGAAGTTTTCTTGTGTTAGCTAAAGAATCGTCTAAATTCTTCACAAATGTGATTATAGAATCCCAGAAAACTGATCCTGAAGAAATTCCTGTTTGTGACAATTCACAAAATATTTCACCATGAGATCTAGGTGCAAGAGACATGAATTCCAAGGATTTACCACTTTTGATATTAAAGGGTTTCACATTTACTTTTAGCTTACTCATGTTGCATGGAAATTGATCTAAAATGCCATTTTAGGCAGAAATTTGTCGTCATCATTAAACTTTTCTTGATGAATCCAGATCATCAATATGAATTATTTAATTATTGAAATCCTCAGAACATATGAAGGGAGTTAAAACTAATCATCAATATACCAAATAGCCCTAGGCTGTTAGGTATCTTCATTCCTCTGATTTTTTACAGACTCTGTAATAGTGGTCTTCTAGCTAAAGTTCACCGAACCAGTTATTTTTACGAGACTCAATTACCAGAAGCTCAACTTCTTTCCTAAAATTGATCTGTCTGAGAATGCACTTCTCAGACAAGGAATCATGGGGATGACAATTTCTGTTTAAAGACCTTGTCTTTTCATCTGCAAGCCACTGTCAAAGAAGACATTGCTCCTGAGAAAAAGTCCCATAAGATGCCATCAAAAAGGGACTCAATAAGAAATACAACAGAGGGGGGTACCTTATTTCACCAGCAGCAGAATCATTACAAGCCTCCTCCTTACTGTGTCTAGAAATTCATTCTGGACTGAGAATTCAGAACTGAAAAGATAAGTCATTCAGAAGGTCATGAGAAAATTTATGTGAATACAAAATTCAACCTTAAAGAAAGAAAACCTGACCTAGCTGATTGAGTCAACAAATAAGTTTCTCAAAATAGTTTAGATAGGTAGACATTTTTCATAAGCTTAATGAGCTAAATCAGCAGCTTCAAGGTTTCGATAAAATATATTTAAAGCATGTGACCAGATAAAAGCATTTTGTCCAAATAAAAATCATTTCTGGGCTTCCCTGGTGGCGCAGTGGTTGAGAGTCCGCCTGCCGATGCAGGGGACACGGGTTCGTGCCCTGGTCCGGGAGGATCCCACGTGCCGCGGAGCGGCTGGGCCCGTGAGCCATGGCCGCTGAGCCTGCGCGTCCGGAGCCTGTGCTCTGCAACGGGAGAGGCCGCAGCAGTGAGAGGCCCGCGTACCGCAAAAAAAAAAAAAAAAAAAAAAAAAAAAAAAAAAAAATCATTTCTGCCAAGCTGTATTGAATTTTGGAATATTTTTATTTTCCCCAAGTCTGAGTGTATCAAGATGAACATGGTGCCTCTAAGAGAAAGAGCAACAAGTATAATCAATGGTTATTTGAGAGGCTTTGGTAAGTCTTTGGTGTACTTCCCAGAAACACAGAAAGTGAACGTCTCAAATGACTGATTAACAAATACTTTTACAAGTCAGTGTTTCCTTTCAACAAAATTGAAGGACAACTAACTGAGGTGTCAGAGGATGAATCATGAACAATAATTTGATGAGAAATCATTGTGTGATTTTGGGCATAAAACTAGTATGGAGTTTTTAAAAAAATTCAACGATAAAAATAATCTCTCCAATCTCACCTACTTATTTGTGTGAGAAAGATTTCTCAATGTTTACATCTAGAAAAATGAAAAATTGGCATTGTGATGAATCCTATCTTGTTCCAGAAATAAATAATATTTGACTTCACACAAAACTAGTTTAAAAAAAAAAAGTGTCCATCTCATTAACAAATGAAGTTCCAATAAATTTAACTTTTATATTTAGTGATTATTTATCAATATTTAATGTTATTCGTGGTTTTGGTCAATCTGTGCTAATAACAACAGTAATAAAAACTCAATCCAGATGTCATTTTTGAAATTTAGAGGATTATGGATTCAGGAAGTTATATTTATTTTAAGGTTCTGAGACTATACAATGATCAATAAAAACGTTTAAGCATATTTCACTGATAACATTCTGCAAGGTAAGTAAATAAAAACATGAATTACAAGAGAAATAGTATCGGTGTACAGTCTTCAGAAAAAACTTGCTTTTATATTTTTAAATAGACGATGGTGAGAATCAAATTATAATAGTATAGTATTATAGGATCTAAATGGGTATACTTTAAAATGATTTAGACTTTTAATTTTAAAATTCCAACATTTACAATACACCAGAAATTATGTTCTTGGTAATTCTTTAAACTTATGATGAAAAATTTGAGGTCTATAATTATTCCAAAAATCTTTCAATGTGTAGGGAACAAAGAAATTGGAGCTTTCTGCTTTATTTCTTCTGCCTTCTTATTTCTGGAATTAGGAAGTGTGCTTTCCTGGCCCTACTTTAACATTTGCTCTTTGATCCACTGTTCCCTTAGAAATTGAGGTCTCCGAGTCATAGAACTGTGGACATGATGAATTGCCCAAACAAATATGATGCTAATTATTTGCTTTACCATACAACTCATCACAAGCTTCTTTTAAATAACAATCTCCTCTAGCACTTCTGAAATATGGCTCCATGATTATAAAAATTCATCACTGAATTCTATTTACAGGCTCTTCACTTTTTAAGTCCAAAATACAAATGTGATGCTTTGATCCTGTAGCAGATTTTCAAGAATAATCCCTTATTAAGTATCTTCACAAATATGTTATTGAGTTCAGCATGGCAACAAAAAGAAAACAGAAGAGAAGGGAGAAAGAAAAAAGAGGAGGTGAAAATGATATGATGATATCACAGAAGGAGGTGGGCAACTTTAAGCAATCAGGCCTTTTCAAACATGGCATCGCCAAATTTTATCACTAATTCATAATAGGATTAAAACACAAATCATTTTTTATCTGAGAACAAAGATAAGTATTGGTTTCATATAGTTCTTGTCCCTATAACCAAATTTCTTTCCTGGTTTTCTCTCTGAGACAAGAAACTCCTAATGAAACAGGAGATAAGTATTTCTTGAGGTCTGATGATCCTTACAAGCCCCTTGACCTCTCTATGGAACTCCATTTTCTTATTTATAAAATGAGAAGGTAGCGCTCAACCAATAATTTGAGGAGGGGAAGGAAAGGGGGTAAGGAGGGCAGACGAGAAGGTCCATGTTTCAAGGGACGAAATTTTTTGACAGAATACCCACATCTAACCCAACCAGATTCTGACTCAAGCTGCATCACTACCCTACACCCCTGTCAACATCGAGAACTCCTGCTATGGGGATTTGTGTTCTTTCCTTCAAAATGAACAAAAGGCTGCCATCACAGTGTATAATTTTAAGGTCCCTGCAGTAAAGAGATTCCATATTCTTCAACTATGACTAGAAAACAGTGATATTCATTTGTTTCTCTTCTCCTATGTCCTTTGTTTCTGGCAAGGATCAATATTTACTCCTTGTAGCCTAGAAGAGGATGAAGTGTGTGCCTAGGAGGAGAAGGGGGATAAAACATGTAGGTGGGGACATGTTTTCAGCCGCCATGAGGCTCAAGAGCTACATTAATCTGTAGTTCTATGCTTTCATGACTTTACAACTCTCCCAGCTTAAAAAAAAAAAAAAATTATTAGGAATTTTAAAAGATCCCCTTTTCTCTCATCTTGAAGCCTGTTAAAAGATATTTGTAAAAAGGAGGTACAAAAGAAGAGGTTGCCAGATAAGGTACTTTTTCTAAATCAAAGGAGCTCCCAGACAAAGTGGGGCCTGACTTGGTGGTCAGCTGTCAGAGTGAAATTTAATTTAGCAGTAACAATAGACAAAGTATGTCAGACTAAGTGCTTGATCAAGAAACTGAAAATTTTTCAATAAAACAGCCTTGATGTCAGTTAAAGCAGAAACCCCAGGTAAAGAATGACTCTGCTGAAAATAAATTAAGAAAACATCCCACAGACTTGAGAAAAAAAATTCTTTTTTATCCTCCCAACTCACCTTACTCTATGTAAAGTTCAGAGGTTCTTGATTTCAGGAGGTTTTCCAGCTATAATGATGGGCTGGTGAAGACGTTTGTGTCCCTGAATCTAGTGATTATTGTCATGGCTCTGAAGCCCAGAGTCACTCCTATTTAGAAAAGCTCTTATATCCTTTTAGATTATGCTTGATTTCTTTTTTTAAAAAATAAATTTAGTTATTTATTTGTTTATTTTGGGCTGTGTTGGGTCTTCTCATTGCAGTGGTTTCTCTTGTTGTAAGCACAGGCTCTAGGCACACGGGCTTCAGTAGTTGTGGCACACGGGCTTAGCTGCTCCGCAGCATGTGGGATCTTCCCGGACCAGGGCTCGAACCCATGTCCCCTACATTGGCAGGCGGACTATTAACCACTGCGCTACCAGGGAAGGCTTATGCTTGATCTCTTTTCATCTAATTAATTACATCTCAGGAACCAAGAAGTAATTACATTAAGAACTTGGAGGCATGCCTTCAGAAATGTCACTATGGCTTTCTGTTTGTTTGCTTTAAAGCAAACCGGCACTCTGGAACTTAGTTCAGATTAGCAATTTTGTGCTTTCAGTTAGATACAGTGCAATGGTTCTACTCCTGGTTGCTAGAATAAGAAAGCAGGAGAAAGACATACAGTAATGTGGTTCAATCTCCCCTTCTCTCTCTCTGTCTTTCTCTCTGTCTCTCTCTCCTTTGTATTCTACTTCAGTATAGTGATTTGAGGCCTCTGGGTTTGAGTTGGGAGCATAGAAACTATTGGCAAACGTTTACTTGTTTACCTGTTTCAAGTGGGGTGAAAAGCAGAACAGGAAGACAGAACTTTCCAAGGACTGGCACTGGTCAAAGCACAGAGAAACAATACGGATCTTCAAAGGGACATTTTTTTTCTTTTTCTTTCTTTTTAAAAACTGTTGTCAGTCTAATAAGTGTTGAAGACTATTTGCTAAGCTTTCCAAAGACATAATGATGCTGAGACTGCTCCTTCACTTGTCTACTCTCAAAGGCTCCTGTGAACATCGGCAACATGCGTGCAGGCCTCTTCCAAACAAAAGGAAGGAGGTCCAAAGAGAATGTGCTCTCAAAAAAGCTGTAAACGCATTTAAAAAATTCTGTGAAAGCTCATCAGCTACCTGATTTCCTAGGCAGAGCCTCTTATTACCTTAACCATGATTTAAGACGGGAGCACGTGGGTAGAATAAAGACAGAGGGATGAGAAGTGGAGGAAAAGGAAAGGTGATGAATGATTAATGAAAATCTAGTGATTAATGGAACAAAGATGTTAAAAAGTAATAAAGCATTCATCCCTAGGGTGGAAAACAGGACAAAACAGGACAAAACAAAAATGAGTACTAAATTGCCAAACCAGTAAAATAAGAGAGTAGAACAAACAAACAGAGTAGAACAAAGAAATTCCCATTTCAGTATAAGCATTGTTGAAAGGACACAGGGGATTTGGGAACTTAGCATTTACGAGTTATTTGCTTAAACAAAAATAAATTTATGTTGCCTGATTTCCTAAAAGTTACTTACTGATAATGGGCCATTTATGGATAAGAGCCTGCAGCCACCCAGGTATATACGGAAGCCAGACTTTGTGTCTGTTCAACTTTTCGTTCTCTGCGAAATCTGATTCACAGCATTAGAGTGCAGGAGAACCCTCAGTTGCATGGCTCCATCACTAATGAAATGAGCTCCTGGCTTTTCAGAGCAACCATAGAGTATACACTGGGCTCCCAGAGGAGCACTGTGTATGAATTACCTATGTGTGTGCAAAACCTAAGGGAAAACTCATATGAGGTACAGATGAAATTTATAAACACAAGCTGCACATTGATAGGAATGCAGAAACATACCACGAAGGGGTGTAGACACCCAGGTTTTTCCCAAAAGCTGACCTGTACACATGCAAGGGCAAGATACCACAAAACAAGCCCTATGGCAAGACAAGCAATGAGAACAACTGAAAATAATAATGTGTGTGTGATTTACTTATTTTGAATGTTAGTTGAAGGAAAACAAGTTTAACTGGAAGAAGAGCTGAGCTCATAAAAACAGTTATGGAGATTATTCAGAGAACTTCTGGACACATGCAAGAACCATGAAGGATGGCAACACATGTTTTGAAAAAACTAGGCCTTGTTTCGCATGACAGTTTTGTTTTCTACTTTTCTCTGAATCAGGTGTATCACTCGTACAACTTGCACTCCCATCTCCCGTGATTAGGGACAGAGCTGGGCTCACATAAGATTCCCTGAAGACAAGGTTCCAAGATTCATTTGTCACTTTGGTATCCAATATGCTCCACAGCTTTCTATGAACTGATCAAATGAATGAGTAAATGAACAAATGAATGATTTGCTGAAATAATATTGTGAAGAATTTTGTAACAGAGGGGCATCATCTTCTACAAAGGCATTGATTTATTCTATAATATCTCTCAGAATCACAAGACTAATCAGCAGATATTGAAAAGGAACACCTGCCTCAGGCAGAAGTGACTTTAAAAAAACAGTCCTGCCACAAAACATTGAAAACGATGGTAACAAAGCATATTTCAAAGTTGGGCAGTCTACCAAAAAGGGAAAAAGAAGATACGGGAGGAGGTAAAGACTTAGCCCTGGCGGAATCAAGATAGCGTACTAGGAGGACGTGGAATTCACGTCTCCTCACAATTATTAGGGCACCAACCACACACCCGTGAAGGACCACAGACACCTAAGGGGATGGGAGGAAAACCCAGTGACCGGCTTGCGGGATCTTGGTTCCCAGGCTGAAGGTCAGGCCCAAGCTCCTGTGGTGGGAGCTCCCAAGTCCAAACCGCTGGACAACAGAGAACCTCAGACCCCAGGGAATACCAATCGGAGTGAGGCCTCCTGGAGGTCTTCATCTCAGCACCAAGACCCAGCTGTATCCAACCGCCTGCAAAGTCCAGTGCTGGCCGACTCAGGCTAAACAACAAGTAAGACAGGAATACAGCCCAACCCAACAAAAAAATAAATAAATAAATGAAACGACAAAAAAAAATGTTAGAGACAAAGGAGCAAGGTAAAAACCTACAAGACCAAATAAATGAAGATGAAATAGGCAACCTACCTGAAAAAGAATTCACAGTAATGATAGTAAAGATGATCCAAAATTTCGGAAACAGAATGGAGAACATGCAAGAAACATTTAACAAGGATCTAGAAGAACTAAAGAGCAAACAAACAGTGATGAACAACAAAATTACTGAAATTAAAAAAACTCTAGAAGGAATCAATACCAGAATAACTGAGGCAGAAGAACGGATAAGTGACCTGGAAGATTAAATGGTGGAAATAACTGCCAGAGAGCAGAATAAAGAAAAAAGAATGAAAAGAATTGAGGACAGTCTCAGAGACCTCTGGGGCAACATTAAATGCACCAACATTTGAATTTTAGGGGTCCCAGAAGAAGAAGAGGAAAAGAAAGGGTCTGAGAAAATATTTGAAGAGATTATAGTTGAAAACTTCCATAACATGGGAAAGGAAATAGTCAATCTAGCCCAGGAAGCACAGAGAGTACCATACAGGATAAACCCAAAGAGAAGCATGCCGAGACACATATTATTCAAACTATCAAAAATTAAATACAAAGAAAAAATATTAAAAGCAGCAAAGGAAAAGCAACAAATAACATACAAGGGAATCCCCATAAGGTTACCAGTTGATCTTTCAGCAGAAACTCTGCAAGCCAGAAGGGAGTGGCAGGACATATTTAAACTGATGAAAGGGAAAAACCTACAACCAAGATTACTCTACCCAGCAAGGATCTCATTCAGATTCAAAGTAGAAATTAAAACTTTTACAGACAAGCAAAAGTTAAGAGAATTCAGCACCACCAAACCAGCTTTACAAAAATACTAAAGGAATGTCTCTACACAGGAAACACGAGAAGGAAAAGACCTACAAAAACAAACCTAAAACAATTAAGAAAATGGTAATAGGAACATACATATCGATAATTACCTTAAATGTTAACAGATTAAATGCTCCAACCAAAAGACACAGACTGGCTGAATGGATACAAAAACAAGACCCATATATATGCAGTATACAAGAGACCCACTTCAGATCTGGGACACATACATACTGAAAGTGAGGGGATGGAAAAACATATTCCATGCAAATGGAAATCAAAAGAAAGCTGGAATAGCAATTCTCATATCAGACAAAATAGACTTTAAATTAAAGACTATTACAAAAGACAAAGAAGGACACTACATAATGATCAAGGGATCAATCCAAGAAGAAGATATAACAATTGTAAATATTTATGCACCCAACATAGGAGAACCTCAATACATAAGGCAAATGCTAACAGCCATAAAAGGGGAAATTGACAGTAACACAATCATAGTAGGGGACTTTAACACCCCACTTTCACCAATGGACAGATCATCCAAAGCGAAAATAAATAAGGAAATAAAAGCTTTAAATGACACACTACACAAGATGGACTTAATTGATATTTATAGGCCATTCCATCCAAAAACAACAGAATACACTTTCTTCTCAAGTGCTCATGGAACATTCTGCAGGATAGACCATATCATGGGTCACAAAACAAGCCTTGGTAAATTTAAGATTTGAAATTGTATCACGTTCTTTTCCAACCACAACGCTATGAGACTAGATATCAATTACAGGAAAAAAATCTAAAAAATACAAACACATGAAGGCTAAACAGTACAGTACTAAATAACCAAGAGATCACTGAAGAAATCCAAGAGGAAATCAAAAAATACCTAGAAACAAATGACAATGAAAACCCGATGACCCAAAACCTATGCGATACAGCAAAAGCAGTTCTAAGAGGAAAGTTTATAGCAATACAATTGTACCTCAAGAAACAAGAAACATCTCTACAGAACCTAACCTTAAACCTAAAGCAATTAGAGAAAGATGAACAACAACAACAAAAAATAACAGTTAGCGGAAGGAAAGAAATCATAAAGATCAGATCAGAAATAAATGAAAAAGAAAGGAAGGAAACAATGACAAAGATCAATAAATCTAAAAGCTGGTTCACTGAGAAGATAAATAAGATTTTTAAACCATTAGCCAAGTCATCAAGAAAACAAGGGAGAAGACTCAAATCAATAGAATTAGAAATGAAAAAGAAGAAGTAACAACTGACACTGCAGAAATACAAAGGATCATGAGAGGTTACTATAAGCCACTATATGCCAATAAAATGGACAAGCTGGAAGAAATGGACAAATTCTTAGAAAAGCACAACCTTCCAAGACTGAACCAGGAAGAAATAGAAAATATAAACAGACCAATCACAAGCACTGAAATTGAGACTGTGATTAAAAGTCTTCCAACAAATAAAAGCCCAGGACCAGATGGCTTCACAGGCAAATTCTATTAAACATTTAGAGAAGAGCTAACATCTGTCCTTCTCAAACTCTTCCAAAATGGAGCAGAGGGAGGAACACTCTAAAACTCACTCTCTGAGGCCACCATCACCCTAATATCAAAACCAGACAAAGATGTCATAAACAAATGAAACTACAGGCCAATATCTCTGATGAACAGAGATGCAAAAATACTCAACAAAATACTATAAACAGAATCCAACAGCACATTAAAAGGATCATACAGCATGATCAAGTGGGGTTTATTCTAGGAATGCAAGGATTCTTCAATATATGCAAATCAATCATTGTGATACACCATATTAACAAATTGAAGGCTAAAAACCATATGATCATCTCAATAGATGCAGAAAAAGCTTTTGACAAAATTCAACACCCATTGATGATAAAAACTCCCCAGAGAGTAGGCATAGAGGGAACATACCTCAACATAATAAAGGCCATATATGACAAAGCCACAGCCAACATCGTTCTCAATAGTGAAAAACTGAAACCATTTCCTCTAAGATCAGGAACAAAACAAGATTGCCCACTGTCACCACTATTATTCAACATAGTTTTGTAAGTTTTAGCCACAGCAGTCAGAGAAGAAAAACAAATAAAAGGAATCCAAATCAGAAAAGAAGTAAAACTGTCACTGTTTGCAGATGACATGATACTATACATAGAAAATCCTAAAGATGCTACCAGAAAACTACTAGAGCTAACCAATGAACTAGGTAAAGTAGCAGGGTACAAAATTAATGCACAGAAATCTCTTGCATTCCTATATACTAATGATGAAAAATCTGAAAGAGAAATTAAGGAAACACTCCCATTTACCATTGCAACAAAAAGAATAAAATGCCTAGGAATAAACCTACCTAAGGAGACAAAAGACCTGTATGCAGAATACTATAAGACAGTGATGAAAGAAATTAAAGATGAACCACTGGCATTTTTCACAGAACTAGAACAAAAAATTTCGCAATTTGTATGGAAATACAAAAGACCCCGAATAGCCAAAGCAATCTTGAGAACGAAAAAAGGAGCTGGAGGAATCAGGCTCCCTGACTTCAGACTATATTACAAAGCAACAGTAATCAAGACAGTATGGTACTGGCACAAAAACAGAAAGATAGATCAGTGGAACAGGATAGAAAGCCCCGAGATAAACCCACGCACATATGGACACCTTATCTTTGATAAAGGAGGTAGGAATGTACAGTGGAGAAAGGACAGCCTCTTCAATAAATGGTGCTGGGAAAACTGGACAGGTACATGTAAAAGTATGAGATTAGATCACTCCCTAACACCATACACAAAAATAAGCTCAAAATGGATTAAAGACCTAAATGTAAGGCCAGAAACTATCAAACTCTTAGAGGAAAACATAGGAAGAACACTCTATGACATAAATCACAGCAAGATCCTTTCTGACCCACCTCCTAGAGTAAAGGAAATAAAAACAAAAATAAACAAATGGGACCTAATGAAACTTCAAAGCTTTTGCACAGCAAAGGAAACCATAATCAAGACCAAAAGACAACCCTCAGAATGGGAGAAAACATTTGCAAATGAAGCAACTGACAAAGGATTAATCTCCAAAATTTACAAGCAGCTCATGCAGCTCAATAACAAAAAATCAAACAACCCCATCCAAAAATGGGCAGAAGACCTAAACAGACATTTCTCCAAAGAAGATATAAAGAATGCCAACAAACACATGAAAGAATGCTCAACATCATTAATCATTAGGGAAATGCAAATCAAAACTACAATGAGATATCATCTCACACCAGTCAGAATGGCCATCATCAAAAAATCTAGAAACAATAAATGCTGGAGAGGGTGTGGAGAAAAGGGGACACTCTTGCACTGCTGGTGGGAATGTGAATTGGTTCAGCCACTATGGAGAACAGTATGGAGGTTCCTTAAAAAACTACAAATAGAATTACCATATGACCCAGCAATCCCACTACTGGGCATATACCCTGAGAAAACCAAAATTCAAAAAGAGTCATGTACCAAAATGTTCATTGCAGCTCTATTTACAATAGCCCAGAGATGGAAAGAACCTAAGCGCCCATCATCGGATGAATGGATAAAGAAGATGTGGCACATATACACAATGGAATATTACTCAGCCTTAAAAAGAAATGAAACTGAGTTATTTGTAATGAGATGGATAGACCTAGAGTCTGTCATACAGAGTGAAGTAAGTCAGAAAGAAAAAGACAAATACCGTATGCTAACACATATATATGGAATTTAAGGGAAAAAAATGTCATGAAGAACCTAGGGATAAGACAGGAATAGAGGCGCAGACCTACTGGAGAACGGACTTGAGGATATGGGGAGGGGGAAGGGTGAGTTTTGACAGGGCGAGAGAGAGTCATGGACATACACACACTAACAAACTTAGTAAGGTAGATAGCTAGGGGGAAGCAGCCGCAAGGCACAGGGACATTAGCTCGGGGCTTTGGGACAGCCTGGAGGGGTGGGATGGGGAGAGTGGGAGGGAGGGAGACGCAAGAGGGAAGACACATGGGAGCATACGTATATGTATAGCTGATTCACTTTGTTATAAAGCAGAAACTAACACACCATTGTAAAGCAATTATACCCCAATAAAGATGTTAAAAAAAAAAAATTAAAGATGATACAAGCAGATGGAGAGATATACCAGGTTCTTGGATTGGAAGAATAAATATTGTGAAAATGACTATACTACCCAAAGCAATCTACAGATTCAGTGCAATCAAACTACCAATGTCATTTTTCACAGAACTAGAACAAAAAATTTCACAATTTGTATGGAAACACAAAAGACCCTGAATAGCCAAAGCAATCTTGAGAAAGAAAAGCAGAGCTGGAGGAAGCAGGCTTCTGGACTTTGGACTATACTACACAGCTACAGTAATCCAGACAGTATGGTACTGGCACAAAAAAAATATATAGATCAATGGAACAGGACAGAAAGCCCAGAGATAAACCCAAGCACATATGGTCACCTAAACTTTGATAAAGAAGGCAAGATTATACAATGGAGAAAGACAGCCTCTTCAATAAGTGGTGCTGGGAAAACTGAACAGCTACATGTAAAAGAATGAAATTCGAATACTTTCTAACACCATACACAAAAATAAACTCAAAATGGATTAAAGAACTAAATGTAAGGCCAGACAGTATCAAACTCTTAGAGGAAAACATAGGCAGAACACTCTGTGACATAAATCACAGCAAGATCCTCTTTGACCCACCTCCTAGAGAAATGGAAATAAAAACAAAAATAAACAAATGGGACCTAATGAAACTTAAAAGCTTTTGCACAGCAAATGAAACCATAAAAAAGATGAAAAGACAACCCTCAGAATGGAAGAAAATATTTGCAAATGAAGCAACTAACAAAGGATTAATCTCCAAAATGTACAAGCCATTCATACAGCTCAATTTCAAAAGAACAAACAACCCAATCCAAAAATGGGCAGAAGACCTAGAGACATTTCTCCAAAGAAGATATACAGATTGCCAACAAATACATGAAAGGATGCTCAACCTCACTAATCATTAGAGAAATGTAAATCAAAACCACAATGAGGTATCACCTCACACCAGTCAGAATGGCCATCATCAAAAAATCTACAAACAATAAATGCTGGAGAGGGTGTGGAGAAAAGGGAACCCTCTTGCACTGTTGGTGGGAATGTATATTGATACAGCCACTATGGAGAACAGTATGGAGGTTCCTTAAAAAACTAAAACTTGAACTGCCATATGACCCAGCAATCCCACTACTGGGCATATACCCTGAGAAAACCATAATTCAAAAAGAGTCATGTACCACAATGTTCATTGCAGCACTATTTACAATAGTCAGGACATGGTAGCATTTACAATAGCCAGGACATGGTAGCAACCTACGTGTTCATCTACAGATGAATGGATAAAGAAGATGTGGCACATATATACAATGGAATATTACTCAGCCATAAAAAGAAACGAAATTGAGTTATTAGTTGTGAGGTGGATGGACCTAGAGTGTGTCATACAGAGTGAAGTAAGTCAGAAAGGGAAAAACCAATGCCGTATGCTAACACAAATATATGGAATCTAAAAAAAAAAATGGTTCTGATGAACCTAGGGGCCCGAAAGGAATAAAGACACAGATGTAGAGAATGGACTCGAGGACATGGGGAGGGGAAAGGGAAGCTGAGACAAAGTGAGAGAGTAGCATGGACATATATACACTACCAAATGTAAAACAGCCTGTGGGAAGCAGCCGCAGAGCACAGGGAGATCAGCTGGATGGTTTGTGACCACCTGAAGGGATGGGATATGGAGGGTGGGAGGAAGATGCAAGAGCGAGGGTTTATGGGGACATACGTATGCGTATAGCTCATTCACTTTGTTATATAGCAGAAACTAACACAACACTGTAAAGCAATTATACTCCAATAAAGATGTTAAGAAAAAGAAAAGGAGGAGACAATAGCAACAGCTTTACTGGAATTCAAGGAGAGGACTAGAGCACTAAGACAAATCAATAACAATAATAAAAACAACACCAATTACTTATTAGTCACTATGTGTCAGGCAGTATATAGGCATAACCTAAATTAATTTTCATAAAATATCTTTAGGTAAGTACTTTTATCATCTTCATTTTACATACTGAACCTGAGGCTGAGAAATGGTAAGGAATTTTCCCAAAGTCCCCCCAGCTAGTAAGTGATAGAACCAGAACTTAAATACACATTTGTCTGTCTGACTCCAAAAGAGGCCCTAATCAATACAGCACTAGTACAAGTGACTAACCATGGAAAGAAAGGCTTGGGTTTTGTTTTCCCAATTTAGAAACGATGCAGGACAATTCTAGAACCTTTACTTGTGATCAAGTGGTAAACCAACTAGCTCTTAAATAATTTAAACGCCATGTACGTTTATCACCTACCTTAGTTTAAAGAAGTAAATGTCCAATTTTCAGTTTCTCTAAAGAGTTATTTAATTCTGGGTTTCCCAAGTTTAACCACAAAGGGGATTTGACTGTGAAACCTTTCCTAAGGCCCATGAGATTGTTGGTCAGTCAGATATCCATAACAGACAGTCTATCAACCTGATATATCATTCCAGCAATGGAAGTTCAAAGCAAAGATTTTTTAAGGCTACTGAGATAAGGTAAAATGAATCTTTCCAATATTCTTTCCTTTGCTACAGAACCAAGTTAGCAAAAACTAAATTATATATCACAGTGTGTCTAATTTAATCACATATTTACCTTTTTAAAATTTTTTTTTGGTCCTTCTCTCTTGCAGGGAACAAATATGTATTCTCATTTAAATACTCTGTTGTAACTATTCCCATTGTCCCCAGGTTCCTCATTCTCTTTCAATGTGTCTATCTTCAGTAAAACACAAATAGTTCAGCTTGATTGCACAGCTGATAAACCTTAAAGATAATAAACTGGACAGAGTAGCAGTGAGATTCTAAATTAGACAGACCAGCAGTCATCCTCACAGTAATGGAATAAATAAAGCATGAACAATTAAATTAAATGACAATTTCTGATTTGAAGTCTGGTTTTCCTGTTTTTACTCAGTAGAAAAATTAGGCTGTACTGGCCTTCCTTAGGAGGAACTTTCCTTAGAAGGGATCTGTGTGCTTATTTTTTACATATAAAATATCTGATATATCAGCTACAATGCACCCTTATCTACCTCATAATTAACTTTAAGTATGTATTGCCTTTATATTATATCAACACAATATATTTTAGATCAGTTTGAACAGTTAAGATTGGTTATAAAGAATTTTTCTTCATTAGTTGGACTTAAAACTATTTTGGCAAGTCCCCAACATAAAACGGTTCAGTCATGTTATTTTCTTTTTTATTCTTTCAAATGTTATAAGGTACTATTCTGTGTCTGGTAGGGGCATGCAGGAGGCAGGAGGGAGGAAGGAATGAATAGACCTATAGTACATTTTGAAAATAAGACCAATCAGTAAGTATATTTTGAGTCTCTTCAACATATTGCCTAGGAGGTCTAATAGATTACCACGTATGGGAACAGAAACAGAATCTCATCTAATGATATTCCAAAAATTTAGTGACTTGTAGGTCCTTTCACACTTATACTCTGCATAGTGTGATACTATATAGCACATTTAATGCTCTTCATGCCTTGGTGTTTTAATGTAAAAGGAAATTCTTTGCTCTATAGCTTTAAACATTATCCGGGAGCTGGCTCCCATGGACGCCTTTCACATTCCTACTCAGAACTCTCAGAGAAAAGCTGTCATTTCTTGTTCTATTCAAGTCAGACTACCTCGTCTCCAGACACCAAGAGTAAAAGGAATGTCTAAGATAACACCTTCATTTATTCATATGATTTTCATCTTGGACAGTATTATAAAAGCCAATCATAAATTGGGAAAATAATGGGATAATGTGACACATATTATAAAATGAAATTTATGATCCAAACAGAAGAGATACTGCTGCACACGAGGGTTATATTCCTGTCATCGACAAGTGTCTTTGCACATGACCTACACATAAATCTCTTTCTAAGGAAGAAAAAGGAGGGAGAAGGCTAAACTCTAAAGGGCTCACTTTTACAAACATATATAATACTTAGCATTTTCATCTGAAATTCAACCCTGTTCTGCCTAAAAGAAAACCTAATCAAACAACAGAGAAGCAAACTCTAAATACTAATTTTATTCCACTTAGCACTTGAAAATGAATACACTAGGTCTTGAAAGAGGCCCAGCTAAGACTTCTACTAAGCTTTAAATTATCTAGTAAAACTGAGTTTTATTTCTGGAGGGAAGAGCTTCTGTCTGCTTTTTCTTTTTCTTTTTAAGGAAAAGAAATCTGTATAAATATACGTCTATGTTTACATGTGTGGAACAAAGTATGGATAAAGGAAGAAAAATGGACCATCAAGAAGCTAGTTATCACTAAGTACAGAAAGGTGTAATAGTCTAACAACGCCAACGAAATACATACTGTAACAACACTGTAATTTAAACCAAGCTATCAAAATATTTCAAAAGAGAACAAATTTTATGATTTTTAAAATGAAATACGATCATTGCTATTAACAATATGCTATAAAATAAATATACTAGACATAGCTTCTGTTAATAACTACTACAGTTTCTCAGGAAACAATCTTTACAGAGTAAGTCTGATTAATGTACAAGAGACAGCTTTTCTTCTTTGAGCCCTAACCATATGCCATTGTTTCCAAGACAGTGTTTATAAAAGCTATAAAGATGATAATGTTTTAAACGTCACCTTGCCTATATTTAGCAATTGTCAATACAAAATATCTCTTATTTTACTTTCTCTCCACCCTCTATTGCCTAGTTAGACATTATTTTTCCATCTCTATATAGGTTGGTCTTCCTAAACAGGAAAATAACCAACATAATCTTACACACAAAATTTGACAACATTTCTTTCAGAGTAATATGACCTGTTCGACATCTGAAGATCAAGACAGGGATAATGATTTATTAGGTCAAACCACACAGGACTTATATATAATAAGCTGCAAGACAAAGCTTATTAAATGATTCCACTAGTCACATAACTGAATATAAAAGGGGAAACGTTTCACTGACTTTGGTCAAACATGATAGTTGCCGCAGTAGATTAAAGGTCCCAGAAGTACTCTTAGTTAGGTTGGGGACCAGATGTCACTCCATATGATTTTGTTCTTCATGGGCAATGTCTCCAAAGGGCTAGATTTGTAAAAATCTAGCCTGAACCCAGGTATGAGTTTTGTTTTGCTTTTCCCTTTTGAGTGGATAAGCACTTTGTGCATGAAAATATCACCTTTCTTTCTTATCAACAAAAGCACTAACAAACAGAATTCAGAAGAATTCAGATTTACAGATCAAGAAATATGGCAAATGTTCTCAGTGTTAGATCAAATATGAAATTATCCAGGAAGTAAATAATAAATTTCTGGAACATCCAAATGTTGGCTCTCCTATATGCCATCTACCAAAGCGTGGAGAAAAGTAAGAAACAGAAATAACAGAAGCTCAAATTACTCATGTGGTGCTTCTTAATATACCTGTTGACTATCTTCTGTGGGAAAAGATTACAATAAATAGGAAAAGATGTGGTGATTATATGTAGCTTCTGTTTCTGCAGTTCCAGCCCCTAAGTTTTATTTTCCAAATAGCCAAGGACTGCAGTTATCAAAAAGATAACTTAAGGGAAATAATTCCCAAATTAAGGGAATAATAATGGAAAGAAATAATTGTTAAATAAATAAAAGTAAACATATATTTTGCCATATTATTTACATTTTATATGTTATGTGCATAAAATTTTATTGATATATACTCCTAAAAGTTAAAATCTTGGTTGCCACTGGGTAATAACATCAGAAGTCATTTTTATTTTTACCTCTATACTTTTATGCATTTTCTGTTGCTCTACAATGAAGATGGAATGATTTTATACTCAGGGGAAGAAGGGGACATTCTTCTCCTAGCACCACACCCACGTCAAGAAGAAGAAGCATGAGTAAGAAGAGGGGACAGAAATATGATAAAAGAGCCTGCTTTATCCTCTTCATCTGCCATTTTTCCTCTTCCTCTCTTCTCTGCTTTCCTCGGCAGAAGCCATGAGTTCTTCTGGGGTATGGGCTGACTCCCTCCTCCAGCACTGACCAGTGTGCCTCTGATTCTCACCAAGCCTTGGTTTTCCCTTCTACAGAATGGAGATAACAATAGTACTTATCTCCTAAGAAGTCCAGGCAAGATAATGCAAGTACAGTTCTTAGCACAGGGCCTGGCTCAAAGGGAGGACTCAACAATGTTAAATGCACATTTCTTCACCAGTCTTGCCGGATCTGGGAAATCTTTAGACTTACAAAATACTTTATGACATACAATATGCTTAAACAAACAGTAAGTAAATTAATCTATAAACTGAAAGTAAAATTCAGAGCTGAAATTCAAGCCTTATCCTCCCCATACCTGAGTTTGACAACCAAACAGCACTTTTGAACTGGACTGACCCAGTGGTGTGCTGAAGCCACCTCTAGACTTTTAAGAGCCCATTGTTAAATTTCAAGAATTTTGCTAGCCAGTTGTTAAACACAGCCATTATTTAATTAATTTATTTATTTTTTAAATTTCTGACCAGTAGCTTCTCTTTTTTTTTTTTTAACATCTTTATTGGAGTCTGATTGCTTTACAATGGTGTGCTAGTTTCTACATTATAACGAACTGAATCAGCTATACATATACATATATCCCCATAACTCCTCCCTCTTGTATCTCCCTGCTACCCTCCCTATCCCACCCTTCTAGGTGGTCACAGAGCACTGAGCTGATCTCCCTGTGCTATGCGGCTGCTTCCCACTAGCTATCTATTTTACATTTGGTAGTGTATATATGTCCATGCCACTCTCTCACTTCATCCCAGCTTACCTTTCCCCCTCCCCATGTCCTCAAGTCCATTCTCTATGTCTGCGTCTTTATTCCTATCATGCCCCTACGTTCTTCAGAACCATTTTTTTTAGATTCCATATATATGGAAAGCCATTATTAAAAATTAAGTTATATAATTTTATAAACTATAATATGTAATTCACAATTAAGTAAAAATATTTTAAAAGGGTAATAAATACACAAAACTCATCACTTTCCAATTCTTTTACTATCATCTTTACTCTTAAGGTTACTTGCATCTATTATAGCTGTATGGTGGAAATGCTGTTTAACGTAGTGCTATTCTGCATCTCTGCCCAAGTCCACTTTCAGTCAAGTCAAATCGGTAGTTTAAAAATGGCCAAATTAGGCTTCCGTGGTGGCGCGGTGGTTGGGGGTCCGCCTGCCGGTGCAGGAGACGCGGGTTCGCACCCCGGTCCGGGAGGATCCCACGTGCCGCAGAGCGGCTGGGCCCGTGAGCCATGGCCACTAAGCCTGCGCGTCTGGAGCCTGTGCTCCGCAACGGGAGAGGCCGTGGCGGTGAGGGGCCTGCGTACCGCAAAAAAAAAAAAAAAAAAAAGAGGCCAAATTGGCAAATGCTACGAATCAAGACTTGATATTGTTTTGTTCATTTGACAGAGATGGAGAATATGCATATCAGACTTAAAAGTGTGCCACATCTGTAGCTGTTAACTCTGAGAAGAACAAAAAAAAAATTATTGATGTATTCTTCCAGCATTTAAAACTATTATACAATATTTTTCACAGAACTACACTTGTTCATCAATTGCAAACATAGAGTGGCTATGGATTCAAGAGTTTGACAAAATCAACAATAGTGTTATATGAGAATCTATTGGCTTCTGGAACTTACAATAAAGAGTAGTGATTATTTCATTATTATTTATAAATTATAGCTACATATCCTTTACATCAGTAAAATTTATAATAAATGCACACGTGCACACACACACATTCTTTTCCTGGAGAGCCAGTGGTTAAAAACTTACCAGCACACCACTAAGCTAACCATTGCTTTAACCTACAAGGAACCTATAAGCTCTCAGCAGAGCCACAGGCCCATCTTCAAAGCACTAAAGGTGGGGTTTAAAAGGTTTTAGCTTCAGTTGAGTCTACCCAACTGGATTATTATATTTAAATACGGTACACTGAATATCCCCCTCCTGCATGATGATAAAGCAAGCATATAGCTTCAAGTTCCGCCATAATTATGGAAAATTTACTATCTAGAAACCCAAATTTGGTAAAGTCAGGATAGCTTTCTACAACTCATGAAAGCACTAAAAGGTAAGTAAAATATGCCCCTCTCTGCCTCCAAGAGCAGGGAGAAAAACCACATTATCCTATAACGCAGGAGAAGTGGTACGGGTAGGTACAAAATGCTAGGAGAAGACTGGGGAGAGAGCCATGAGTTTGGACCCCAGGTCCTGGTCAATGGCAACTATGTCGTCTGCCTCAAAGCAAATGAGAGAAAGGAGGAACGTCCCAGGTAGAAGGAAAAATCTGAGCAATATAGCTGAACAGTTAGGAGGAAGGATTCTAGAATCAGACAGCCTGGGTTCAAACCCAGGCTCCCCTACTCACTATGTAAACTTGGGCAAGTTACACGGCCTCTCTAAGCCTCTGTTTCTATCTGCAAAAGGAGGATGGTAACTTCTTGCTCAGACCACTGTAGTGAGAATCAAATGAGATAACATACGTAAAGTGCTTAGAACAGTGCCTGGTACACACAATTGGCCAATAAATGTAACTACTACCGTGATTATTGTTGTCAGACTCAAGTGTTGAAAAGGTTATCTTTAGGTGTTGCGGGGGAGGCTGCGGGAATTGGGTAGAACATTGCAATCAGAGGGAAGAGAATAAGCAAAAAACACAGAAGACATGTTGGGGACCAGTTAGTTAGCCCGGAGGCACGAGAACATTCATGCGGGCCAAGGCCATGCACCGCCACAGCAGATAAGGCTGGAAGACTAGACCAGCAGTCAGCCAGAAGATGTCAGATACACAGCCATTCCTCCCCCTCTTCTGAGAAAATACAAAGCTGAGTTTTTAAGATGGCCTTATCATTTTTCTCTTGACAGGTACTGTAAATTGTGCCTCTGATATACTTCTGAAGAGCCTATAGGGGC
Organism: Phocoena phocoena; assembly: GCF_963924675.1. Taxonomy (NCBI): domain Eukaryota; kingdom Metazoa; phylum Chordata; class Mammalia; order Artiodactyla; family Phocoenidae; genus Phocoena; species Phocoena phocoena. Next base: position 28,604,142 of record NC_089228.1, on the reverse strand, counting down.
ATGATAAATCAGGTGATGTTACATATATTCAGTATATTAATTGTTATTAAATACTAACAACACCTAAAATTGATCTGCACCAAGATTTACTGCTCTGACGGAAATCCACCTGGAAAAGAATACATGATAATTAAGAAGAATGACCACAGATTTGCAGCAATGTAAGGACTATGAACAAGATTTAAACTCCTCCCTGAGGGAATAACTAGGTGATGTTTATTCTGTAGATGAACAATGGAAGAGATTGATGAGATTTTTTTTTCCCCTGTGGGAGTTTGATTTAGCCAGCTATCTCAGGTAATAGTAGGATGCAGGACTGAGTAGTCCAGCACCACTTGAAAATTCTTTGTAAAGGGTAAATAGCACATATCCTCAGTGACCTGGAAAAACAGATTATAAGTCAAGTGGGCACAAACTGGCATAGAAGCTGCAAACTGGCATAAAAGCAACCAGAATTGAAGAAAAAAAAATTTTTCTAAATTAACCACAACTGAATTCAACCAAATTAGAGAGAAAAGGGAAAAGGAGAATCATCTTATCATGGAGAAGGGAATAAATCATTCTCTTTTTGTAGGTTTTCGGCCTGTAGGCTGCTATATGGGTCTAACAGGTAATTTTTAGTAATCTCTCCTGTCCAGGAAATGAAGAATCACCTGGCCTCAGTAAACATACAAACTAAAAGCAAGGCAACATTAGCTTTACAGATTACAGCTACTTAAAGTATAAGAAGATATCAGCTGGGACCTTGTTAGAAACACAAAATCTTGGGCCCCACCCTAGATCTCCTGAATCAGAATCTGCACTTCTAACAATAATCCCCAGGAATCTAGGTGACCTCTTTGCACACTGAAGTTTAAGAAGCACTGATCTAGGACTTCCCTGGTGGCACAGTGGTTAAGAAGCCACCTGCCAATGCAAGGGACACGGGTTCGATCCCTGGTCTGGGAAGATCCCACATGCCATGGAGCAACTAAGCCCGTGTGCCACAACTACTGAGCCTGCGCTCTAGAGCCTGTGAGCCACAACTACTGGGGCCCATGAACCATAACTACTGAAGCCTGCACGTCTAGAGCCCAGGCTCTGCAACAACAGAAGACACTGCAATGAGAAGCCCACGCACCACAACGAAGAGTAGCCCCTACTCGTCACAACTAGAGAAAGCCTGTGCGCAGCAACAAAGACCCAATGCAGCCAAAAATAAATTTAAAAATTAAAAGAAAAAAGCACTGATCTAGACAGCTAGACGTTCATTCATTCATTAAATAAACTTTCAAGATCTGTACTGCTAATATGATAGGTAGCCACTAGCCACACGTGGATATTTAAATTTCAATTAATTAAAATTAAATCAAATTAAAATTTAATTTAATTTCAGGGGTTCATTGGAACTAACCACAATTTAAGTGTTCAATTGGCACAGGTAGCTAGTGTCTACCAGATATATTTCCATCATCACAGAAACTTCTATTGGATAGAGTTGATTTAGACACTTGGGACACACCACTGAAGAAAGAAGAGAAAGATCCTTATGCTCATGAAGCTTAGATTCTAGCAGCAGGGAAGCAGATAATAAACAGTAAACAACTTAAGTGACTAAATTAAAGGTACGTTGGATGGTTAAATGCTAAAGACAAATATTAAAAATAGAGCAGCCTTGGGAGTTCCCTGGTGGCCTACTGGTTAGGATTCCAGGCTTTCACTGCCGTGGCCCGGGATCAATCCCTGGTCAGGGAATTGAGATCCCACAAGTACACAGTGCGGCTAAAAAAAAAAAAAAAAACCTAGAGCAGCCTTAGAAGGATCAGGAAGATGGAGGGACAGTTAGATTTTAAATATGGCAGGTCTAGTGGGTTTCAACAAAGAGGTCACATTAAAGGAGAGGCAGGTTGCTAGCCAGCAGGGGGAGTGTTCCAGACAAAGGGAAAATCTGTCCAAAGGCCCTATGGCAGGTGTTTGAGGAACAGCAAGGGAGCCCACGTGGGTTGGAGGAGAGTGAGAAGGAAGGCTGAGTAAAAGGGTAGAAGATCAGAGGGCTAAGGTTCCCTGGTAGGGAGAAGGGCCTCCTTGTCCATTGTAAAGGACCTGGCTTTTACTTGGAGTGAAATGAGGAGACTTGAAAGGTTCTGAGCCAAGGAGTGAGATGCTTCAACACCATCTCAAAGTTATTCTAGTTCAGCAGAAAAGGACTATAAACAAAAGTTACTTGTTTGTTTTAATTCAAGGTCATATTCAAGGGTAAAAACGCACTATCTGCACTGGCGAAATGACTTTGTTTACAAGTTTTGGTAACCACCAGAAGCTTGTTAATGATACACAAACAGAAGTCATTAAAATTTATCACTGTGAAATTCAGACACTTTTTCAGAGGCTCAATTAATATGCAGTCACAAGGTCTTACAGGTTCCCACCCAGAATCTGGAGCCATACTTGCTATAAACAGTTTGAGCAAATCCTAAGGAATGCAAATCAGACTCACCCAACTGCCTAAAAGGTGGAACTCTGCCTAAGTGTATCCTCCTCAAAATTTCTTGGTTACTTTATTACTAATTTACATATATTTCTTGAAGATAGAGAAATCCATCCAGTGATTCCTTTTTTTTTCCCCACCCTGACCCCATCCCAGTTAAATGCCAAAGCTCTGGAAATCAAGGTATGGGGTTTTCTTTAAGTTGTCTTTTCCAGAGTTCCCAGAAACAATGGCACATTCTACCCACAGTTGAGAATGCTGTTGTCTTGCAGGTAAATCCAACGACAGTTCTAAGAACTAGAGGTCACTGTAGCCTGTCTACAAAATGCCATCATCAGCCTCAAGACCTAGGTTCACTACACGGAAGTTATACTAGAGAGGCAGGCCTAATATGACTAAAAGTCATCACTTATGATTTATTCCCTGGGGATCACCAACAACCGTGATCCAGCCTGAGTTCTGGCAAAAAATAGAGTAAGGTCACCTTCAGTAAATTAAATCAAATGAACAATAAATCAAAGCATGTCAGGTCATTGGGAACTAACTGTTCAGATGCTCATGACAAGTGAGTGGATCAAGGAGCATCATTTTTATGCATCTGCGCATAACATCTTTGAACAACAGAACATAAGAGGAGATTTTAGCAACTAAATTATTACCAGTGTGAGTTATGGGAGTCCAGAAGTGGAGCTGTTTTATTATTTCATTCATTAAATAACTACCTGTTAGGACCCACTATGGGCAAGGACTATTCCAACTTTTGGAAATGCAGCAGTTCACATGCTACAGCACCTTATCCACATTAAGTTACAGTTTCAATTTTGACCTTCTTATGGCTCCCTTTTGGAGCCAGGAACCTTTCAACCTGAAAGAGAAAACCTGAAGAGGTCTTCTATGGATGAGAAGGATTCAGAGATCATTTTGGAGAAAAAAGGTAAGGGAGACATACTAGCAGAAGGTGGCCCTTCACAGGCAAATCTACACGGTAACTTTTATATACTCCACCCTGAAGCCAGAGCACCTGAGCCTCTTTTGCTTCCCTCATCCAACCAAAGGAGTCACCCCCAAGACGTGAAGCACCACTCCTCACCTCACCCCCTTTCTGGTACAGAAAAACCAGAAAGAGCAGAGAAAAGCTATTTCCAGAGACTGGACACATTAAGACACTAAGGTGAACAAAGGGGCAAATTGGCCCCTCAATACAATTTTTAAAACAATGTATTTTTTGCATTCTATCCATGATAACTGTGATTTTAAAATTTAAAATACACTCCTCACTTAACCATTTCTACTCCTCAACTCCTCACCAAAAAAAATTACAGTAAAATTGACATTAGATTTTGTAAGATACCCCAAATCTACCCTATATAAATTATACTTCTGCTCAAGTTAGTCAGAATCAGTTTCTGTTGTTTGCAATTAAATACTTCAGTTGAAATAGTACCTTAGTGTGTCATTCAGGAAAGCTGAGGAAACCTCTAATTTTAGGTCTGCAACTAATTTTCTGTTAATCTCAGGAGAAATTGTTTAAAGTAGCTGAACTTCAGTTTTCTTACAAGCAAATTGAAAAGATTAGACTAAATTATTCCTAAAAGTTTATAAAATAACATGAATGACATAAAATAACAAACATGTTTCTATCTTATTTCTCAACATGAACCAAAAAGAGATCACTGTCAGACAGTGGTGGTTTGATATTTTCCCAGGAAGAATTAAATTTGCAAGGTAGGTTCTGCGTTTGCTCTAGCTATTCCTCCACCTCACTTCTTTGGCTCCTTGATAATGTTTAACATGTATGTTCCAACAGACAAAATCCCTCCAAGGTCTTCAGTGTGACTTTTTTAGTCTCACTGCTTATGAAAAAGCACATCAAAAGAAATGGTCAGAGACAAGGCTCAAAATTTTTGCATTTAAGCTTCACAACTAAATATTTGGATTGTGGTATAGGGACTTCTCAAGGGCACTTCAAAAGTTCCTCTTGTGATTCAAAGGTCTGGGCAATAATTTGCCTAAAGAAAACTTAGCCTTCTGCCTTGACTAGACTGGTTTGTGCAACAGCCTCTCCTTTCTAAAAAACAACAATCGTGGTTTCCATTTGTTGTCTTACGGAGATATGTTTTAAATTATTAAGAATAATAATGAAAAGACAAAAAAATTTTAAGTATTTCATACAAAAGCTACAAAAGCATTATGTTGGGGAAGTTTGAGAAGTTTATTAGGTCAATCTAGGCTCTAATATACTCAGATAATTGATTTAAACTTGTAGGTGCAATAAATCACACTGGTCATGGAGGCGGCACCAGATGAAAATGAGAACACAGATCAATTAATTATCTGAGAGTTTTGGGCTTTCTCACTGGCTTGCTATTATAAAATCATTTTCTTGGTTCCATCTCAAACATCAGGGTGCCTTTTTTATATACAACACTTTGGCCACCAAGAATAGAGTGCTATGACAGCAGAGTGGTTATAGCTTGGCTCTAATGTCAGAGCACAGGGTTCTAGCCCAAGATCCACCCAGGGAATGTTGCTTGGCCTCACAACGCCTTGGTTTCCTCATCTGTAAAGCAGGGGAAATAATAGTGTTTTGCAAAATCTAACACATGTACCACTGGGAGTATAACAGACGATATTAGATGGTATATGCGTGACTTCTTGTTTTATTAACTATGTGCTTGATTCTAAGCATATTAAAAATATATATATAACTAGTACATCAAGCTATCTAACATAATTGCTTCGGACAAAACTAAGTTAAGGAAAAGAAAAACTGGGCTCCAAATAATCCTAGTTTATGAGGGAAAGTATTTCACTGAAAAAGTCTAGTTAATAAATATAAAGAAATAACAGAATTAGAAAATCATGATTTTTTGTAATCATGTAATGAAATAATTGCTTCAGATAATATCCATCAATAGAAGTGATCACTGTATGAAAAATTAATGGGGAACTTTACTACAGAATGGTAAGGCTGTCACCTGCCAAACCCATTTATGAATCTTAGCATCACTAAAAGTGGTTGCAAACTATGGATGCCTCCTGATGAAGCAGTAAGGAGCACAATTACCATTGATGAAGCATTCTTGCCAAGAACACTTACATTAAAACAAGTCTAGAGATAACTTCAGTATAAGAAATATGAGGGATAGAGGAACAAGTTAGAAAACATCATAAGAAACCAAAATGTGAGACCTTCTGTAGGACAAGGGACCCTGTTTCTGTAACAAGGCTCTGGCAGGAACAGAGGCAGGACTTGTACATTAGGGGAGACTTAAGGGACATATGTAATATACAGACTTTGGATTTGATAAAAAGAAAAAAGTGAATAGAAAAGCAGTAAATGACATTTTCAAGTCAGTTGAGGATGTCTGTGAAGCGGGATTATGTAATACCAATTGCTGTTTATTTTGCTAGATGTGATAATAGCATTGTAGTTAAGTACCAAAATATCCATATTTTTTTAGAGATGCACTCTGAAGCACATCAGAGTAAAGTGAACTGATGTTTGGGATTTGCTTTAAAATACTTCAGAAAAAAGAGAGCAAGAGAGATAAAGAAAGGGGTGGGGGAGGAAAAATCACAGGAGAATAGATGAAGAAAATGGAGCAGAAATCTTGATAATTACTGAGTTTAGGTATAGGACGACTGCATAATTAGCAGAGCTCAATGCAAAATAAAAATGCAGGGCTGGGCTTCCCTGGTGGCGCAGTGGTTGAGAGTCCGCCTGCAGAAGCAGGGGACACGGGTTCGTGTCCTGGTCCGGGAAGATCCCACATGCCGTGGAGCGGCTGGGCCCATGAGCCATGGCCGCTGAGCCTGCGCGTCCGGAGCCTGTGCTCCGCAACGGGAGAGGCCCCAACAGTGAGAGGCCCGCGTACCGAAAAAAAAAAAAAAAAAAAAATGCAGGGCCCCTTACTCATAAATTATTGAGAATTCAAAACAGTGACAGTAGAGTTTTAAACCAAACATGGGGCCCTAATAAACCATGGGTGCTGAATGACTCCACCGGTTGGATGCCCGTGAAACCTGTCTTGTCCACGTGCTGGGTATATGGAAATTCATTGTACTGTTCTCTCTACTTCTGTGTACTTTCAAATTGTTCATAATAACTTTAAAGGGGTTCAGTTAAATAAAAAATTAAACAAGTTATAGTAAAGATACAAGAAAATGGCAAAAATCATAAAGGATGTAGATATGGGGCTGCAATTCTAAAACACTGAGGTAATCATGAAATGCAGTCAGAGTGGTATCTAGCACAAATCAAATGCCCAGCTTTGCTCCTGCTAGCACTACTACTTTACAAAGTCTATACTTGTAGCTGGTAAGAAACACCACAATTTCCAACATTTTAGGGAAAGATTATTTTAGACACTTGAAGTCCTTACTGGGAGACCTACCTAAACATGGAAACCAATCAAGTCTTAAACTTGTCTTACAGTTGTTCTAATTATATTTTGCTCCCCTGTACCCTAGCCTCTCTAAAATTTGTTGTGAGGGATTTTTTTTTTTTTTTTTGGTACACGGGCCTCTCACCGCTGTGGCCTCTCCCGTTGCGGAGCACAGGCTCCGGACGCGCAGGCTCAGTGGCCACGGCCCACGGGCCCAGCCGCTCCGCGGCACGTGGGATCCTCCTGGACCGGGGTACGAACCCGCGTCCCCTGCATCGGCAGGCGGACTCTCAACCACTGCGCAACCGGGGAAGGCCCTGTTGTGAGGGATTTTTGACTGTGGGCTACTGCAGCACTTAGAAGAGAATATTGTTACCAAACTGAAGGTTCTTTGGAAAGCCAGGCTCATCTTCACAAGCCAAGTAGCATTACTTATGGCAGAGAGGAAGGTACATCAGAGTGAAATAAGTTCTTGTAGGTTGGAGTCTTTGTGAATAATACTTTAGGTTTTTTGGATGAGAAAGTCATTTGCAAACTTCAAAGGAGTATACTAGAACCTCATTTTCCCCTTGAAATGTCCAAATTAAGCCCTTTTTCGATGACAATATTTCATCTAGGTTTATAGTATAAAGAATCAGTGCAAGAAGGTCTATAAAGTGTGATGCTATGGGAAAGGTAGTTTCCTACTTTAGATTAAAATCGCCCCAAAAGAAATAAAATGTAAAAGTTAGATTATTGTGTATATAAAATGTCTGCTGAATTACAATAAAAACGTTCATCCCCTCACAAAACTGAGAGGCACAGTGATTTTACCAGCGTTTACAGTAATCCATTACCTAACAAGTTTCATGGACCCAGAGAATTCCTTGGTCTTTTTTGTTTTTTAAATGTTGGACTGGAAGTACTCTGGAGGATCAACAGGATTACTGAAAACCTTATTTTGCACAAAGAGAAATTTAGTTAACATGTTTAAATTTATGGATCACCAATTTACTTGTCCACCCAAAATGATACTAGTTTTATAGAGTCCCATAGGGAAAGCTATATTCTTAACAAGTTAGACTATCTACTTTGTTTAAAAAAAGTACATCAATGAGAAAATTGTCGCTGCTTTTTTTTTTTTTAACACTGTAATGCTAATACCTTGGCATGTTTGAGATGAAGCAACACAGAGGCAATTTTCTAACTGTTAATCTTTAATTAGATTAAGGGGTGTACCTAGAATTGTGGCCCAGTGGCCAAGGGTGGTATTTGTTCCATCTATTAAATATCTATACATGAAATATGGGTATCTGCTATCTGTTCCATAGTAGTCATCCCTATTCAGAAGGAAAAGCTTGGTTTCTCCAGAGAGCCCATAATCAGCTGTGGCATGGCCCAGTCTGGTGACCCAGTGGGAAGGGAGTGAGCACTTAAGCCAGTGATATAGTTCAGAGATAGGGCTTCCTCTCCTTGGCAGCCTGTCCCTGCCTTCCCTTCTCCCCTTGGGCTTCCTCTCTCTGGCTTGGTGTGCATCCTGGGCAATGGATGTCACAAGTCAGTTTAGAATTTACTAAAATAAGGCTCAATACCTTCATATTAAAATTAGCAGGACTACCCAAAATTTTCACCTCCTAAGAGGTGGACATCAAGTCTGTGCAGTCACCCATTGCTCTTGGGTCTCTTGACTTATCTGTCAATTATCAATACTGTTGGCCCTTCTTCTACCAGTGTATAAGCATAGATATTAATCAGCCCTTCTTGTTCTTGATATAATTCCTAGTTTTTCCAGAAACCAGACAAACTCACAATTGCTGACATCCACTCTTCCCTCCTAACAAAGATGGAAATATCCATCTGTAATTTATAGAAAGGTATGATCCTATTTAAAAAAAGAAAGAAAACAAAAAGCAACTACTCAATTCAAGAGTTAGTCATCACTGATTTCCTTCATTGCCCTTGTTTGGAACGCATCAGTTCTTTTAAGCCAGTAAAACACATGTAATGAACTAGAATGACACCTTACAGACATAATACAGGTAACTATGAAGATGACGACAAAAGTGAGAATTTCAGATCTGTGGATTTCTTCAATGTATAGTGTAATATGGGAGAAACTAAAAGCTATTCATCAAAAATTCATATATTCTTCTTTCCAGACATTCATTCTCATTGATGAGACCTGCCTGTGAGGCTACGTGACTGAGTTCTAGCCAGTGGAATATGTGCCAATTCTGGATTCAGACTTTTAAGAAACGGGTGGTTATTTCTTTTTCTTTCTTCCCCTTCCACTGGCTGGATGCAGATAGCATCATGGACCTAGGGGGTGACAGAAACACAAGATAGGAGAAGCCTAGATTCCTGAATTATCCCAACAGAAAAACTCCTTCACCAGGAACACCAATACCAGACTACGATGTGAGTGAAAAACTTCCATTTTGTTTAAGCCATATTACATTTTCAAGTTTATCTGCCAAAGCAGCTGGTGTCACCCTAATTAATCACTGCGTTAAGTCGTTAAAAGCATATTTCTACCTGGGACATCTTGTTGTGGTAGAAAGATGGAAGTTAAAAGCTAATGGATTAAACGGAAATATTTAAGAATGAAGCCATAAGAAATATGAGAGGAGAGAGGTGAGTTGAAGCATACAAGAAATAAAACTGGCCATGAATTGGTTACTTTTGAAACAGGATATGGGTACATGGGGATTAATTCCAGTATTTTGTCTAGTTTTACATATATTTCATACAATAAAAATTTAAGCAATTAAAAAAAACAATACAAAGGACACTTGAAATAAACAGAAAGGATACTTGAAGGAGTCCCTACAGACCTAAGATGAGTAAATTTGAGCACTGAAAAGATTAATAACTGAGATGAATTGAAACATATAAAATATTTTTTAAAGTTCATAAGATACTTCAAAAACCTAGTTGGTTACTAATTGGAGGTTACTAGGTATTCATTCATTAATCTGAAAATTGAAATATTTTCCTGTCTATATGAACTGTATTTCAGGGTAGTCAAATGATTGACGATAAAAAGATCTTTACAGGGCTTCCCTGGTGGCGCAGTGGTTGAGAGTCCACCTGCCGATGCAGGGGACATGGGTTTGTGCCCCAGTCCGGGAAGATCCCACATGCTGCGGAGCGGCTGGGCCCGTGAGCCATGGCCACTGAGCCTGCGTGTCCGGAGCCTATGCTCCGCAACGGGAGAGGCCGTGACACTGAGAGGCCCGCGTACCGCAAAACAAACAAACAAACAAAAAGTTCTTTACAGAAGAATTTCATGTAATAAATGCAGGAAGAATGACAGAACTAGAAAACTGCCATTTTGCAACCCCAATGAAATAAGGCCTAAATCCAGATTCAGTCAACTATCATCAGCGGACATTAAAGCCATTTTAGTAACAGAAGAACAGGGTGACAACCTGAACCTACTGATTAATCTTGGCTTCACTAAGAGAAGGATAATCCTTCACTATGTGCTTCATGCTGCAATGCAACAGGACATAACAGAGCACCACCTAGGAAGTATTTTTGCCTAAAAAAAACATACAAAATCTAATAAAAACTCTAGACTAAATGCCAAGCTATTGAGGGATAAGTTAAACACAACCACAAGGACACAAACAACCAAGTTCATACTACAGAGCAAACAGTCCAGTTTTTCCCACAAATCAAGGACATCGAGAGGAGAGGGTAAAAGAACTGTTGTGGAGTAAAGGAGACCTAAAAAAAATAACAACTCAATACAGTGTGGGGGCCTCATTTGGATTCTCCTCTAAGAAATCCAACTACAAAAGGACATATTAAAGAATTACTGTTAATTTCATTAAGTGTGATGATGGCATGATATTTAAGTAAAGGAAGAATGCCCTTATCAATTAGAGATACACGCTGAAGAATTTTCACGTGAAATGATGTGCTATCCAGAATGTGTTTTAAAATACTCAAGCAATCATACAACACAATAACAAAAAACAAACACCTCAATCAAACACCAACAGGCACATGAAAAGATGCTCAACATCGCTAATTATCAGAGAAATGCAAATCAAAACTACAGTGAGGTATCACCTCACACCAATCAGAATGGCCATCACTAAAAAATCTATGAATAATACATGCTGGAGATGGTTTGGAGAAAAGGGAACCCTTCTACACGGGAATGTAAATTGGTGCAGCCACTATGGAAAACAGTATGGAAGTTTCTTAGAAAACTAAAAATAGAGTTACCATACGATCCAGCAATCCCACTCCTGGGTATATATCTGGAGAAAACTCTAATTTGAAAAGATACATGAACCCAATGTTCACTGCAGCACTATTTACAATAGCCAAGAGATGGAAGCAACCTAAATGTCCATCAACAGATGAATGGATAAAGAAGATGTGGTGTATATATACAGTGGAATATTACTCGGCCATTAAAAGAAATAAAATAATGCCATTTGCAGCAACATGGATGGCCCTAGAGATTACCATACTAACTGAAGTAAGACAGACAGACAAAGATCATATGATAACACTTATATGTGGAATCTAAAATATGATACAAATGGACTTATTTACAAAACAGAAACAGACTCACAGACATAGAAAATAAACTTATGGTTACCAAAGAGGAAAAGGCGGGGAAGAGATAAATTAGGAGTTTGGGACCAGCAGATACACACTACTATATATAAAACAGATAAAAAACAAGGTCCTACTGTATAGCACAGGAACCTATATTCAGTATCTTGTAATAACCTATAATGAAAAAGAATACAAAAAAGAATATACACATATATGTATAACTGAATCACTCTGCTGTACACCAGAAACAATACAACATTGTAAAACAACTACACTTCAGTAAAAAAATAAAACAACATACTCAAGCAAAAAAAAGGAAGAAAGAAAATGGGGATAGATGAAATAATATTGACAAAATGTTAATAATTATTGAAGCTGGTAATACACACATAGGTGTCTATGCTATTAGTTCTACTTTTGTGTATATTTGAAATTTTCCATAATAAAAATTTTTTAAAGGCACAAGCTTGTAGTCTGACTGTGGTTGACTACCAAACTGGAGAGAACATTACAGCCTGCACATTGCCACCCTCTGTGTCATCAAGTGAACAGGCATTTCTTCTAAGAGTATGCCAATATTGTTTCTGAGATTTTCTTCCAAACCTCCAATATCCATTCTGTGGGTTTTGAGGCTGACCCTTTCAAAGTTCACACATTTGCAGGCCTAAACAACTATGTCCCAAATGCTACCTACCTAGAGTGAATATAAGTGACCATCAATTATGAGATACATCCCAACTTAAAAGAGTTTAAAATTGTGAAAAAATTTACATTTAAGAGTCTATGAAAAAAGGGACAGAGAGAGGCTATGATTAAAATGTAGAAGACAATGAGATCATCTAAGTACCTACAAGGCATCTCCTACTTTAGCTCAACAAGTATCTTTATCTCCTATAATTCCTGGGTCATTTTTAGCTTATACATACCATCATTTTTGCCACTGCCTTGGCAAATGACAGGGTATCAAAAGGTTTTTGATGGGGCTTCCCTGGTGGCGCAGTGGTTGAGAGTCCGCCTGCCAATGCAGGGGACACGGGTTCGTGCCCTGGTCCGGGAAGATGCCACATGCCGCGTAGCAGCTGGGCCCCTGAGCCATGGCCGTTGAGCCTGCGCATCCGGAGCCTGTGCTCCGCAATGGGAGAGGCCACAACAGTGAGAGGCCCGCGTACCACAAAAAAAAAAAAAAAAAAAAAAAAAAAAGGTTTTTGATGGATATTCGTTGCATGAATAACGAATATGCAAATTTTAAGCCAGAAAAGAAATACACACATGCAAAAAGGTGGGGGAGCCTAGCACTCTTCTGTACAAAGTTCTGGAAGCTAATTTGAGAACACCTATCAAGGAGTTCTGTGTGACCATTTTACCCAAGTAGAGTCAAAATTCATGAGACAGAATCAAAATTACACTGCCTATAATGATGACTAACAATACACATCTGCTCTTTGAAGATGCTCTCTATATACAAGTTCTAGTAATTTCCATACACATCAGAACACATAAGATTGAGAAAAACAGTAAGAATACAATCTTTGAGAAGAGTCTAGTAGAGGAGGTAAAAATGAAGAAAAAATATCAGAGGTAAAACCCAGGAGTAACATACAACTGGTCTCAACAAAGACTCTGGTGTTCCAATGAGGAGCAGAGGGGACGTAGAAGAGACTAAATATAACTTTTTCCTTCAAGTCCATGTCCTGAGAGAACTTTATATATGTGCACCTAAATGAGGATATTATTATATTCTGTTTCCTAATATCCCTGAGATAGGATATATGGCATATATAAATTCTACTTAGTAACAAATCATAAGAAACATATATTGAGTTTTATCACGTACCAAGCATCTCACTGAAGTTCTTTCCAGAGCTGCCAAATTTGGCTGAACAGTGCCCTGTAGCTTTACCTACAACATCATAATTAATCCTAGCAAAAACTCTGCAAGGTAAATATAGTATTATCTTTTCCACATTTTCGAGATAAAGAGTATGAGGCTTAGAGAAACTTGGTAACTGGCTCAGGCAAACAGCCAGTAAATAGCATATCTAGGACTCATACCCAAGGGCAATGAAAGATCAATGCTCGGGCTTGTGTTTTTAACCTAAACACATCAGTGTTTTTCCAGTAAACTGTAATGAATGATAGAGGGGGCAGAAGGGTGTCCCAATTCACCACAGATAAACACTTTTACAAAACACAATAAAAATTAATTACTACCAAAGTGAAAAAAGATAGAGGCTTTCAAATTAAAATTTGTTGCTATTAGATTCAACAAATTTATGCTTAGTTGCACATGAGTTTCTAAATTCTTACTCAAGTTCTGTGATTATTTTGTCACACACTGTCACCAGTGCAAGGACCACCCTTTGAGTACTGCACTTCACTACAGGCATACCTTGCTTTACTGTGCTTCGCAGATACTGTGGTTTTTTACAAATGGAAGGTTTATGGCAACCCTGCATAGAGCTAGTCTGTCGACGCCATTTTTCCAACAGCATTTGCTCACTTTGTGTCTCTGTCACATTTTGGTAATTCTCACAATATTCAAACTTCTTCACTATTATTATATTTGTTATGGTGATCTGTGATCAGTGATCTTTGTTGTTACTAATGCAAAAAGATTACAACTCAATGAAGCCTCAGATAATGGTTAGAATTTTTTAGCAATAAGGAATTTTCTAATTAAGGCATGTACATTTTTAGGCATAATGCTATTATTGCACACTTAATAGACAATTATTGCACACTTTAAATAGACTATAGTATAGTGTAAACATAACTTTTGTATGCAGTGGGAGACCAAAAAAATTGTGTGACTTGCTTAATTGTGATTTTTTTTTCACTTTATGTGGTGGTCCAGAACTGAACCTGCAATATCTCTGAGATTGCCGGTATACTATTCTATGCATGCTTAGAATGAACACTGCTTATAATAAGGTACCAAAGTTCCTCCATCTACTGATGCTAGTTAATCTATTTTTTGTTGTTGTTTTGGCTTTTTTTTTTTTTTTTTTTTTTGCGGTACGTCGGGCCTCTCACTGTTGTGGCCTCTCCCGTTGCGGAGCACAGGATCCAGACGCACAGGCTCAGCGGCCACGGCTCACGGGCCCATCCGCTCCGCGGCATGTGGGATCTTCCCGAACCGGGACACGAACCCGTGTCCCCTGCATCGGCAGGCAGACTCTCAACCACTGCACCACCAAGGAAGCCCAATCTATTTTTTTTTTAAGTAAGATGATTGTTAGCTTTTTCTATCATAAAAATATTTTTCCACATACTCAATATCAGTTGCAAAGTAAACAAAAATAAAGAACTTTCTGAATTTTGTGCTGCTTTATTATACAACTGCTATGGTATTTTGAAAAATGTTAAGAGGAAAATAGGAAAACACGAAATACATTACCCTGCCAACAGAACACTGAGTAAGAGTGAAGGCAGACAGAGAAAAGAGGATCAGGACAGCAAGGGCCCCCTACCCACCCTCCGCAGGGAAAAATTCTTTCTGAGAAGTGAGTGGCTGTTGGGAAACTAAAAAACAAGTACTTAAGAGATCTCAAATACATGGTGACACATGGAATCAGTCAACCTGCCACGCCCCTTGAGAAGTTCTCAGTTAAATAACTGCAATCACGTCCACAATACCTTCCCACACAAAAACATGTTCTGGGAGGGAGAGTGGGGTGGAGGAAGAAGCCAGAACCTCTCGGAATACTTTTTTTTTTTTTTTTTATGTGCCCTAAAGTTCCAAGGTAATAAGAAAAAAATGTCACCATTGTTCTTGTGGCACTGATATGAGTTGATGGGTCAAACCCATGACTTCTGAGGCTACTCGAAAAATTAGTGAGGGAGGGCATGGAAGGGGACAATATGGAGGAGAAAAATTAGTAGATAGGAGTCAGCAACCTGGAACAAACTCAATGTGAAGGAAACAATTAGAAACTGGCACAGGTCCCAAATCAATAAGAGGAGATGGCTGTGGGCAGTGAGCATACTGGCTGGGTAAGGAAAACTTAAATGCAGGTAGTTCAGCGCTGGGAACAGAACAGCTCTTCAATGTCTCTCTGGCTAAGGAGAGGGTCATCTATCCAGAGGGTGGAAAAGACACATCAGAACAGGCTTTCACAGCCCAGCTGGTCCCTGATGTCACAGCCCATGTGAACAAACAGTACTGGTATGATTTTCCCAAATCCTGTAAGAAATAAAGACCTCACAGCTCACCTTGTCAAGCCGGGAATGTAGTCCCAACAGGAAAAGCACTTCTTACAGAATATGCAATAGATTCTAAGAGCTTTGGAACTATATTTCCCATTAGCTCTAGAGGAGGCTGTACTAATAAATTCTCCAGCACTGGGCTGAACAGGTGTAATTCAGTAATGTAGCTGTAATTGAGTGGTCAACTCAGTAAAATTTCTAATGTTTTTCTAACAAATTATCTCATTTTTTTCTGAAAAGAGGTATCTGTGATTCCATGTGATAAGTTGCTTTAGAAGACTGACATACAGGGCTAATGATAAAGATCTTTAATTTATGGAAATATTAATAGTAGCTTTGGCTAAGAATGATCTTAGCTGATTTTTTATACACTATTAACCTTTTAAGCATAACAAGCTTTACTTTTCAACCAGCAAATGTTTTGAATTTATGACTCATGGTCCACAGATATATATATATATATTTCCTCATCCTGATTATTCTACTGGAGAGGTTCTTCATAAACCCTGCAACAGTTCTCAAGCCAGTTCTACAAGGTGCCACCTGTGAGCTTATGATAAGGCTGCTCTTCTTGTCTTGACCACCTTCTCCTCCTCTTCCATGTACCTGTTAATGACCTGTGTCTCTTAAGTCCCAGTCAAAACCCTCCTTCTTGATGAATCTCTCCAGACCTACAGTCAGAATTACTTTCTCTTTCGCCCCATATTCCTATCACCATGTTACAATTCAGATCCCCATGCACATACTATTCCCCTACTGCTGCCTTTGGTTAAGGCCCATTCATCCTTGGGGTTTCGGTTCAATGTACTGCCTGAAGGAAAACCTTCCCTACCTCAGATTAGGGAATATTACACATGCATTTTCATACCACTGCATTCCTTTCCTTTCTTGCACTAACCAAAGTTGTCATTAGTATAATTTTGTCTCTCTCTTCCATTAGGATTAGGTTATAGCCCAGGTTTGTTGGGTTTTTCTTAAACTTAGTAGCAAGCACACAACACTCCATATCTGATGAAAGAATGAAAAAGTGAGTGGATGAATGAACAAACAGTATCTTTCTTTCTCTCTCCCCCGCTATTGGTCTTCTCCATCAGATTGTGAACTCAAAAGCAACACACTCCTCATTGTAGCCACCATAACATCTAACTCGGGCTTTGCACATAATGGAGCTGAACAAAACTCAGTTGAATTAAATTGAAGTTCTTCTATTGTAGTAGTAGCATCAGGTTGGCCATAGAGAATTTAACCCCTACAACTTACCATGTTTTATACCACCTGCTAACCATTGATTCTCATCAAGCTCCTATCATTGCCAATCACTCTGTAGGACATTGTAGAACAGAAGTAAATGATATTTAGTACTCTACAGTTTCAGATTCCCATTTATGACATTTCTGCATTCATGCCAGATACTGGGGGAATTTTAGAGGTTAATCAAACACAGACGCTATCCTTGAGGAGCTCAGAGTCTAGTAGAAGAGAAAAAATGAAGAAAAAAGATCAGGATGTAAACCTCAGGAGTAACATAAAATGGGTCTCAATAAAGACTCTTGATGTTCCAATGAGGCACAGAGGGGATACAGGCTCAAGTGGGGATGGTTTATAAATGAGTCTTACCCAGGTGGAGAGTGGGATTGGGGATGCAGCGAAAAGGTACAGAGGTGGAGAGCAAGGCCACTCATTCCTTGGTTCAACAGATCTTTATCACCTCCTATGTGAGGCTTGGGGAATACAGTGGTTAAGTAAACCTAACTCCGTTCTCAGTGGGGCTTGCATTCTAATGCGAGAGACAGATAAAAGCAAACAAGCAAAAGTGCCAGGTGGGCACGAGTGCTCTGAAGTAAAACAGGACAGAGTTAAGGGGCCAAGAGGATGCTGAGCGCTACCCGAGACAAGGTGGTCAGGGGAGGGTTTCCCATGGCAATGACACTAAACAATGGCCTAAATGAAGTGAGGGAGTGAGCCACACAACACTCCACGGGAAGAGCATTCCCAGCAAAGAAAACAGCAGTCTTGTCCACAGATGAAAAAGTGCTGATAACTTCTTTTTCAAACTGGGGTCTTGGGGCATGTTCTTGGGGATCTAGAAATTCTTGATGAGATTTTTCTAACTTTTGTTTTTGTTTAGATAACACTCATTTAAAATGTTCCAGATGCATTCTGGATCAGCTACATGGCACCTAAAATACGGGAACCAGCACAAAATTTCTGTGCCTGGATTTGCATTTACAATTGCAGTGATGTCAGGTAGTGCTATGTTAATTGTCACAAGCCAAAGACAAAAGAGGCAGAATTACTATTTCAATAATGTGTTTGTGCCCCAAGACCTCAGAGTAGGGCTAGGGTACAAATGAATTGTCCCAGTAGATACAGCTCAAAGTGTTGGGGGAAACGGAGTCACCACACAGTCCAGAATAATACAGGTTTGACAAGCTGTATAGAACCTCTGACATAACAGACATCCCATATTGATATTTCCAGAGATGATTCTGTTTAAACAACATCATCCATCATGTTAAACTAATGTTGCTAACTTGAATTTGGTTTTGTCATTCTGATTGCATTTAATTTGTAAATGTGTTTTGGTTTCATATTTGTTTAAGAACTACACACGTAGAAGCTTATAGCTAGTTTTATATTTTTACATGTTTACTAACCAAATAAAAAAATTAAGTCAACATGGGGAGTTCGTAAAAATTTTTCCCTTTAAATGGCATCCATATGTTACTCAAGTTTGGCCACAGTGAAAGAGAGGGATCAGTCTGTTTTCCAGAACCACCACCAGGTAATAGGGTGGTTTTCAACGAACCGCACAGTAAGTACAGAAAAGAAAGGAGGTGAGTATCTTTGGTAGGAAAAATATCACAAATCAGAAACTGTAATCTTTCTTCTCTGTACACAAAGGCCATAATTTATGTAACATATAGGTTAAACCTCCTTCAGAACAACCAGCCCATTGGAACCTTAAACAGTGGAAAAGCACACAGGGGAAAGAGAGAGGGTGAAGAAGCTATAATTAAAGGTTCACTGCACTCCCGTGGCAGATTAATCACAGAGCCAGGTGAAGAGTCAAGCATCACTAAAAATGCAAAATAAATTCCACTAAACATATTTCACCTGCAAGGAAAAGTTTTTCTCACAACACAAGGCTTTCTTTGTCAAGAAAAGTGAACAAGAGCCAAGACAATTGTCTGGAAAGCTCAGGCAGTTGGTGGAGAAGGCTCCTTGGGTCATAGGACCTTAAAACTGTAGTAGGTGAGAACTGGCATCTGGACTCAAACTGACCGGAGTTTAAGAATCACCTCCAACAGAGATCAGCTCTGAGACCTGAGCAAGTTCTTTAATATCACAGAAAAAATAAAGATAAAATAGTACCTTTGTTATAAGGTTGTTGAAAGGGTTCAGTGAGATAATCCACACAGACCTTTTAGAACACTGCCTGTCATGCAGTAAGGGCTCCATAAATATGCACGATGATTTTTATGATGCTACAGCTTTATCATTATATAAGCACAAATCTCCACAGATGACTCAACAAAATGCTTTAACTCAACTCTACAGCCCCAGAACAATGTCTCCATATTTTACATACTCCACGATGATTCCAGATGATTAATCATGCATACACAAGTAAAGCACATTTAAGATTATCCTTAAAATAACATCCTTCTCATTCAAATAACTCAACAACCTTATAGGGTAGCTACCATTATTATTCCTACTTTACAGATAAGCAAGGTCCAGAGAAGAGGATGGACTTGCTCAAGGACATAAACAATGCAGCCAGGATTTGAATCCAAGTCTGGGTACAGAATCTGTCTTCTGAATCACCACACAACACTGTTCCTCTAGGTATACATCCTTCCTCTGAGTCCAGAAAAGAGAAACACTGGGAACTGCTGGTCAAACACACATAATTGTTTATTCCTATAGATCCTCCAGCTTCTAGGCACAGAAAACTAAGGAGCATCATTCCCTAACTAGACTTTTCACTAAATTACAATTTATTGTTATGCTATTAAGCTAATACAGAGTCAATAACAAAGAAATCTACTTGAACTGTGTTAAAGTGACTTTCATGAATGAAACTTAATTTGAAAACACTGTCCAACATTTTACATAACGTCCCAATGACCACAGCTAACTTAATTCACCCTTGAATTTAGTTCAAAAAAAAAAAGGCAAGGGGGGTTGCTTTGTTTTTGTCAGATAATGAAAACTATTTAATTCAATGTGGGTTTTTTTTTTTTTTTTTGGCCAGAAAGCACCAAAACAAACAATACTCACAAACTGAAGAAAATCTGTTAATTTGGGGTGCCTCATTACACCTATTCCTGTGCTTTTTTATGAGACCCTGTATCATAATGTATCCTTTTCTCATCATTACCCTATCCAAATAATATTTTCATTTGTAAACAGATTCTCTTCAAAGTAAGAGGAAACAGGCTTTAAATGTTTCAAGGAACCGTTGGATCCCACAAACCTGCTTCAAATAAAACAGCTGATGACTGTCCCTTTGAAGCGTCAAGACAATGACCATCAGGGCATTGAAGGCAGGGAGCAACTGTGCAGCTCTGTCCCTTACCATAGCTGGACAGGCTGCAGCCCAACCCCTTAATGAGCTAGCTCCAGCAGAGAGAGTCAATCAGGAGTCAAATCTACGGCTCAGAAGAGAAAGCCAGCAGCGGACGGGAAGCTCCCTTAAGCTGGAGCTGTTTGCTAGCAGTGCCTCACTGCTGCAATCCAACCCCATCATCTCTGTGTACCCCTCATTACAAGCCACATTATGGAACATCGTATCCTCTCCAGCTGCAAGCAAAGGAATTGCCCTGTGGACCGGATGTGTGACTAATGACTAGAACTCTGGCTTCTTGCTTGATGCCTGGCCTTCAGAATCACGTGAACCTGTTGTGAAAGACACACCAGTGTCACAGACGTTTGGACACAGATTAAGCTCCAGATGGAAGACTGTCAATGTCAGTCGGTCACTGTTCCTACAGCCCCGCTGGCTTTTCAACTAAGCAACAACAGAGAATGATTTTGACACTCACTTTCTAAGCTCAATTAAGTCTGAGGATTGGAAGTCAAGTTTTCCCCGTTTCCTAAGCATTCTCCACCAAATACTTGCTTTTTGCCTGCTGCTGCCCACTCATTTATAGTAGCTTCTTTAGATAGCATTCATCCTTGAGTGTGTCTTTCCGAGTGACTGTTTCACTATTCTGCAGAATATTCTAGCTCTAGCTCTATGAACTATACATTACTGTCATATCAGCTGTCCCATAAAGAGATAAAATCTGGATCAAATACAGGACTTGCTGTCAGAGGAGAAAAGATAAGGTGAAGAATTAGTAAAAGATCGGAAGATGAGAGAGATGATTGAAGTTTATGAAACATTTAGGAGGCTATTGAACACCGTCCCTTTCCCCCCCGCCCTCTGCTTCTCTGGATCTGCCAGTTTCAGCCAGTTTGTTTTATGTTCCCATTGCAATAGATGTTTAGTTCAAAGCTGTTGACTTTGCTCCTCGGTTATAGGGAAGGGCCTCTGCATTTCCAGGCCTAATCCATCCAGTCACTTTTCTCCTCTCTAGCCTCAATTTTTAAAAATACGTATGTGTGATTTCATATCAAAGGAATTTCTTTGCATTTCATAAATTCATAGGCATTCCTCCAGATGCCTATGGTGACTTTTTAATTCATTTCAGCTATTTCTGCCTTTTTGGTATAAACTTGCAATCAGAATAACAATCATAGCTATGTTTTTCTAAATGCTGTACCTATAGTAACTCATTTAATCTTCACGACAGCCTTATAGGGGAGGTAGCACTACCCTCTTTCACAAATGAACCAAGGCCTAGAGAAATCCATAGACTTGCTTGAGGACATTTAGTTCACCAATGATACAGCCAAGATTCCAGTTCAGGCAGCCTGGGTCTAGAACTAGTGTGCTTAACCTCTATGTGACACTGTTCCTCAGAAGGAGCATTACAACTCCCTGGATTTCCACTCCAAACCCTCAAGTGTAAAATACTAATTATAAATAGAGCACATGACTTTGCAAAACATGTATGAAAGTACATAAATTAAGAATTAAACTTGGCCTCCTCTCCTTCCTCTCCTCCCTCTATCTTCACATCCTTATAAATTCATTCCTCGAGGGAGTCAATATTAACACCTTGGCATGTATTTCTGTTTTTGAATACAGACATATATTTTTACACATGTTTATATAATACATACTGTTCTGCCTCATGCTTGGCATCTTTTTATGTCAATTCATAGGAATCTACTCCATGCTTTTTAATGGCTGCAGAGTAATTTCGATGTACAGACACATAATACCTTATTTAGAGTCCCCCTTGATGAATATTTTATCCACTTTCAATTTCTCACTACTACTATCAATGCTGCAATGAAGTTCTTTGTATACTTGATCAAGAATATCTATAGCATATGTTGTTAGAAATTTCAAATAATTTCTAGGTCAAAACATTTCAAACTATAGTTGATAGTTGCAAACTATCCATTCCAAAGTTTACTATATTGATTTTTACTCAGTGATTATTATCCCAACCAAATAATCTTTTAATTTAATTATGAAAATTGGGTTATAATGAGTTTCCTAAGGTTCCCTTCCAAATTTACTAGGACCTACTCAACCAGCCTTAAGAATGAAATAAAGCAACTACCCAAACTCAAAATATCATGCCTGCCTTTCCCAAATAACAATTCTAATCTGACCTCATTTACATGGCGACCTCCAACTTTTTCCAGACTGAGCTACAGATGGATGAATCTCATGGAACCTAGACTAAAATTTAACAATAAAATAAAAAGATATTTTGGTAAGGGAAGTGACTCTTAAAGGTCATTAGAGGCATCCAGAATTGTCTCCCATGCCCCCAGGCATAAACTAAAATATCCACTGCTTTTTGACAGTATAAACATAGCATGTGTCCCAGTTTGAATAGAAATGAGCGAATCTTGAGTGCAGAACTAAATTCCTGGGAGCTCTGAAGGTTACCTGGAGGCATGAATTAGGTGAATCTGATTCTATCTTGAAAGGAATAGAAAAAATTATTCCACATGGTCTGTGCCCCTCAAGCATAGTCACTCAAAGTATCCTTTTCTAGCTCCACAAGATATATAGTTGCCATTCATCAGCTCCACTCACTGAAGATGCTGTGTTTTGCATTCTCAAATGGCACCTCAAAGGACTAACTGATATAATAAAGACAGGCTTATAGAGACATCATCATCTTTATCACCATCTTCATCAAGATTAGCATTACGTGAACCATGCACTGTGCAAATTCTCTAATCAACCCCGTGCGGTAGATATCATTATTATACAATTTTACAGATGTGAATACGAAGTCACGAGTTAATAAGTGCTATTACCAGGACTTCAACCACTTCTGTATTATGTCAAAAGCCAATCTCTTGACCATTACACTATACTCCCTTCCACAGTCATAAAATAAAGAAACACAGCAGAAGAGCAAAAGAATCCCAAATACAGCAAGACTGAAAGAGAATAATGGCAGCTAGTCTCTTAAGCAAAATGGACTGGTGTGACTGTAAGTCTCATTTCAAAATGTCTGCATGTAACTAAAAAAAATGTAGATTAAAGTTCACAGGCACAAATGTCCATAGGGGCCAGAAAAGTAACATGCATGAGTAAAGAGGGCCAACTGTATGACAAAGGGAATGGTAAAGAGCGTGGTGCACATACCCCATCTGAAGACAGCAGTGTTGCCAGATCACCAAATTATTTCAAGAGAAGGGAAAAATCCAATTTTTAATGCAAAATGTTTCTATTTCTAAATTCTAATTTGAACATTTTAAAAACATTTTAAGGGTGAGTTTGAAGCCTATGACCTCTACACATAAGCAATAACATGGAAGGAGTTGTAGCAGCACCATGAGACACTTTCCTAGCAATCATCTGGCCCTCATCCTTGCTAACATAACAAACTCTGATCTTTCTCAAGAATCTGGAAGGTGGTAATGTGCTCAGTGAAGACAGGCCCTGCCCCCAGCCCAAAAGGCTAAATCATGATTAGCCTAAGCCAGTGAAGGTAACTGAATTCTCCTCTGCCAATGACTAGTCTAGGAGGGGATACATATGTGACTCAGTTCTGGGTAAAGAAAAATGAAGAGATACCTGCTAAGAGTCTTTAAGAAAAAACTTCCTCCTCTGAAAATAAATTAATAAATAAGAAACACCCACCACAAGAAGGCCTTTTTTGCCTCTTCCTCTCCTATCCTGATTTGGATGCTAATCTGGGACACTGCAGTGTTGAAAGCTCTGGCAGCCTTCTTGTGAGCATGAGGCAACAATCCTGAGGATGAAAGCTAGCACACCAATGATGGTGTAATAGAAGCATGGAAGGGGCTTGGGCCCTTGTTGAGCAGCTAAAACAAGGCTTCTTATTCAGAAAACATTAAATGTCCTTGTATTTTTGGACACTGTTAGTTGGGTTTTCTGTTGTTAGTTGGTACTAAATACATTCTAATGAAGGATGTCTCAGTCTCAATTCAGAGTTCTACCCTTTTGTTTACAACATCCCTAATGCAGAAAAACTTCAGCAACATCAAGTTTATGCAGTTAGAGTCTGCAACTAGATGTGAGATAAGGCTCTGCTACTTGAGAACACCCACACTCTGCTTCAAAATTTAAATTATGCTGTTAGCTTTTCAAGATGGATGAATACATACAGTATCATACAGCAAGAACTTAACTGCTCTCATGGTTGCCAGGCAACTGCATATATGCTGCCTAGAAACAAAATTCATGACCCTTGACTCCCCAGAGGAGGGTCTTTCTCCACAACTAATATGCATGTGCCCAAGTCTGACACTTTACATCCAGCAAAGGTCATGGTGTACATCTGGGCTATCCAACAATCCAAAGCTCATTATACTGCCAACTTATATCATTCTTGATCACATCATAAATTGTGGTTTCTGCATGCAAAGCCAAACGACAAAGTGAAGGCTGTCCTGTGGCATAATTCTCTGTCCTTTGGCCTGTCTTATTATACAGACTGATTGGGTACCATCCAGGCAAAGGAAAAGAACATGTGAAGGTTCTTATCAGCCTGAAGAATCAGTCAGGCGAACAGAGTTTTGTAAACATCTTCCAACATTCAAGGAAAAGTTTGAGTTTTCACAGTGACTGATATGATGAACTTTAATAATGCCTCAAGGGCCTTCTAACTTATGAGCCATTTAAAAAAAACCACACTCAGGCTAAGATGTACTTACCATTCTATTAGTAAGGAAATTTCAAAATGCAAATACAGATGATGTCCCATATTTACATTTCATAATGATCCAAATGCTTTGTTTTTGCAAGTGAAGTTTTGAATACTTTAAATTCATAGGATCATAGTACATAAAAATCAAGAGAAACCCTGAGATCAAGCAGTCCAATCCAAGAGAATGTAAGATGAACATACATCTTCTTAGGAGTCAACACAGAACCCAAGTTGCCTGACTCCTGGTCTCATGCTCTTTCCCAAAAATAATGTGCTTGTCCCTCATGCAATCAACCCTTAATCATGGTGGTGATAATGGTCAGGGAGAGTTCAATTTCAACCTGATGACAAACCAAAGTCTCCATTTATCCATTAGTTGCTATGTTGGTCAGAATGAGGTTAAGTTGTATGTAGGCCACCCCTTTACCCACCCTCCTGCCCCTAAATTAAAAGTGGCATAAACACAGAAGCTTTTAATCTCTCATCTAAGAAGTTTGGAGGTCAGCAGTCCAGGGCTGGTATGGCAGTTCTGCAGATAAATTACAGACGCAGATGCCTTCTAACTTACCACTTCTCCATTCCTGGAGAATGGCCTTCCTTAACATCGTCAAAAGCAGCAGATGAGCCATTATTTCTACATCCCAGTCAGCAGCAAAAAGGAAGCTTCGACACTGTCTCTTTAAGGATGCTCGTAGTTTGGGTTCCCCCTGAAAGCAGAGCCTAACACAAGGACCAAGGGCTTATGTTCAGGTAACTTATTTGGAAAGTGATTCTAGGAAACTGAAATGAGAGAGAAGTAAACTGGAAAGGAAGGAGAACACTAATAAAGCTTGTGTTATCAAGTTGGTTTTGTCTATGGGCAACTGAAGTTACATCTGTGGGCTTCTGGGGACCACATGAGATACTGTGTAAAACCTATCTCACAACTGTTCATCTAACTGACAGAGGCTGGGGTGGTTATCTACCAACTTCTCCAGGCCCTCCAGAGGTCAAACTGACATAGCATGACCCAAGGCCTCAGGTGAACAAAAACAGGCATTCACCATAAATCACATTAGTTGTATAAACTATTTGGTGTGGTACACAAAGACACTCTAATCCTGCAGGATATTTCAAGGGCTCAGAGGTTATCTCCCAGAATCCATTAAAGCTAGTTTTTAATTTGGAATGTGCAGAGTTTTAACACTGCAAGGTAAATTAGTTAACCCTTTACTGCACGACTTGTTTGGTGAGAACTTAGTTCAATGACCATACCTACCTGCAATGAAGTAGGATGTGCAGTCTTTGTTGTAGGCATCCACGTGTCTACTTAACACTTGGGATTTCTCTTACTGTACAACAGCAGTTCTCAAACTTTAGCATGTCAGAATCACATGGAGAACTCGTTAAAACAGACTGCAGCTGCACCCCCTACCTCACCCCCGGCTTCTTTCTAATCCAGCAAGTTCAGTAGGTCAGTGGTGAGCACTGAGAATTTGCATTTTAACAAGTTTTCAGATGTACTCGTTTTCTCTTGCTGGCAGAACAAATTAGCACAACCTTAGGGCTTAAAACAACACAAATTCACTATCTTACTGTTCAGATCAGGTCAGAAGTCTGACACAGGTCTCACCAGGCTAAAATCAAGTTGTGGGCAGGCTCTGTTCCTTTTCTCCTTTCCTTTCTGGAGCCTCTAGGGGGGACTCTTGTTTTCTTGTTCACTCAGGTTGTTGACAGAATTCAGTTCTGATGTTCCTATCTCCTTATTGGCTGTGAGCTGATGGACATCCTCAACATCAGAGGCCATCCACATTTCTTGGCATGTGGATCTTCACCTCCATCATCAAGTCAGCAATGAGGATTTGGGTTCTTTTCATGCTTTGAATCTCTCCTGCCTTTTCTTCTATCATCAACTCTCTCTGACTGCAACCCAGAAAGGTCCTCCAGCTTTAAGAGCTCACATGATTAGAATGGGCCCAGGATGATCCCCCATCTCATAGTCTATAATCTTAATTATGTATGCAAAGTCTCTTTTGCTGTGTAAGATAACATACCTAAGGGATCTGGAGATTAGGGTGTAGACATTGTTGAGGAGGTGATAACTCTGCCTTCTACACTAGTTCATTCTGATACTGCTAATTCTGGGACCACACTTTGAGAAGCACCACTATAAGAAAGGGGAGAACTACCAGTCTCTTCCACAGCACAGCTGATTTTACTTTGTTTGAAAGCATGAATAAAAGCTTGTAACAAATGGATTGACTGCAGTTTTACCTCTTCACTGGGCCTCATGCCTACTCAAAAAGCAATGAGAAAAGGGGCACAAAGGGGACCCAAGAACAGAGAAACAAGGAACCAAAATCATCCAGACTAGATAATCAGCTCTTAACATAATCTAGCCATTTCTCAAAATTCAGTGAAATTCTTAATTAAGAGAAAGAGAGAGGATGTAAGCAAGCTAATCCTGGATCAAAAACAATAGTCAACTCCACTAAAATTTAATAGGCTTCTTTATGACAAGACTTCTCATGGCCCTTAAAGCACCAGTATATTCTGTAATCATCCAAGGAGGAGGACAGAGTTTCTCAAAACTATCTGGCACCGACCATTCTCTTCATGGCACACATCATGGAATTGGGCTCTCTAGAAAACGCAGTGGTAAAGGTTGCTCTGGGGTGAAAGGTTGGTAACTCAATACACTTTCACTTTCTAGGTTGGTGCTTCTCAACTTTGGCTGCATACTGCAATCATCTCAGGACCTTAAAAAAAAAAACCTAGGCGCCTAGGTCACACACCATAAAGATCCTGATATAACTGGTCCGGAGCATGGCATGGACATCATGACTGTCTTCCAGGTGATTCCAGTGGGCAGCCATAATTAAGAACCAAGATGGTAGGTGATAACCCTGTTCTCCTGAGTCCCTAAGAGTGCTCAGTTTCTAACGACAGTGAGAAAACCTGCTATTGCTCTGTGTATTTTAATTCCCGCCCAACCAAATTAAAGGAGTGATTTTGAGGATTGAAAGAAAAGGCCTGACATAGAGGGGAGTACAACTCCACACTCAACACTATCATCCTTTTCTACCATCATTACCAACCCAGATGACTATAATCTCCCTGTATCCCCAGAATTTAGCACAATGTCCCACACGTGGTAGATGTTCAGTAAGTGATGTGGTAAATGTTGAAGTATGAACAAAGTCCTCTTCAAAATGCAGATGCTGGAAGAACCAAGCTTCGGTCAAACCTACGTGCACACACTACTCTAGACAGATAATCAGTTCAGGTAAGTAAGAACTGTAGATGCTCCCTGTAGGTCTTGAACCATTGGCCAGAGGCCATGCTTTTGTAAGAGGTTCCCTAGATAGATCCAGATGGATGGAGTAGATGCTATTAGATCAAAAGAAAGCACTTCCTACTTGAATATGCAGGGGCTACCTTAACTGTGAGTCTTAATGAAGTAATGAAGACTGACAGGCGCCTTGGCCTATGGGGCTGTATAATAACAAAATATGCACTTTTCTAAAAATGACATTGCTAAGAGTCAAGCAACTGGACATTACGCTATTTAGTTCCGGATCCCAAACAGAACAACCTCCTTTTCCCATATCCTTTTGCATCTGATCCTCATGAGGAAGAATAAACCAGCCTGAGATATGTTTAGATATTTTCTATTGTAGTGAAAAATAAAATATTATTTTTTTTAAAGTCTGGAACATTATCTGTGATTTGGATCTAATGTCCAAAAAGTATGTACAACTAGGAACTCAAAATCACCCTACCAGCAATGCAAAGAATTCATGAGTGTTCAAGCCTTTGGAGGTTGGTGTGTGTTTCCTTTTTAGGACTATTGCTACCCAGCCCAGAATATGGCACTCAATAAGAAGGGCTAACAGTGTCTTGCTGGCCCTGTTCTCATGTGTCATCTTGCTGCATTTCCAGTTAATGGCATGACTGTAATGACTAGCAATTTAAATAATGGAGGCTGAAGCAGAGGCACCTCTAAGGACACAATGCAGAAATTGCCACAGTTTATCAACATCACTGGCACCCAGCTCTTCATTCCCTGCTCGAATAGGGTCAAAGTAGTTAAAGCGATGCTGTAAATAGCAACTAAAACAAAGCAGCTGTTTACTCTTGATTTGGCATTGGGTATTTATAACAAACAAGTTGCATTTCCCAGGCATGGGTTATTAGACATGAGAATGTAATTGATATTAACCAACTTTCAGGCTCCAGTAACTTTTTCTCACTGCTTGTCAGTTTAATTTTTTTTAAGCGTAAGTAGTGCATACCAAATGGAAAACAAGAGGAAGAATACACAAAACCCCTTAAGCCTTCAAAACTGAGTGAAAAACAACTAACCCATTTATCCTATAGAATCCTTTAGGCATTTGCTATAAACACAGAAGAGCATACCAGAGTCTTCTATTTTCGAAAGGGTATGTTAGTGATTTTTGGAAACGAGACAGCTCTAACCGTAATCTTGTTTTTGTTCAGAACTGGAACAGCATGAAAGAGTGTCTGAAATCACTAATTGTGCATCTACCATATTACAGCAGAGGTGAACACTGGTGACGCACAAGCCAAATACAATCCATTGCTCTGTTTCACTTAAACCATACAGTAATGGCTGACAGTGTATTAACATTTTAAAATTCTTTTCAACATTTGTAAAATCTAGAGATTTTACAAATCTCTAGGAAAAAAAAAAGGCTGGAAGCTCTGACCCCACAGCCGTCACACTCCTAATATGACGATAAACCTCTGGGGCTGCGTTGAGGTTGCTCTATTGGAGTGGGGAATGCACTCTGCAGTTTGTCTCAATGGCATCATCCACTATAGTCTCCTGTCACTGAGGCCAAATGTCAATTACCTCCCTTCTTCTTATTTGTAGTGTTAGTTTTCTTATGGTAAAGATCTAAGCAAATATTTCATGCTGGTGTGTCTTGATCACAAGTGGGAAAACAAAAGATGGGTTAAGAGGACTGAGTGTTTCCAGAAAAATGAAGAGACTATAGTTCATTACAGAAGTACAGAATTCCTTACCTAACCTCCTTTCCTTAATAACAGAATCTCCCCAGCTGGCCTCTAAGGGCATTTGAATGGGTGACCTCTTGTGAAAAGCGTCAAGCTTGAAGTTCTGTGGAAAGGATGCCAGACACATGGAAAAGCCAGGCTAAGTTCAGTCTCAGACAAAAGCTGTCAAACCAAGAAGGGAAAAGCAAGTGCTCCACTTGTAAGAAAAACTGAGCAAAAAGCAAGCGTGGTATTGAGGACTAGGAAGGATAAAGCAGGGCCCAATGTTCTACCAAAAATGTCTTAGCCCCTGACCAAGGTCCTTTCAGAGTAAGTTAGGCACGACAAGAAGCTGCCTTCACTCTCTGAAGTCATCTAGACATTCTTGGTGTGAGCTGCTGCATCACTTCCTGTCTGGTCTAGAACTATTAACCCTCACTGCCCATGTGGTTTTATAATCTCTCTCGCCTCCTGCAAGGAGCAGGGTAGCGCTATAAGGGATGTTTGTTTTTAATAAAAAAATAAACAAACATGCACACACATACTCAGAAAATAATATTTGATGGCATCCCACACCCACTGGGGATTTCACAGAGAAATAGTTTTCTGGTATCTAGAAGAACTAAAAGTGTTAGGACCCCACAAATCCGAAATGATGTAAGGTTAGGAAGACGACTGCATAGAAACAAACTAAAAAAGATAAAACTCTTCAGAGTGCCAGAAGAAGTGAGCAGAACACACAGTCTTTTTCACCAAATCCCACAGCAAAAAACCCAAGGAAATCTGTTGAATATAACTGGAAAAGTTAAACAAAGAGCAGAGTAAGGAACAACTGTATATGAATTTCCTACTATGTACCAAGCACTGTAGAAACATTTTAACACATTTTGATAATAAATAATACTTTTTGTTGTTCATACATTCATTAAATAAGTATTTATTCACTTCCTTCTATGTGTCAGGCACCTCTAGGGATATAGAAAATTAAAGACATGGTTTTCCTGTTGTCAAGTTTGAATTTAACAGGGAGATAGACTCTGATGAAAATAATAATTGTTATAAATGTGATAGCAAGACACAAGGAGTTAATAATGACTGTCTTTCATTATGTGCTCAGTATGTGATAGGAAGTGCACTGAGCAATTTACATTACTTTTCATTTAATCCCTCATAAGTGTCCTATGACTGAGGTACTAATATCATCTTCATTTTACAGAGAAGAAGTGAGCCATGGAGAGACTAAGTAACTTGCCTAAGGTTATACAGCTAACAAGTGGAAAATATGAGACTTGAACACTGCCTGCTTTCCACACTAGATCAACAGATTATCTGTCACATCAACCCAATACCAGCAACAACAGAGATATGCCAAGGATAGGAGAAGCACAGTGGAAGGCCCTTATATGCTTCCTAATTTACAAAGCACTTTCCCATACAGAGAGTAAGCTTCCAGAATTCATCAGCCCCAAGAGGCAAAATATATAATTGGCTTTCAAAATGGCTTAGTTCAAGGTGTGAATGTCAGAGATACAAACGGCTGGTAAAGGAACCTGGGATGAACCAACAGGCACCTTGTGTATATAGTTTCTAATCCCCACAGCACCATGTGAAAGCACCCTATGGAAAAGAACACTGAGCTTAGAGAGGTCAAGTGATTTATCCACAGCCACAAAGGTCGTAAATAGTAGAGGCATGATTTGAACTTGGAACAATGCAACTCCAAAATCAAAACTTTCTCCCTAATACCAAAGCACAAAGTAACAGGCCAAGTCTCTCTGCAAGTATTCACCATGATTGTTTTTATTCTTTATTCATTCAAAACCAATTTATTCTGCACATACAAGGAACATAGTACTTATCCTCATCATCTGACAAGTAAATCAAGGAGACAGATGTGTAAATACCTAAACACACTTCTGGGCAGGACAAAGGAGGTTAAATGTGTTTATTATCTAAATAAACTCCATGAAGGCAGGCACTTTGGTTTGTTGTTCACTGTCACACACCTGGAACACAGTCTAAAACTAACAAACATTTGTTTAATGGAAGAATAAATGAAGACAGCCACACTTAACAAAGTACAAACTTAAGGCAGGATTAACTCTGACTGGGGTAAAGCAAAGAAAGCCTCCCGGAGAGATGACACTGAATTGGGCCTGTAAGAATGATGAGGTATGGACAGGTGAGAAATGAGATGACAGGAGCTGAAGGTTGATGACTCAGGGTGAACACAGGTACAGAAGCATAGAAGTCCATGGAACATTTGGGTAATGGAGTTCAAACATGCCTAGAGCACAGGAAAGATGAGGAATAAGAATGAGGACTAAGGTCAGAAAGGGTCATACGATACCACTTCGCACAGAGCCTATAAGCCCATGGTAAGAAACACGGGCAGCCACCTTAGGCGGAAAAGTAGTAGTATGTCAACTTTGGGCAACAGTAGGAAGATATCTCCCCCACTTAAATCAGTCAGTGGCTCCCCACTGCCCTTTAGACTAATCCTAACTGTTTAACCCAGTTTGCAAGGCCTTGTGAAACTCTCCAGCCTCATCACTTTGAGCAACTGTCACCATTACAACTCTAGAGTGGACCTTAATCGTTATCCTCCTGGCCTTTGCATGAGGTGTTCCTTTGACCTGGAAGACTGTCCATCAGTCCTCACCTCCTTCAGGTTGGCTAACTCCCACTACTTAGCTCAGAAGTCTCAACTCAGAAGTACTGGCCTCTGGGAATCCTTCCTCAATGCCCCTAAATCTGGGTACCTTATATCTTACACTTTGTCCATCTCAAAATGTATTCTGAGTTTTCTTATCTCTCTCCTCCATCACTGCCCTCTGTGAGGGCAGGCACTATCTTTGTTAGATTCCCAGTGCCTTGCAGACAGCCCAGCACATGACAGGTACTCAATAAATACCTTGGAAGTAATTGTTAGGTTGGTTAATTGAGTAATTGATGGACTGATTGATTACTGCTGAGAATATTGAGTCAAGGAGAGCCACAGGAGGTTGCTGCTGTAGTCCAGGGGGAAACATCTCCTCTTTATAAAGGCTCAGAAGCATTTATTAAAGTAGGCACTTTGCTAAGTGGGGAGAGTGGAATCACTAGTTGGTCAAGGGAGACAGCAAATCAGAGAAAAGCAGAGCCACCAGGCAGCTGCTGGGGAGACCACGCTTCCACAGTATGATGAGCCATTAGCATGCAAGACTGCGTAATCTGATTTTCATGACAGACAGATTTATTATGACTTCTAAATATATAAACCCCAGGTTATGCTTTACAGCTAACCTAACAACTTGATATATGTGTCTGACATCCCATCTTAAAATCAGATTCCAGCTTCTAATTAATTTTTATACACCCATCGCTGTAACTAGAGAGGCAGAAAATCTCAGTGGGATAAACAATAGACAGGGTATTAGTCGTCTGTATTTTGTGGTGCATTTTCCATCAAAACACTGCGTTTCCGTTTTCTTTGCTACAAGAAAGGGGCAGCACCCTCTTCTCCCTATGAGGAATTAGTGGAGAATGTGGTACAGGAACCTGATAGTCACTATTTTTATTAAGTAATCAACCCCCACCTCTACTTCTACTCCTCATCTTCCACTCCCATCCCCCCCACACAAATTAGAATGACATCATTCTAGTGAATTTAAAAACTGATCATTGCTTAGGTGATAACATACATCTCACTTCTCCAGTAATATTTTTATTACCTAAGTCTTGAAGCCAAGTTGCAAACTCCATGAAGAGCTGACTTTAAACAAATAATAATGTTCATAAAAGCTGAAAATACTCTCAACAGCTTTTCACATAATCTCAACAACATTCATAGTTCACTCACACACAGATACCTTGTTAAAAGTCCAAAGTGGTACAGCAGTAGTTGGGAAAAGTTTTGTAATCTGATTTCTTTAAAATGAGCCTCTGTAAGTCGGTATTTTTTAGTGTAATATTAATATATGCATATCATTTTAAAAACATTTTCTTCCATCTCCTTTCCCCCAAATATGAAAGTCAACTCAGGCTCTACAAACCAGGTGAGAGTTTTTCAAAAGTTGGTCACAATCAATTTTTAAAAATTGTTTAATAATTGAGTTCTCACTGTGTCAGGCACTGTTCTCAATACTAAATGCATTAAACCCTCCTCCAAATTCCATATGGTATCAAAATTTTCTCCCTGTGATATATGAGGAAACTAAGGCGCACAGGTTTAAAAGTTGCTTGCAGTTACAAAAGCTGGTGAGCTGAGATTTCAATTGAGGCTGATAGCTGAGGTTCTGCCAACTCAATCTTAACCAACATACTGCCTCAGGGACTGAATAGAGAGCTTACTGAATAAATAATAGTATAAGCAGCCAAATGTGTTTGCCAAAGCCATTAATCCAAACTACACAATCAACCTCACATTGAGAACACTACTATGTTTCTGGTTTTTTGTAAGCAACTTTAAATAAGTTTAGATACCAGCCTGTTTACCTGCCACAGAATGGAATATGGACTTGCAGGAGGAAGACACTCAACAGAGAACTTTGCCTGATGGACATCATGAATCAGAAAGGCTGCCAATTTGAGGTTCACAATAAACAGTGAAAAGAGGATAATGCAAAAAAATCTAAAACCTCCTCATTTTGTTACAGGATATGATTTCTAAATCTCCTGTGCCTATCTGATTTATTTGATGGTAAGAAAGAGACATTATTAAAGATACACACAGGCACACACTCACAAAACCCACACTATCAGAATTCCTTTGTACTCAATTTGTCTTCAGCTGAGCCCTGAAAACATTTAAAAAATGGATTCACATAATTGCAGAAAGAAATTCATTCACTTCCCCTTCAGGATACATAATAATGTATTTACATTAACAACACTGTACAGTCACCCTGCAAAATCAAATTTAAATGTACAAAGTATTTTTATTTCTTTCCCCCAAAAAAGTTTACTTCTGAAGATGGAACATGTTCTATACACCAGTAAAAATAATAATTACTTGAAATAAACTTTTTAATTAAAATTATCATCAAAATCCTGAAAGTATGTTTTTCCCGAAACGAACTTACACCAAGAGTTGAAACCAAACATTTGTAAGAACACATGGAGCATTCATATTACAAATAACTTATATGGCTGATTGGTAAGTTTTAAAGCCTTTTAATAATAGAGCCTTTGACTCTAGCACTATTTAGTTGGGGCTTTATCAAAACATTTAATTACAAAATAAGGTCTATGATGCTCAAATGAAACAATAGACAATATAATCAAATCCTTGGCATGAAGCCATTCAATGTGTCATTCCAAGGTCTGTTTTCTGGGTCCACTCCAGTTTAAAATAGCTTCTCCAATAACATCACACTGCCCTTTCTCCCCTTTGCCCTCAGAATTATTAGAGCATAATGTAATTATTTTACAAGCCTTAGGAAAATATTATTGGAACGCATGGCAAAAATGCAGAAATGAAATGGAGCTGGAGAAAAAAAACCCCAAGTTTTTAAAAAATGGAAAATCAATTACTGTTTTTAATAACAGTAGTAATAGCTTTTGTGGTAAGAAAAGAAAAATTGCCCAGAGACAAAATAGATGTTCAATATTACAGAACACTAATGAGTACATTTACATATAATTTTCTGAAATTTATGTCCAAGAGTAACTGCAAGTAGAATTTAGTATCAATACAAGTTTACAGAATCCATTCGTTTTCCTCTAATCATACTGAATATTTAAGGTGCTTGATTAGACTCAATTATTTCTCTTTTGGAGCCAACAGAAAGCCCTGACAGCTTTGAAAGTGATGGATTAGTGGGGCATTTCCCACCAATGAGCAAACATTCCCAGCTGTCACAGCAGGAGGAAAAACAGTGAGAAAGTTTGTACGAATTCACATGCAGGCCACTGGATAAAATCTGCAGAAAACAGGGAGAAGGCCAGCCTTGTCAAAGGGCCACTGTAAAAAGAAAGAGCAGAGACCTAAACTTAGTTCCACTTTGCTACCTCTTCATTTCATGGCAGCCTGGAGAGAAGCCTCTGACAGAGAGCCATCTCCCACTGCCCCTGAGAAGATTAAAAGAATCCAGGCCCTAGCCAATCTCCTGTTCTCGGAATTGAGAAGCAGAAAGGGAAATGCAGCTAATTTGCAGTAACCCTGCTTCCCTGTTCAGATTTCCAAAGCATAATAAAACAGAAAAGCTGTGTCTCCAGGGTGTCACTTCCAGCTGTGCTCCACAAGTTGGAAAAAACAAGAAAGGACGTGTTAACTACTCACACCAACCTGCCCCTCCTGCTGCCATTCTTCCAAATAATTCTACAGGAGGTTGTAAGCCCTTCTCCAAAATGCTTTAAGAAGAAGATATATTCCTGACTGGCAAGGAGATTTAGGTGAACTCCTGGCTGAATGCAGAATGAGGAACAAAATGCTTTCTTGAGGTGCACAATCCTTCATGCATTATGTTCTACTGTCTGCTAAAAGCATCATCATACCCATAATTAAATGTTCAAATTCTGCTTTGATGGTCCATGTAAAGTTTGATTTGGTCAGCTCAGTGCACCATCCTCCCAGATGTTGAAAACAGGTAGTCATCCTTACGCATGTCCTTTCCATCCTCCCTATATTAGTTTCCTAGGGCTGCTATAACAAAATACCACAAACTGGGTGGATTAAAGGAAAGACATGTAATATCTCACAGTTCTACAGGTGAGAAGTCCTAAACTGAGGTGTCAATAAGGCCAGCCTCCCTCTGAGACTCTGTAAATTTATTTATTTTATTATTTTACTTATTTACTGTTTCTGGCTGCCTTGGGTCTTCATTGCTGCACGTGGGCTTTTCTCTGGTTGTGGCGAGCGGGGGCTACTCTTCGTTGCGGTGCGTGGGCTTCTCATCGTGGTGGCTTCTCTTGTTGCAGAGCACGGGCTCTCGGTGCGTGGGCTTCAGCAGCTGTGGCACGTGGGCTCAGTAGTTGTGGCTCATGGGCTCTAGAGTGCAGGCTCAGTACTTGTGGCGCACGGGCTTAGCTGCTCCGCGGCATGTGGGATCCTCCCAGACCAGGGATTGAAGCTATGTCCCCTGCATTGGCAGGCGGATTCTCAACAACTGCGCCACCAGAGAAGCCCCCTCTGAGACTCGGGGTAGAATCCTTCCTGCCTCTTCCTACCTTCTGGTACTGGCCATCAATCCTTGGCATTTCTTGGCTTGTAGCTGCATCACTCTAACCTTGGCCTCTGTCATCACGTTCTCCTCTAACATGTCTGTGTTGCTGTGTCTCTTCTCCTCTCTTATAAAAACACCAGTTATACTCTAATAAGGGCCCATCCTATTCTAGTAGAATATATTAACTGATTACATCTGCAATGATCATGTTTCCATTAAGGTCATATTCTGAGGCAATGGGGTTAGGATTTCAAATATCTTTTAGGGGGACACCATTCAACCCATACACTCCTACCACCAAGTCATGTCCTGACTACCTCTGAACTGCCTCTCAAATCTGTCCACTTCTTTCTCTCCCTACCACTACCCCGAATCCCAGACCATTATCTCATCTGGAACTTCCTAAAACCTGCCCTCATTTTTGCACTGCTCCAATCCATTCTCCAAAAAACTTATTTAATGGAATGTAACATACACACAAAAATGTGCATAAATTTTCACACAGTACACATACCTATGTAACCACCACCCAAATCAAGAAATAGGGTATTACCAGCACCCTAGAAACACACTTCATACCCTCACCCAATCTATTGCTCCCTGCTCCATCCCAAAGGTAACCATTATCCTGACCTCTAAAATTGATTAGTTTTACATGGTTGGGATTATAATGAATGGTATTTTACAGTAGGTACAACTTTTTTTTTTCTGGCTCCTTCTAATATTAATGAGACTTAGCCTTGTTGCAAGTTGAAATAATCGATTCATTTTCCATGCTTAATAAATATTTCTTTGTATGAATTTACCATTCCATACATATATTCATTCTACTATTGATGACCATTTAGACTGAGTTCCACTTTGAGAGCTATTCAAAATAATGGAGCCAAAAACATTCCCACAGTTTTGGCATATATCCAGTAGCACTGCAAAGTCATAGGGCATATAATTGTTGATCTTGAGTAAACGTTGCCAAACAGTTTTCTAAAGTGACTGTATTCATTTTCAACAGCACAGCATTGTATGAGCATTCCAGTTGCTTCATATCCTTACCAACACTTGGTATAATCAGTCTTTTTCATTTTAGCCATTCTGATGTGTGTGCAGTGGTATTTCACTGTCACTTTATTTTGCATTTCCATGATGACTAATTATGGTAAGAAATTTTTCATATGCTGACTAGCCATGTGTATATCCTATTCTGTGAAAAACTTTTTAAATCCACTTCCCATTTTTCTATTGGGTTATCTCTTTCTCTTATAGATTTGTAGAGGATATTTATATAGTCTGGATACTAATCCTTTGTTAGATAAATATACTGCAATTATTTTGTATTCTGTGGATTTCCTTTTCTCTCCCTTAATGGTATCTTTGGTACAAAGACTTAATTTTAATGTAATCTAATCTATTTATCTTTTAATTTTTGCTACTGTTTTTTTAATTACTTTTATTGAGATGTAATTCACATACCATCCAATTCACTCATTTAAAGTATACAATTAAAAGTTTTTTAGTATATTCA
This sequence comes from Phocoena phocoena, assembly GCF_963924675.1. Classification (NCBI taxonomy): domain Eukaryota; kingdom Metazoa; phylum Chordata; class Mammalia; order Artiodactyla; family Phocoenidae; genus Phocoena; species Phocoena phocoena. The sequence goes on along the minus strand of NC_089228.1, from coordinate 28,565,596 downwards.
CAGGGTTGTGCAACAATCACCATAATCTAATTTTAGAATATTCTAATCACCCCCAAAAGAAACTCCATACCCTCTAGCTGCCACTCCCCATTCCTCCCAACAACCTCACCAAGCTCTAAGCAAACATTAATTTACTTCCGTCTCAATGGATTTGCCTATTCTGGACATTTCACATGAATGAAATCATACAATCTATGGTCTTTCGTGACTTAGCATAATGTTTTCAAGGTTCATCCATGTTGTAGTGCATATCAGTACTTCATTTCTTTTTCTTGCTGAATAATATTCCACTGTATGACTATATTGCATTTTATCTATTCATCAGTAGATGAGCATTTGGGTTGTTTCCACTTTGGAGCTATTATAAATAATGCTGCTTGCTTAGTATTTCTTGTGTCCTATCTAAGCAATATTTGGCTATCCCCAAATTATGAAAATATTCTACCATGTTATCTTCTAGATTCTTTATTGTTTTGTTTGTTTTTGATTGAAGTATAGCTGATTTACAATGCTGTGTTAGTTTCAGGTGTATAGCAAAGTTAAATATATATATATATTTTTTCAGATTCTTTTCCCTTATAGGTTTTTACAAAATATTGAGTATAGTTCCCTGTGCTATACAGGAGATCCTTGTTAGTTATCTATTTTATATACAGTAGTGTGTATATGTTATAGATTCTTTATTGTTTTACCTCTCACTTTCAGATCAACAATCCAATTGAAATTTATTTTTCCTTATGATGTGTGGAAGAGGTCTAGGTTCATTTTTTGCCTACATGAATTCCTAATTGTCTTAGTGAAAAGATCATCCTTTCGTTACTGCTCTGCAGTGTCACCTTTCTCAAAAATCAAGTATCCCTTTATGAATGGCTCTATTTCTTTATTCCCCTTTCTGTTCCATTGATCTATTTGTTTATCCTTGTGCAATACCACACTATCCTAATTATTGTAGCTTTATAATATATGGGTATCTAATAGTTTTTTAAAAGTCCTCCAACTTTGTTCTGATTCTTCTCCAATTATCTTGCCTTTTCTTGGCCCCTTGCATTCTGGTATTTTAGTTGGGATGGCATTGAATTTAGAGATCAGTTTGGAGAGAACCGACCTCTTTACCAGGCTGAGCTACCCAATTCATAAATACATTATGCCTTCCCATTTATTTAGGTCATCTTTAATTTCTCTCAATAATATTCTCTACTTTTCTCTGTAAAGGTCTAACACATCTTTTGTTAGATTTATTGGTGTTTTTTTTTGGCCACACCAAACAGCTTAGAGGATCTTAGTTCCCCAACCAAGGATTGAACCTGTGACCCCTGCAGTAGAAGCGCAGAGACCTAACCACTGGACCACCAGGGTTCCCTTTTTAGATTTATTCTTGTTTTTAATATTTTAGCCTATTTTAAATGGTAACTTTTAAATAGTTTTATTGAGGTAAAATTTACACACCATGAAATTTACCCAATTTCAGTGTACAATTTGATCAGTTTTAGTAAACTACACAGTTGTCCAACCATAATCACAATCTAGTTTTAGAGCACTTCTATCAACCCTAAATGTTACCTCACGCTCATTTGCAGTTAATTCCCAACCCCACACCAGCAACAACTGGTTTGCCTTCTATCTGTATAGTTTTGACTTTTCCAGAAATTTCATAAAATTTGAATCACACAGTATAGAATTTTTTGCATCTGTATTCTTTTACTTAGCATAATGTTTTTGAAGTATATCCAGGTTGTTTCATGTATCAGTTTATGTTGTAGAATAGTACTCTTTTGTATGAATACATCTTTTTTTTAATCCACTTACCAGTTGATAGATAACTGGATTGTTTCTAGTTTGGAGCCATAATTAATAGCATTGCTATGAATGTTCACTCACAAGTTTTGGCGCAGGTATACATTTCATTTCTCCATGAGTTTTCACTTCAATACTTGTAACTGGAATTGCTGGGTCATATGGTAAATATAGCATATGTTGAACTTTTTCAAAAACCACCAAACTGTTTTCCAAAGTCAATGTACCATTTACATTCCCACCAGCAATGTATAAAGTTTCCAATTTCCCCATATCCTCACCAGCACTTCTTATTATCTGTCTTTTTTAATCTTAGCCATTCTAGTGGGTGTGAATTAATAGCTCCTTGTGGTTTTAATTGGCACTTCCCTAGTGATGATGAGCATCTTCCCATGTGCTTATTTGCCATTAATATAGATACTGTGGTTTGTCTTATTATTATTGACTTATAAGAGTTCTTTGCGTGCCTGGATAAGTGCTTTATCAGGTATCATTTCCAAATATTTCATCCCATTCTGTTGCTTATCTTTTCATTGTTTTAATAGTATATTTTAAAGCATTCAAGTTTCAAATTTTATGATGCCCAATTTATCTTTTTTTTTCTTTTAGGGATCTTGGTTTTAGTGTTATATTTAAGAAATCTCTGACTAACCTAATTTCATAAAAACTTTCTTCTATGTTTTCTTCTAGATTTTTTATAGTTTTAGTGCTTATATTTTTATCTGTAATGCATTTCAAGTTAATTTTATAAATAGCATAGAGTAATTTTTGGATACAGATATATAATTGTTCTACTTCATTAACTGGGAAATACAATTTGGTCATAGTTCATAATCCTTTTTATATGTTGCTGGATTCATTTTAAATGGTACCTTTTTAAAATTTTTAGAAAATATTTATCTATTTATTTCTTTTTATTTTTGGCTGCATTGGGTCTTAGTTGAGGCATGTGGGATCTTTTGTTGTGGCATGCAGGCTTCTCTCTAGTTGTGGTGCACAGGCTCCAGAGCGGGTGGGCTCTGTAGTTGCGGCACACCACCTCTCTAGTTGTAGCATGTGGGCTCAGTTGCCCCACGGCATGTGGGATCTTAGTTCCCTGACCAGGGACTGAATATGCGTCCCCTGCATTGGAAGGCGGATGCTTAATCACTGGACCATCAGGGAAGTCCCCTAAATGGTAACTTATTAAAATTTCATTTTGTAATTATTTTTTGCTGATATATAGAAATAAATCTTTTTTTTATATTGACTTTGTATCCAGCAAACTTACTACATTCATTTGTTAAATTTACATAATTATATCTTCTGCAAATAATATAATTTTATTGCTTTGTCTCCCATCCTTACATGTTTATTTCTTTTCCTAGCCTCACTGCATTCACTAGGACCTCCAGCAGAAGGCTGAACAGAAGTGGTGATGTCATCCTGAACTCATACATTAATTACAGGGTAAGGCTCTCAATATTTCACATAAGCTTGATGATGTTTGCTGTGGGTTTTCTAAATATTCTTTCTTAAGGACGTTTACTTAGATTCCTAGTTTGCTAAAAGTTTTTGTCTAGATTACATGTTGAATTTTATCAAATACTTTTCTGTATCTATTAAGATGATCATATGGTTTCTCTTTATTAACATTATTTGATTTTTTAATGTTACCCAACCTCTCATTCCTATAATAAATACAACTTGGTCATACCATAATACCTTTTTTATATACTGCTCAGTTTTCTATTATGTTGTTTAGGATTTTTGCATCCTTAGGACGGCCAAAATCTATGCTCAACTTCCCTACTTCTTAGCAGGGACTTTTTATTGGGTGTTTTAGCCTCTCAGAGTTTTATCATTTACGAATCCACAAATGCTTCAAAAACAAAAAGAGGGATTTCCCTGCTGGCACAGTGGTTAAGAATCCGCCTGCCAATGCAGGGGACACGGGACTGAGCCCTGGTCCAGGAAGATCCCATATGCTGTGGAGCAACTAAGCCCATGCGCCACAACTACTGAGCCAGCGCTCTAGAGGCCACAAGCCACAACTATTGAGCCTGTGTGCCACAACTACTGAAGCCTGTGCACCTAAAGCCCATGCTCCTCAACAAAGACAAGCCTACAAAATGAGAAGCCCGTGCACCTCAACAAAGAGTAGCCCCCCTACTCACCGCAACTAGAGAAAGCTTGCATGCAGCAATAAAGACCCAAAGCAGATAAAAATAAATAAATAAATTTATTTTTTTAAAAAAGAGAGAAAGAAAAAGAGTGAGACAGTTGAAGTCACTTCAGTATACATCCTTTCTCCAGTATTTTGGCTCCTGAAGTCCTGGCTGCCTTGGTAGCTGTTCAATGCCTTTAAATAAATATTTTCTCTTTATTTTGTCTAGCTTTTCTATATGTTCTATAGGAGGGATGTTGGCTCCTCTACCATTCCCAGAGGGAGAAATCCACTTTTATATTATATATTAAATCATATTATTCGTCTCCTCTGAATTTCCTAATGACTACCTCATTGCGCTTATAATAAAATCCATATTCCTTACTATGGCCCAGAAGATCCTAAATGATCCAGCTCTAGCCTTCCCCTCCATCATCTCTTATCACTGACTACCTTGTTCACTCCTCTCCAGCCATGTGAATCTATTTTCTGTTCCTCTAACCTCACCAAGTTCATTCCCAAATCGATACTTTTGTACTTGTTCTTCTCTTTTCCTGGAACACCCTGTCTCTGACCTTTGCATAGCTGCCTCATTTTTATCATTCTGTCACAGTTCCAGTGTCACCTCCTCAAAGAGGCCTTCTCAGGACAAGTGATCTAATTTGGTACCCTGACTGCCTAACCCCTACCCTTCTCAAATAATATAACCTACATAAAAGAAGTGATAATATAATTAAGCCAACTAAAATAGAATATTAAATTTCCAAAAATATAATTTTATCCCATTTCCATATTCAACATAAAGAAAACAATAAAGCAGGGAATACAATATCTCTGGGGCAGAATCACATCTCTGTACTACAAAGCAGAATATAAGAGTATCATCTTTCTTCAAAGTGTGACAAATCTAGATTCAAATCATTTCTACATCACTTTCCAAAAGTATGACTTCAAGCGAGGCTCTCTGCTTCAGCTTCCCAAACTATAAAACAGGTAGAATGACAGTATCCATTTGATGGTATTGCTGTAATCAAATAATAAATGTTATTTTGTGCACAAACTGCTTAATACGGTGGTTGGGTCATAGAAAGTTCTGTATAAACAAGAGCTGTTATGATGACAATGATACTCACGATGATAATGATGATGAAAACAATAAGACTCTACAGTATCTGGTAAAATACTAATTTTCCATCAAACACACACACAATTAAATATTATAATAATTTCCACCAAGTAGATGCAGACCTTATCACCTGCATTCACAAATGTGGTAAAGAGCTAGTTTCTCTAATTTCTGTATTGCCATTAACTTTGGTGGCAAGAAAAATAGACCATCCTTAAAATCTACTCAAGCACAAGAAGAACTTCTTGGAAAAATACTGCAGTAGCTCAAAAAATTGAAGGAAGAATCAACCAACCAAGAGTTGCAAAGAACAGAAATCAAGGTAGCTCAAGAGAAATAGGAGGCAGGAACTTAAAGGCCTCCCTCTAAGATTCCATCCCACTTCCATTTAAGTGACTGAAATAGCTTCAAAACCTATCTTTTGCTCTCAGTTCAAAATTCCAAATTCTTAGAAAAAAGAATCTGATTGGCATAACCAGGTCAGATGCCTATTCTGAGACCAATCATCTCTTTCCCAAGTGTCAAGCTCAAACATCATGCTACCAGAAAACTACTACAGCTAATCAATGAATTTCGTAAAGTAGCAGGATACAAAATTTATGCACAGAAATCTCTTGCATTCCTATACACTAATGATGAAAAATCTGAAAGAGAAATTAAGGAAACACTCCCATTTACCATTGCAACAAAAAGAATAAAATACCTAGGAATAAACCTACCTAAGGAGACAAAAGACCTGTATGCAGAAAAATATAAGACAATGATGAAAGAAATTAAAGATGATACAAACAGAGGAGAGATATACCACGTTCCTGGATTGGAAGAATCAACATTGTGAAAATGACTATACTACCCAAAGCAATCTACAGATTCAATGCAATCCCTATCAAACTACCAATGGCATTTTTCACAAAACTAGAACAAAAAATTGAACAATTTGTATGGAAACACAAAGGACCCTGAATAGCCAAAGCAATCTTGAGAAAGAAAAACGGAGCTGGAGAAATCAGGCTCCTGGACTTCAGACTATACTACAAAGCTACAGTAATCAAGACAATATGGTACTGGTACAAGGACAGAAATATAGGTCAGTGGAACAGGATAGGAAGCCCAGAGATAAACCCAAGCACATATGGTCACATTATCTTTAATAAAGGAGGCAAGACTATATACAATGTAGAAAAGACAGCCTCTTCAATAAGTGGTGCTGGGAAAACTGGACAGCTACATGTAAAAGAATGAAATTAGAACACTCCCTGACACCATACACAAAAATAAACTCAAAATGGATTAAAGATCTAAATGTAAGGCCAGACACTATCAAACTCTTAGAGGAAAACACAGGCAGAACACTCTGTGACATAAATCGCAGCAAGATCCTTTTTGACCCGCCTCCTAGAGAAATGGAAAGAAAAACAAAAATAAACAAATGGGACCTAATGAAACGTCAAAGCTTTTGCACAGCAAAGGAAACCATAAACAAGACCAAAAGACAACCCTCAGAATGGGAGAAAATATTTGCAAACAAATAAACAGACAAAGGATTAATCTCCAAAATATACCAGCAGCTCATGCACCTCAATATCAAAACAACAAAAACCCAATCCAAAAATGGGCAGAAGATCTAAATAGACATTTCTCCAAAGAAGATATACAGATTGCCAACAAACACATGAAAGGATGCTCAACATCATGAATCATTAGAGAAATGCAAATCAAAACTACAATAAGGTATCACCTCACACGGGTCATAATGGCCATCATCAAAAAATCTACAAACAATAAATGCTGGAGAGGGCGTGGAGAAAAGGGAACCCTCCTGCACTGTTGGTGGGAATGTAAATTAATACAGTCACTATGGAGAACAGTATGGAGGTTCCTTAAAAAACTAAAAATAGAACTATCATATGACCCAGCAATCCCACTACTGGGCATATACCCTGAGAAAACCATAATTCAAAAAGATATATGTAAAACAATGTTCAATGCAGCACTATTTACAATAGCCAGGACATGGAAGCAACCTAAATGTCCATCAACAGATTGCACATACATATAGTGGAATATTACTCAGCCATAAAAAGGAATTAAATTGAGTTATTTGTAGTGAGGTGGATGGACCTAGAATCTGTCATACAGAGTGAAGTAAGTCAGAAAGAGAAAAACAAATACTGTATGCTAACGCACATATATGGAATCTAAAAAAAACAGTACTGATGAACCTAGTGGTAGGGCAGGAATAAAGACACAGACATAGAGAACAGAGCCAACAACCGTAAAAGGCTTCTCATGGTTTCTGCCACATAGTAAGCACTTTATGAATATTTATTGCTCTTCCTCTTCTTTCATTCTTTAATAGATATTTGCCAGGCTCATTAGTTTTAGAGTTTTGTCTTTAACACTCCAGAAAAACTACATTAAAAACACATACAGGGGCTTCCCTGGTGGCGCAGGGGTTGAGAATCTGCCTGCTAATGCAGGGGACACAGGTTCGAGCCCTGGTCTGGGAGGATCCCACATGCCGCGGAGCAACTAGGCCCGTGAGCCACAACTACTGAGCCTGCGCGTCTGGAGCCTGTGCTCCGCAACAAGATAGGCTGCAATAGTGAGAGGCCCGCGCACCATGATGAAGAGCGGCACCCGCCTGCCACAACTAGAGAAAGCCCTCGCACAGAAACGAAGACCCAACACAGCAAAAATAAATTAATTAATTAAAAAAGAAAAACAGAAATGGTCATATAATTTCCATTATCTGGTAAAATAAAACATTAAACAAAAACAAAACCACATACAGCAGTCTGAGTCACCAGATTTTTATTCGACCAATCATGGTATGAAAAAAAAATCTATCATTATCTGCATCATTTTAAAGGAAGAAAAGGCCATTTGAATGCCCTCCCCCCACAAAATGAGAAGAAGCACATAATCTCAGAATAAAAGACAATTCATTGTGCTACAGACAGAAGATACCAGAGGTCCCATGAATTGGCAATGGGTCAGTGCCATGTAAACACCCTATGTGACAGCCTAAAGTCAATAAATAAGGCAACAGTGAGAAACACATTCATACTCTGCTCTTTGGCTCATGCTACTTCCTCCATCAGGAATACCTTCCCTACTTTCTTTTTTTTTTTCGGCCGTGCCATGTGGCTTGCAGGATCTCAGTTATCTGACCAGGGATTGAACCCAGGCCCTAACCACTTCAGTGAAAGCACAGAATTCTAACCACTAGGCCACCAGGGAACTCCCTACTTTCTACATGTTTTAATGCTTCTCTTTTTCTGAGTACCTAATGGGGTTATTCACATAATATGCAATAGACTCAGGCCTGTAGAATGATTCAGATATTAAGATTTGCTACCTTGAGTCAGCAACCATTTTTGAAACAGTGTGGATAGCTCTAAGCCCAGCAGTGTGAAATAGATTTTGATAGGTAGGAATGTGCATATTGAAAAGCCCATAATCAGGCAACCCAACATCCATTCATTAATTGATCAACAGATGAATAGGTAAATAAAATGTGGTATATACATACAGTGGAATATTATTCAGCCTTAAAGAGGAAGGAGGGGCTTCCCTGGTGGCACAGTGGTTAAGAATCCACCTGCCAATGCAGGGGACACAGGTTCGAGCCCTGGTCCAGGAAGATCCCACATGCCGCGGAGCAGCTAAGCCCATGCGCCACAACTACTGAGCCTGCGCTCTAGAGCCCGCGAGCCACAGCTACTGAGCCCATGTGCCACAACTACTGAAGCCCATGCACCTAGAGTCCGTGCTCCGCAACAAAAGAAGCCACCGCAATGAGAAGCCCGCGCACCACAATGAAGTGTAGCCCCCGCTCGCCACAACTAGAGAAAGCCCATGCGCAGCAACGAAGACCCAACACAGCCAAAAGTAAGTAAATAAATTTATTTATTTAAAAAAAAAAAAAAGGAAGGAAATTCTGACACATGCAATAACATGGATGAACCATGGAGACACTGTGCTAAGTGAAATAACCCAGTCACAAAAGGACAAATATTGTATGTTTCCACTTACATGAGGTTCCTAGAGTAGTAAAATTTACAGAGGCAGAAAGCAGAATGGTGGTTGCAGGGGCTGCATGGAGGGGGTAAAGGGAAGTTATTGCTTAATGGATACAGAGTTTCAGATGAGGAAGATAAAGTTCTGGAGATGGGTGGTGGTGAAAGCTGCACAACAACGTGAATGTACTTAACGCCACAGAACTGTACACTTAAAAATGGTTAAAATGGCTAAGTTTATATGATAGATATTTTACCACAATAAAACTTTTTAATAATTTTTTTTAACTTTAAAGCAAATAATCAGAAAAACAGTAAGAACAGTTCCACTTAGACCATTTTAAACCATTTTAGCTCTGGGGCAAGGAAAGATGAGAAGATGACTATGACAGCAATTGTCAATTCAAAGAGACATTGTGCATTGAGAGGCCCAGTCTTGTTCTATTCAGCCCCAAATCATGCCCACGTTACCAATGAGCAAAAGAAGCTACAAGTAGAGTGATTTCAATTTGACAATGAAAAGAACTTTCAACAGTGCTGTCCAAAGATAGAATGGATTGTTTTTATAAATAATGAGTTCCACTTCACTGGAAGTATTTAAGTATAAATGGAATAGTCCTTTGCCAAAAATCTTCGGAGGAGCAAACATCAGATGAGGGTAAAAGAGTTGCTCCTAAAAGCTGGTTAGAACTTTGATGACAATCCACAACAAAGCATTCATGCATTGGTGGCAAAATGACAAAAACAAAGACAAAATTATGACTTTTTATATAGCTCAATACATTTGATCGTTTTAATTCTCACATTATGCCTTCGACTCTTTTAGTATTAAAATAACTAGTCTCTTCTAAAAGAATAGTGAATGATAATTTTTTCGTTCATGTTCTTTTATTAGGCAAAACTAGCAGCTGACAAAGTGATCAGATGTCTATCCAAATTCACGACAGAGAATGCCATTGGCCTCCCAATGGATAAGTGCATTTTACTGTGCAGGTGTGCTCAGGAGAGAACATATATGTATGTTTGGCTATGAGTGTGTGTTACACAGAGATAAAGTGGGAGGGAATACGAATGAATGGATACCGGCACCAACAATCATAAGAGGGAAGAGGATAATATATATTTATAATTACATGTAAGAACCATTTAATGATAAACAATAAATAAGATATGGAGTCCATTACTATTGGTATCTGCCACCAGCAACCACTGGTAGTATTTCTTTTTTTCCCGTTTATTTGGTCACTCATTTTTTAAATCAGCAGGAAAAACACAATGTAAAGGTACCAAGTTATTTTATTGTCAGGAACCAAAAGAGTAGAAATATATTGATGACATCACTCCATACCAAACCCCCAGAGCTTTCTGTTTCTGCTGTTTATGCTTTCTCCTGCAACACCTCCATTCGGATCCTGCTGAAAACACTTCTCTTTCTGTCACTCACAATCTGTCAAGAGAGCATTATCTTCCGTGGTTTAAAACAGAAACTCCATTTAACTTGCTGCCTGATAAACACATTTCGTTCACATCCCTTAAATAACACTAATTATTCTAATTTGCCACATGAAGGCAAGAAAAAAGCATTCATATTTTGCAGCTTGCTTTGCATCATGGAACACAGAGACGAGAAGTAGTCCCCTCTTGAGATTAAAAAATAACTTATTAAGTCAAAAATGGACCTAAAATGAATGTATGCTTTCAGTATACTCTCTCTAGATTTCAGTTACTGTAGTGGTTAGGAGTCTGAATTCTCAAATCACACTTGGGTTCAAATCCTGGCTTTACATAAGGCCACTTTTGTAACCTTTGGCAAGACAATGTAACCTTTCTAAATCTCATTTTCCTCATCTGTAAAATGGAGGCAGGTGTCAATATCTACCTCATAAGATTAAATAAGAGAGCCAATAAATGTTAGCTGCTGTTACACTACTACTCCCCTCCTCCTCCGCTAACTCAGAGTCCTCACCATCACCATCATTATCAAATCAAAGTACTAGTTAAGATTCTTTGTTGACAAGCAACACAAATTACCCTGCCTAACTTCAGCAAAATGGAAAAGAAATTTACTCCATGTTTACCAGATTGCTCCTAAAATTCAAAGTAAAGCTAAATTAAAGTTAGAAGCAACAGGAACCAGGACCCCAGGAACTAATGGGCAGTTAGGTCTTCAGGCTACTGCCATCAGGTAGCATCAGCTGCAACCATTTTACATCCTGGGATCAATGCTCTCAAGATTCAGAATCCCTGGAGAGTGAGCCGGAGACCTGCCTTGATCACATGACCACCCCTTGGCCAGAGGAGAGCAAGGTCTTTGACTGACAGTCCCAAAATAATACTGCATACCATGGGGGAAGGCTATTCCCCAAGGGAAAATCTACATGTTGTAGTCCAAAGAAGGAGGGTACAGATACTCAGCAGCTAACATATACCAATGCCTACCTCATCCCAAGAGCCTACTACATTAAGCTCAATTAAGGCCGCACCCTCTTCTCTCTTTACCAGCCTCTTTTTTTTTTTTTTTTTTGGTGGTACGCGGGCCTCTCACTGTTGTGGCCTCTCCCGTTGCGGAGCACAGGCTCCGGACGCGCAGGCTCAGCGGCCATGGCTCACGGGCCCAGCCGCTCCGCGGCATGTGGGATCCTCCCGGACCGGGGCACGAACCCGTGTCCCCTGCATCGGCAGGCGGACTCTCAACCACTGCGCCACCAGGGAAGCCCACCAGCCTCTTTTAATATGTTATTAATTTTTAAAGTTGTTGTTGAAACTCATTTTGAGAAAAATAACAATGCCCCAGAGCACTAAAGTACATATGCCCCTTTAAAATATATATATACATACATATATACACACACATATATATACATATGTGTGTGTGTGTGTATATATATATATATATATATATATATATACTGCTTGTCAGAAAAAGATTATTTTGTTGAAAACTTTCCTATTCAAACTTCCAGAAAATTCACTGCCTTTATTATGGTCAAGTTATTTAGCAATGATTTGCCCTGTTAAGAGGCACATAAAGCACCCACTGAAAAACGTTTTCTGAAGGATGACTTAGAGAAGTAGTTGTTCGTCTACAAAGAAATTATTTTATTTTTTATGTTCAATAAGATGAGATTTATGATAAGAAATTAGGATCAGAAGCAAGATTTTGTTTTGATAATTTTTTGTTGATGATATTTTAGTGAGAAAGGATTAACAATAAAAAGCAGTGATGTAAAAATAATAATAAAGAATAAAGAAATATATGATCTACAATTCCATTAAAATTTTCTTCCAGCTTGCTAGCTGAACAAATCCCAAACAAGAAAAATATTCAGTCTGATTAATTTGGAGCTCCAAACAACTAAGTACTTTAGTGAAAACATTTCTCACAAAGCCCAGGGCTCTGGAGACACACAGAGCTGAGACTAATCCCAGCTCCACCCTTAGCAGCCGTGCGACTCTGGGCAATTTACTCATCTACCCAAGCATCTAGGCCTTGCTCACCTATAAAACAAAATTTAAAACATGATGGGATGTTTTGAGGACTTACTGAGATACTGCATGGAAGGTACTTGACACTCTACCTGGCACACTGTAAGCTCTCAAGGATAAGTGTTAATATTTGTATGTATAGGGTAGAGGGAGAAGAGAGAGAGAAACAGTTCTCAATAGACAGTGATTTTGTTCCCCAGAGGACAGTTGGCAATGTCTGGATACATCTATGGCTGTCACAACCTGGGGGTGAGGGGTTGGGGGTTTCTTCTGGCACCCAATGTGTAGACTCCAGGGATACAGCTAAAAATTCTACAATGCACAAGACAGGCCCCCACAACAGAATTATCCAAAACAAGATATCAATAATCCTGAGGCTGAGAAACAAGAGAGAGCAAGAAAGTGAGAAGCAATGTGATATAATGCAGAACATGAAAAGGATTTGCAAAGGGAGGTACATTCAGTGTCAAGACAGGAGAGTGGATCAGAACAGCAGATTTAAAATTAGATTAACTGAGCTTCTGCCACACATAAACTCTGAAGTGCTCAGAACCTCGGGATTCTCATTTGTAAAACAGGCATAATACCACCTGCCTCAAAAGGTTGTGAGCAGTTGTGATATTTACCCTTGACCAAATCATAATGGATGTCCACTGTATAACCAGTAGGACTGCACCAGTATATGTTTCCACTGACTAGCAACCCTAATTGTTAGGTACTTAACAAGAAATGGTTACTATTCTTGTTACATGGTAGAAAAACAGCCAGATTGGAAGTCTGACTCAGCTATGTTGGAAATATCTGGAAGGCTTTGTTAACCTACGCAAGACTTAGTTTCCTCTTATACGGAAGATATCAACAAGCAGACTCGACTGGGATCCTCAAAACTTCTGAAATTTTTTAAAAGCATTATATATGTGTGTGTATATTTCTCTGAAGAGGATCTAAAACTGGTTCAAGACCACTGGGTTAGAGGGTATACATTTTTCGATAGAAAGTAATAACTAGGATGCAGTAGAATTTCTGAAGAGATTATAATGTGAAAGAGTACCTTGGAGTGTTTAAGAACTCAGATGTGGGAGTTTGAATTCTGCCTCTGTCACTTACTGGCTGTACAGTCTTGGAGACTGCCTGAACTATAACAATTCTCACCTGTTAAGTTAGAATGCTCTTAGTATCTGCCTAAAAGGGATCTTGTGAAGAATAAGATGAGACAATCCCAGTAAATTTGGCACGTAGTACATGCTTACTAAGAATCAGCTTCATGATGATGGGTTTTGCATAAACTGTTATATGCCCAGATGGTAGTAGATGGCTTGAGCCTTCTTTGACTCCATATAACATACACTATCAGAAAAACTGCAGGAATCCTCTAATTATACCATCCATCTACTGGAGCTCAGCCAGAGGATTCACTGATTCGGATGCATCCTCTCTATAACAATATCTATACTACGTCAGGAGGTGAACAGAAGTAGCTATCCGACCACAAAACATCTTTTTACAACTGAAAGCCTCATTCAAACATCCCCCCTCTGATAAGTGTCCATGGAAGTCCCCTGGGATTTCCATAAACACAACGATATGCTTGGTTTTTCCTTACCCTGGGACAATTATAAACCTGTCACACATACATATAGGATACATACTCCACAAGGACTTTTGTCTATATCCTACATTCCTCCTGGTACCTATGCATACAAGACTTTATGCCCAGCTAACCTGAATCCACGCAGGCTGCCTTGAAGCCTGCCTCTGCCCAACAATATATCCGTGAAGAATGATTCTAGGGATTTGCCAGAGCATTACACAGAAAAACAGCCTAAATTGCTTCCTTATCCATCTATTTCCCCTTCCTTCAAGCAGCTGCTTAAAATAAAACAAAAAAACTCATCTCTCTCATTCCTTCATTCTACCCCACCCCACCCCAGCTCCCTTCAGTGCCATGCTGCTTCCTCCCTGCCACTACATTTATTGTGTTTATGACACCCATCCCCTCTCTTCAGGGTATAACTCCTGCAAGGCAGAGACTGGCCTGAATGTCTTTCTCTCTTCTGAAGCAGCCCCCTGGAATTCCAGTTAATAAGCTTTCCATCTCATTCCACAAGGAAGCCCACCACAAGAAAGTCCTCCATCCTTGGCTCAGTACCACTTAACCTTCTTCCAGGAGCTGCAAGTAGATGACCCTCTAACCTCTTCTTACCCCAGACAGTACTGAAGAAACAAAGGCCTCATCTGCTCTCTACCTGGCTTACAGGGCAAAGTCAGTATTAATCAGAGGTGCCCTTTTTGCTACTGACAGAAAAAGTAGATGCACTCATAACCAAGAGCTTCTTGCCAAATCCTTAGGGCTTTAAATCTTTTCCGAATAAACTGCAATGTAAAGAAACCCTCTAAATGATGTTGTACAAGAAAGTTAAAGCAGACACAGAAGGACGGAGTAACATTTCACCATCTGCCTGTGATAATAATAATGTCTCCGCCTTGCAAAATCTCTAATTGATTGTGAGACAGAAGCACAAAGATCCTGCCATAATCTAACCAAGGTTACTCCTAAATTATATCTTTGCAGAGGACGAGCACTAAGGTCGGTGGCTCCTAAGAACCAGTTTTGAGCATATGAACTTTCTGGTGGCAGAATGACAGGAGCCCCAGGACACAGTTGGGCAAGATCGAACCAATTCACTTTATTATAGTTGCTTGAAGCAGTGTCAAGCTGGAGCCCCACAGAGGGCTGAGGGGTAGGGAATAAGTTTGGGTCAGTGTTTCCCACTGATGGGACAGAAATGCCTTAAAGCAGTGTGGATACACATCTGTCTGGGTTTCCTGTGGAGGAAGCCTGGGCTGCTCTACTCTCCACAGTGTTGAGCCAGGAGGCTTTATTCCAGGGGAGTCATAATTTTCTACAATGGCAGAGCTCAGGCCTGAACTGGAAGGCTTGGGAAGAGCGAGCTGGAAAAAGCAGCTTTGATTTCACAAGTTTCTTAAACTACCTTTCCACAGGAAGGACCCAGCCAAACTCTCCTGGCCTGAGACAAATGGAAATTAATGACTTAGCTTACTGCCTCTTACCCAGGTCCCCATAATCAAAGGACCATTGATTATTTATTATAAAGTTAAATTAAAAACTGGTTTTTATAAATTACTACATATATTTTTTCTTTATGTACAATATATCTTAAATAAACAAAATATATTTATATACACATATCATCCATATGTATTTTTATATGCATATGTTAGGATTTTTGGTACTGATTAACATTAAAGCTGGGGGAAAAAAACTTTTATTTTTTTAACATCTTTATTGGAGTATAATTGCTCTACAGTGTTGTGTTAGTTTCTGCTGTACAACAAAGTGAATCAGCTGTATGTATACGTATATCCCCATATCTCCTCCCTCTTGCATCTCCCTCCCACTCTCCCTATCCTACCCCTCTAGGTCACCACAAAGCACCAAGCTGATCTCCCTGTGCTATGCAGCTGCTTCCTACTAGCTATGTGTTTCACATTTGGTAGTGTATATATGTCAAAGCTACTCTCTCACTTCCTCCAGGCTTCCCCGTCCCCCTCCCCATGTCCTCAAGTCCGTTCTCTACATCTACGTCTTTATTCCTGTCCTGCCCCTAGGTTCATCAGTACCGTTTTTTTAGATTCCATAATCCATATATGTGCATTAGCATCCGAAAACCATCTTTTCAGCTTTTTCTTTAAAATAAGTGAAAAGGAGCTAAATATCCCTGTATTGGTAATTAATCATAAACAGTTTCACTCTGCTCACAGGGAAAACTATTTTCTAGTATGTTCATTAAGATTTATATTTCATTATTTTTATTCTTTAATTTTAAAACATGAAATAACATTGCCTTATTTTCATTATATATTACTTTCTATTTTATTATCATTACTATATATATATCTTCTTACCATATGCAGTATTGATATATTGTTACTCTATGGCAAACCATGCTGGTTTTCCGTCCATGCTGGGGGTTCACAGATTCTGTTTTAACTACATTAAGTAAACAGAATTGAGTCAATTTAAAGAAAAATATTACAATAACAACCATCACAGTGGTCTACAGCCTGGATGCAAAGAAACGAAGTGTGGGATCTGCTTCCCTTAAAGCCAGCTCTTCCCACTCCACCAACCACCCATTTTTCCTCAAAAGCATGAGTTTAGGTGTAAAGGTTATGAGACTCTCCTTTCCTCTCTACCTTGACACTCACTTGGGATCCTCACAACCAGCTTCTCAACACATTTGGGAAAAGTTGTCTGAACTGAGAAGGTCAGATTCTTTCTCACCAGAAATTAGCAGAAAAAAACAAAACAATGAACCAATCCAAAGGCCCTTCCAGACTCCCACAACTTTGGGGATTTAATGGTAAAAAGCAGCCATTTATTATCAAATAGAAACCACAATTTATCAGCTAGAAAGGAAGATTTCTTATACAGAGAAATTTTGTGTCTTCTTTTTAGCTTTGGAACCTCCCGTTTATTAGCATTATATCGTTGGGCAAGACACCCTAAGTCTGAATTTCTTAACCTAACAAATGAGGACCTACTTTCTAAGGGAAATAATGAGCATCAGGCACTTAACCTAGGATCAGGCACACAGACATGCTCAAGAAGAGTTATTATTACTACTCTGATTATCAACAATGTTCATTAAATGACATAGCTATAGTGATGTTTATTCTAATAGGAGCTTTCCACTTTGAAAAAAGTGTAGCTACCTTAGTAATCATTTACCTTAATTCTGGGCTACAATACAATTTCAGGCTTCTTCAGGCATTTCATTCAACATTCATTCAACACATACTTCCTAGAGCCACTGTTCTGTGCACTGGGGAAACAGTATTGAACAATCCACAGCAAAGTCCTTGCCCTGTGGCTCACATTCTGGAGGGGAGAGAAACAGTACACATAAGGGAATGTAATTACAGTAGATCTATCAGTAAGGAATGCTAGAAAAAAAAAAAAGTGGATTTTGACCTGGCAAAGGCCTTGCCCATTAAGGCAAAGGCCCTATCTCTTCTGGATCACTTGGGTTTTATATCATGTAACTCAAGACCTTTAGATATTAAAATCTGATCTTTGGGCCAGTGGTCTTCTTGGTGTGATTTCAGAGCCAAGTGCTCAAACAGTGAAAAGGAAAAATATTTCCTCTGCCTACTTGCTGATATCTAAAGGCAAGGGAAGAGATGGGACAAAGAAGGTACTTTCTGTGGCAGCGAAAGCTTGGCTGTCAAATACTAGGCATGTATGGGATGCCACTCCTAGTTCCTGGAGTGGAAGATATAATCAAGTTTTCCTCTTCCCCGCTGAGCCTGGTACCAGCTTCACAAATTTTCTCAGCACAGTTCTCTAGGCAACCACTGTCAGTGATTCAGGTTAGCATAAGAGACGAAATCTGTGTGTCATCACAGAGTTTGAAGTAAGGTTTAAATGTAAATACATCTAGGAAAGGTATCACACGGACTTAAAAATCACACGAAGCACCAAATGACTGGTTCTCTCCCAAGAGTACATCTTATCAGCGGTGGGAAGTAGCTAAGAAGAAATGCTTTAACTGTATGGGTGTTGCGGGGGACGCATACCAGGGAAGGGAGGACACATTTTATAATCCCACCTACATTCATGTCTGAACGTATGTCATAAGGCATTTCCACACACCCTGTGATTTGAAGGAACCACCTCCATTAGTGTACCTATGTCTTTCAAACAGACACCTAGCTGAGCCCACAAATTATAGTGCTCCCAAATGGCAGCTCTATTCTTCCAGGTGTACAGGCCAAACACCCTGGAGCTCATCAGCACACCCTTTCAGCCCGACTTTCAAAAGATTAACAAAACCCAACCATTTCTCTCCAAGTCCACCTCTACCTCCCAAATCAAGCCACCGCCATGTCTTGGCTGGACGGCTGCAATAACTCCCTGACGGTCTCAGCTTCTGCCTGTGCTTCTGTACTGTCTGTTTCCACTCAGAAGCCTCCTAAAACCTAAGTCAGGGCACATCCCAACTCTGGTCAAAAACCACCTGTACCTTCTCATCTCACCCAGAGTAAAATCCTACGCAGCCCTTCCTGCTATGGTCCCCAGCTATCTCTTGGGGCTCTTCTCCATCGCTCCCCCTTGTATTTTTCCCTCCAGCCTGGCCTGCCTCCTTGCTTTCCTCCAACAGGCCTGGTGCGTTTCTGCCTCAAGAGCTTTGCACTTGCTGCTCCGTTTGCCAAGGATACTTTTCCTCTAGGGAGGCATATGGCTGCTCCTTCGTGACAGGTGCATCTTTACTATGGCCCTGAGAGGCCCTCCTGCATCTCCCCATCTAACACAGCACACAGACCAGCCCCCACCTCCACCCTGTCACTCTACCCTGTTGAATAATTCTTCATGGCACCATCACTACGTGACATCATCTCATCACTTTCCTTTCTTCCTTCCCTCTCTCCCTCCCTCATTCCCTCAATCACCATCTGTCCCCCAACAGAATATAAGCTACATCAGAATAAGGGCATGGTCTATTCTGGTCATTTCTGTGCCTAGAATAGGGTCAGGTCCAGAGCGGGCACTCCAACTGCTTTGATTAAAACTCAGTCACCACAGAGAAGCGGCCCCACACTGCAGAAGGAAGAAGCCACTGCATCTACAAAATGCAACTGCTTTGCTTGAGTGGCTTGAGCGCAATCTTCCGTAACAGTGGGTGATCGAGGTCTAAACACATAATGATAGTGCTGGGGTGACAGGAAGTGAAAGTCTTTTACTCTTGAAGGAAAGCCAGATTTGATCATATGGTAGATTTGCTCAGTGGCATTTAGGTTTTATGGCTATAAAGCAATATTCTTATTTCTTACATTCTTTTCTAAGATAAAAAACCAAAACCCAAAACTTTTGATCTGCTGGTCTGAAGCTGCACTCCTGAAACAAACATGTTACACTCAATTTTTTAACACAAGGTTTATTAAAAGGTAGCTATTATATTACTGCAGAATAAGCTGTATACATGCAAAGATTTAGCATGCTGTCAAAAGGTTTCCTCACTGGAATGATAACTACTCCTAAAGCAGGAATGGTTTTGAGCATCGCATTTACCCAATTTAAACATCAGCACCTTTAATCTGTAAAATGAATGGCTACACCAGGCTAGCTCTGGCATTTGTTCCAACTTACATATTCTATAAGGCAGGCAGTAGGATCCAATGGAAAGGACTTGGGATTTGGAGGTTGAGATCTGACTCTGTCACTCACCAGCCTGACTGAATCTTAATTTTTTTCATCTATAAAACATTAATCACTGGAAATACCTACCTTGCACATTTCACCTTTCAATATCTTAAAATGTACACTTGGAGGATCACCTAAGATAGGACTCTGGGGACAGGGACCCCATGCATTTTGTTTACCAGGATGAGCAGAACACCTGACACCTTACAGGCACCTACATGCACTGGTGGGGTGAAGGAAAGAATATATGAACAAACAGACCAAAAAGCACTTCCCTACCTCCTGATTGTCAGGACTATTGTATGGCCTAAATACAGTCATATACGCTGTAAGGACTTACTAAAGCAATGTATGTTGAAAGAGCTTTTTTAAATTGTAAAGTTAATACAAATGTTAATAATTATCATCATAGATTTACCACACTTGCCCAGTTCAGCCTTGGATATCTTATTAATTTAATGCTAACCCAACCTGAAAGAAACTAGTATTTACTGAGGCCTTCTGATCTCCTAGGGATATATATATATATAATTTGAGTCTTGTACCTTTTGAACCAACCCTACTATCTCAACCTAGTCACAAATTCTAGCCAGTAGAAGTCAGAAACTGCATCAAAACTGAATTCACAAATCAGTCAACAATCATTTAGTACTTAGTACATGCCAGCTTCTATACATGGTGTTTTGAAGGCATAAGCTCTAATATATATATATTTAGTGTTTGGCCACAACCCCATGGCATGTGGGATCTTAGTTCCCCAACCAGGGATCGAACCCATGCCTCCTGCATTGGAAGGCAGAGTCTTAACCACTGGACCACCAGAGAAGTCCCTCATTTAATTTTTTAAGGTAGATTTTTTTGAGGTAGCTACAGCTATATTCCCCATTTTACAGATGTGGAAACAGAGAGTCAGTAGTTAGGTAACTTGCTCCAAGTCCACAGTTAGCAAGAGGCAGAGTCAGGATCTGACTGTCTGACTCCAAGTCCATGCTCTTCACCAGTATGTACTATGCAGTACATTCACGTAAATTTATCACTGAATGTGTGCTGAGTCATTTTGGTGCTTCTCTTTTTGTTTAAGGAAGAGCTGCTTCAGCACTCTATCAGCCTTAATTTTCCCCCCCGCCCCAAAGTGAAAATCTATGTCTGGGAATAAGGGGAAATTCTAACAATGAGACAAGAGGGCAACCCAGGCCTCTTTTGAACTGAACTAAGTAGGCAGGGAGAGAACTGAACTTCTCTCTTGAACTGAACTAAGTAGGCAGGCCTCATTTCAAGTTCTAATTCCTCATACTGGCCCTTCTGGTAGTGAGTGTCCCAACAGTGCTGTTATAACCTGGAAGGCAGTTCTGCCATCAGGAAGGCCAGTGAGAATACCCTGACAAGTCACTGGTCCCTTTCTCAGTAACCCAAGGACTACTGAAATTTCTTTTCAACTCTCTGCCTTTTCAGGGCAAACATGTCCACTTCAGTAGTTATGACCATCAGCTGGCCTGACTCAAAGCAGATCCTAATTAAGTAGGACTGCTGAACACTGTGAGATATGGAATCTCCTGCTGCTAAATTGCATACAGGCTGAAAGCAATGAGAATCTGTTTAGATATTCACACTGCTTTATATTCGGGGACCAGCGGTTATGAGACACTGAAACCAATCATCATTAGGATATCCCCGTCTTGGCTGCCAGAGAATACAAGTCCCCACACAGAGCTACCTGCCCAGACTAATGGTCAGAAGGCTGATGAAGCATTCATGAGACTATGAATCAAAATTTACCAAACAAACAATGCCCTCAAAGGCCTTGGCTTCTAGATATTTCTGTTTGACTTTATCTTGGAACTAACTATGGAACAAGACGACTGTGTTTAGATGTCTTCATTAGTGGCCTATCCTTGGACAATTCTTCCAAGCAACCATCCCAACCTCATTTCTTTCTCAGAAAAATAAAGAGGTTCAAAGGATTATATTATAAAATATAAAATCCAGATGCTGAGAAAAGTCAACCATATTAGTTGCTTTGCACTAAATATATTTGTTTCTATGGTTCTTTTCCTGGAAAAATTAAGTGTATATTATCAAGAGCTATCAACTATTCAGCCCTTATTATGTACTAGGCACCATGCTGAGAGCTTTGCATACATCCACTGACAGTTACATAGCCTGAGGTAGCCCAAGAAAGCCTTCTGTGCCTGGTCATTTCCCTGTTGTGTGTTCTCACAGCACCAAGTACCTCTCTGTCACTAAGCTTAACATAAACTCATTTGTGTGATTATTTGACATCTTCTCTCTTGAACTGAACTATAAGCTCACCAGCACTGTGTCTATTTTTGTTCCTCACTGTTAGCCAAGTTTCAAATACAGGACTCGGCATACAGCTAGTGCTCAATAAACATTTGACAAACAAGTGATGGCAGCACATGGAGGTTACAACACCTCCCAGGTTGATATAGCCAGTAGGTATAAGAGTCGGGATTTGAACTCAGTCTCCAGAGACCAGCACGTGGTCTCTCTCTGGGCTGGGAGGCTTTTGCATCAAAATACGTAAATCAAGGAACAAACAAGAGCAACTATTACCATTACCACAGCCTTGTACAGATATGAGAAGGCAAAAGGGGGTTTCTCTATGGCTACTGAGATATATTAAAGACTCACTACAGGGCTTCCCTGGTGGCACAGTGGTTAAGAATCTGCCTGCCAGTGCAGGGGACACGGGTTCCAGCCCTGGTCCGGGAAGATCCTACATGCTGTGGAGCAACTAAGACCAGGCGCCACAACTACTGAGCTCACAAAAACCACAACTACTGAAGCCTGTGCGCCTACAGCCCATGCTCTGCAACAAGAGAAGCCACTTCAATGAGAAGCCCGCGCACTGAATTGAAGAGTAGCCCCCCACGCCACAAGTAGAGAAAGCCCACACACAGGAATGAAGACCCAATGCACCCAAAAATAAATAAATAAATAAATTTAAAAAAAAAAAAGACTCACTACAGAATAAACACTAGTGGGCACAAAAGTATATTAGAGAATTTTCAAGAGTACAGTGAAATCATGTCCAATCTTTCCTCAGGGTCTCTCTATTTCCTATTTATATTGTTTCAAGTTTATTATTATTATTATAACTGAACATTTAGGACCCAAGGGATGATGGCCAGTGGAATATGCCAAATTCTTAGTACTCCAACAAGTAAACCTAGCAACTAGCGTTTTCTTACCTGGCTCACAGGAGAAAATAAATGTGCATCCCTGAGTTGGTGCCTGGCATATAATAATGATGCCATTGTTGTTAATAACATTTATTCTTATTAATATTTGTCCTCCTGTGATTACTGGCGGCTAGCAGCCTGAGCTTTGGGCTCAGTCAGACCTGGATCCTGATTCTAACTCAGCAACTTATGTTTCTGTGAGGCATTGGCCAAGTTATATAACCTCAACATGTTTCCTCACCCATAAAATATGAATAATAATGCTATTTCACATAAGTGCTTGGCACAGAATCTGGCACAGAGGAAAAAAAATCCATCAATGGTACCTATTTTCATCACCTTCCTCATGATCACTGTTTAGTCAGGTGTGAATAGAAAGAGTCTTGCCTTGGAACCTGGAAATCTGATCTTTGACGCTTGTCTTATGAATGCAGAGCTGTAGATAATGGGTTTTATTTCAGGTGTTTCTCCACCCCTATCCCCCACCTGTGGTCCCATCCTTCTATCAAGGACCCAGGGGTCCTCCCAGTCTTGGCAAAGCATGAAACATACATTCACGGCAACCCTGCCAGAGATACCCAGGTTGGAGACCATTAGACCAGGGACTCCCCACCTACAGTAGCTCTCCAATGCATCTAAATTTATTTATTTATTTATTTACTTTTGGCTACATTGGGTCTTTGTTTCTGTGCACGGGCTTTCTCTAGTTGTGACGAGTGGGGGCTGCTCTTTGTTGTGGTGCGCGAGCTTCTCATTGTGGTGACTTCTCCTGTTGTGGAGCACAGGCTCTAGGAGAGCGGGCTTCAGTAGTTGTGGCGCACAGGCTTAGATGCTCTGCGGCATGTGGGATCTTCCTGGACCAGGGATCGAACCCACGTCCCCTGCATTGGCAGGCAGATTCTTAACCACTGAGCCACCAGGGAAGTTCTCCAATGCATCTAATACACAGTTTTTTAAACTCCTTAACCTGCCATTCAAGGCCCAACATTATTTAGTCCAAGCAACTTTGTGCTTGACACCAGGGCTGAAAGATGCTTTTTTCCCTTAAGAATAGCAGTGCAATCCAGTAGACTCACGGGGCATATGCCAATATAGGCTCTCCCTTTCCATCTACATATGAACTTATCTTGGCTGTACTGTAGCAAATCATCTATTAGTTCATTCACAATTAATTACTGAGAGCTTCCCCTAGGTGCTGGGGATACATGAGAAAGAATGATGATTTCATGTAGCCCACATCCTAGAAGGGACACAATCAACTTTACTATACATTAAATTAAATGTATAATAAATATACAATCACAACTGGAAATAAATGGAAAACAAGGTAACCAACCTTAGATTGGAAGACAAAAAGCTAAAGCCTGGTGGATAGCTAGGAGTTTACCAGGTAAAGAGGAAGCACTATGTCTAGAGAGAACCTGGCAAAACAGTGGCTTTGAAAGCCTAACAAGGAGTCTGGAATGTAGATAGTAAGGGACAGCAGTGCATAAGGAGGTGGAGAAACAGGCAGAGACCAGCTATTTGCTGGAAAGAAGATGAGAAAGATGACAGTAGCTAGACAAGGAAGGGTGCCAGTAATGAAAAGAAAGTAAATGAACCTATTCCAGAGATATTCAGAAGATAAAACAGAGATAACCTGCTGACAGAATGGATTAGAGGAGGGGGGCAGGGTGAGGATGAGGCAGGTAGCCAGAATGACTCTTAGGTCTGTGGCATGTGTAAATAGATGAACGAAGGTGCCATTTATTAATCTAGGAATTCATTCTTCAAAATGCCTTGAGACTGCTAAAAGGAGATGATGAGGAGACAATCACATTTAAGTTCATACAACTCAGGAAAAGTCGGGGCTGGACATTGTGGCTTCTGGGAAAGAATAGAGTCTGGGAAGAAGAGGGCTTAGGAGCACGGAATACAGAGAAAGACAATGCATTTTAAAATGAGAAATGCATGAATAAAACAATAGCAGAATTCCACAAGCTAAGAGCCAGGAATTTTTCTCTAGGACCAAAATCACCTCCCAAACAGCCAAAAGACCCTATATATCAAATGAACATATAGTCACTTTAGAATTTTATCAGCTGCACAAAATCAGTTGTATAATATTAACTCCCTCCCACCCACCAAAAAGTGCTGGCAAAGATAAAAGGAATGATTGAGGGAAATTTTGGAATTTCTTTACAGAAACATCATTTACAACAAGTAAATCAATTTTTCTAGTGTTTCTCAAACTTTTCTATGTGAAATCCCCAGAATAACAAAAGAGAATGATCCTAGGGTCCTGGCAGGGTACAATCTTAAGCTTTCCTCTCCAAACGAGAACAATTTTTAAAGCTTAGTCTAGGACTCTAAAAATTCATTCAAGCTGTGCATGTGCATGCTACTGCATAATATATATATGTATTTATATATAAACAGTACATATATCCATGTGATACTTTTAATACATATATAGGTTTAATCGAATACATATATAGGTTTAATACATATATAGGTTTAATTCCCCCAAATACTGAACTGAAAATAATGTGCTATGAATGTGCCTCAATTACCCTGTGACTTTGGGGATGCCCTTGTCCAGAGTTTTGCATGCAGTGTGAACTCATTATCTAAGTTGAGAACCATGAAATTAATCTGAGATGGACTAAGGAGGTTTTTCCTTGGAGCAGGGACTAGACTCATGACCTCTGGAAGTCACTCTTCATTCTCCCTAATTCTATAATATATATTAACAATAACATTAATATTAAATCACACTCAGTGGGGTTTTTTTATAAATTTATTTATTTTTATTTATTCATCTTTGGCTGTGTTAGGTCTTCGTTGCTGTGAACTGGCTTGCTCTAGTTGCAGTGAGCAGAGGTTACTCTTCCTTGCAGTGTGGGCTTCTCACTGCGGTGCTTCTCTTGTTGTGGAGCATGGGCTTTATGCGCACGGGCTTCAGTAGTTGTGGTGCATGGGCTTAGTTGCTCCGTGGCATGTGGAATCTTCCCGGACCAGGGCTCGAACCTGTGACCCCTGCATTGGCAGGCAGATTCTTAACCACTGCACCACCAGCGAAGCCTCACTGGTTTTTAAATTCAGTCACATGAGAGGTAGTCACTATGGCACATGGAAGCTACATGTACTATGAGGAAGGTACCATTTTAAAGACAAGGAAACTGAGACACAGAGAGGTGACATAACTTTCCAAAAGGGGAACAGCCTATGAGTGCTGGTCTCATAATTAGAACGCAGACAATACTAGTCTATGCCAAACTACTATCACCTTGCTTGCTACACGTTTTTAATATGCTCTTCTTGCTACTCTCACCAGTGGTTTATATTTGGTGTTAGTCAAAACCAAAGACTAAAAGGCACGCTTCAAACTAGAGAAAACACTTTATCTTCCTGAAAATTAATATTATTTAACTGAAAAAATATCAGTGTGCAAATGGCACATTTTGGGTACATAAAGTCAAGTGCTACTAATTAAGAAAATGAGTGATGAATCATAATATCAACACTCATCATTAAATAAAATTGCATTTAAATTAGATTTACCAGATAGGTTCAGGACAAAAAGTACAATAAGCCAACAATAAAGAAAGCTTCCAATAATTTTATTCTTTTTTTTCCCCTCAAATTTTCTTTTAAAAACTTGCAAATGCAGAGGGCAGACAGCA
This sequence comes from Phocoena phocoena, assembly GCF_963924675.1. Lineage (NCBI taxonomy): Eukaryota > Metazoa > Chordata > Mammalia > Artiodactyla > Phocoenidae > Phocoena > Phocoena phocoena. Next base: position 28,538,929 of record NC_089228.1, on the reverse strand, counting down.
GAAGCAAGAAGAACTACAATCCTGCAGTCCGCGGAACAAAAACTAGATTCACAGAAAGATAGACAAGATGAAAAGGCAGAGAGTTATGTACCAGATGAAAGAACAAGATAAAACCCCAGAAAAACAACTAAATGAAGTGGAGATGGGCAACCTTCCAGAAAAAGAATCAAAATACTGATAGTGAAGATGATACAGGACCTCGGAAAACAAATGGAGGCAAAGATGAGAAGATGCAAGAAATGTTTAACAAAGACCTAGACTAATTAAAGAACAAAAAAACAGATATGAACAATGCAATAACTAAAATGAAAACTACACTACAAGGAATCAATAAAGGAATAACTGAGGCAGAAGAACGGATAAGTGACCTAGAAGACAGAATGGTGGAATTCACTGCTGTGGAACAGAATAAAGAAAAAAGGAATGAAAAGAAATTAAGACAGCCTAAGAAACCTCTGGGACAACATTAAATGCACCAACATTCATATTATAGTGGTCCCAGAAGGAGAAGAGAGGGAGAAAGGACCAGAGAAAATATCTGAAGACATTAGAGTCAAAAACTTCCCTAACATGGGAAAGGAAATAGCCACCCAAGTTCAGGAAACGCAGAGAGTCCCGTACAGGATAAACCCAAGGAGAAACACACCGAGACACATAGTAATCAAATTGGCAAAAATTAAAGACAAAGAAAAATTATTAAAAGCAGCAAGGGGGGCTTCCCTGGTGGCGCAGTGGTTGAGAGTCCGCTTGCCGATGCAGGGGACGTGGGTTCGTGCCCCAATCCGGGAAGATCCCACATGCCGCTGAGCGGCTGGGCCCGTGAGCCATGGCTGTTGAGCCTGTGCATCCGGAGCCTGTGCTCCACAACGGGAGAGGCCACAGCAGTGAGAGGCCCGCGTACCGCAAAAAAAAAAAAAAAAAAAAAAAAAAGCAGCAAGGGAAAAATGACAAATAACATACAACAGAACTCCTATAAGGTTAACAGCTGATTTCTCAGCAGAAAGTCTACAAGCCAGATGGGAGTGGCATGATATACTTAAAGTGATGAAAGGGAAGAACCTACAACCAAGATTACTCTACCCAGCAAGGATCTCATTCAGCTTCTATGGAGAAATCAATAGCTTTACAGACAGCAAAAGCTAAGAGAATTCAGAACCACCAAACCAGCTCTACAACAAATGCTAAAGGGACTTCTCTAAGTGGGAAACACAAGAGAACAAAAGGACCTACATAAACAACCCAAAACAATTAAGAAAATGGTCATAGAAACATACATATCGATAACTACCTTAAACGTGAATGGATTAAATGCTCCAACCAAAAGACACAGGCTTGCTGAATGGATACCAAAAAAAGACCCATATATATGCTGTCTACAAGAGACTAGGGACACATACAAACTGAAAGTGAGGGGATGGAAAAAGATATCCCATGCAAATGGAAATCAAAAGAAAGCTAGAGTAGCAATACTCATATCAGATAAAACAGACTTTAAAATAAAGAATGTTACAAGAGACAAGGAAGGACACTACATAATGATCAAGGGATCAATCCAAGAAGAAGATACAACAATTATAAATATATATGCACTCAACATAAGAGCACCTCAATACATAAGGCAACTGAAACAGCTATAAAAGAGGAAATCGACAGTAACACAATAATAGTGGGGGACTTTAACACCTCACTTACACCAATAGACAGATCACCCAAAATGAAAATAAATAAGGAAACACAAGCTTTAAATGACACAATAGACCAAATACATTTAATTGACATTTATAAGACACTCCATTCAAAAACAGCAGATTACACTTTCTTCTCAAGTGCGCATGAAACATTCTCCAGGATAGATCACATTTTGGGTCACATATCAAGCCTCAGTAAATTTAAGAAAATTGAAATCATATCAAGCATCTTTTCTGACCACAACGCTATGAGATTAGAAATGAATTACAGGGAAAAAAAACATAAAAAACACAAACAAATTGAGGCTAAACAATACGTTACTAAATAACCAAGAGATCACTGAAGAAATCAAAGAGGAAATCAAAATATACCTAGAGACAAATGACAATGAAAACACGACAATGCAAAGTCTAAGGGATGCAGCAAAAGCAGTTCTAAGAGGGAAGTTTCTAGCTATAAAAGCCTATCTCAAGAAACAAGAAAAATCTCAAATAAACAATCTAACCTTACACCTAAAGGAACTAGAGAAAGAAGAACAAACAAAACCCAAAGTCAGCAGAATGAAAGAAATCATAAAGGTCAGAGCAGAAATAAATGAAACAGAAACAACAAAAACAATAGCAAAGATCAATAAAACTAAAAGCTGGTTCTTTGAGAAGATAAACAAAATTGATAAACCATTAGCCAGACTCTACAAGAAAAGGAGGGAGGGGACTCAAATCACTAAAATTAGAAATGAAAAAGGAGAAGTTACAACAGACACCACAGAATACAAAGCATTCTAAGAGACTACTACAAGCAACTCTATGCCAATAAAATGGACAACATGGAAGAAATGGACAAATTCTTAGAAAGGTAGAAACTTCAACGACTGAACCAGGAAGAAATAGAAAATATGAACAGACCAATCACAAGTAATGAAATTGAAACTGGGATTAACAATCTTCCAACAAAGAAAAGTCCAGGACCAGATGGCTTCACAGGTGAATTCTACCAAACATTTAGAGAAGAGCTAAAACCCATTCTTCTCAAACTCTTCCAAAAACTTGCAGAGGAAAGAACACTCCCACACTCACTCTATGAGGCCACCATCACCCTGATACCATAACCAGACAAAGATACTACAAAAAAAGAAAATTACAGACCAATATCACTGATGAATATAGATGCAAAAATCCTCAACAAAATACTAGCAAACAGAATGCAACAACACATTAAAAGGATCATACACCAGGATCAAGTGAGATTTATCCCTGGGATGCAAGGATTCTTCAATGTATGCAAATCAATCAATGTGATACACCATATTAAAAAACTGAAGAATAAAAACCATATGATCATCTCAATAGATGCAGAAAAAGGTTTTGACAAAATTCACACTCATTTATGATAAAAACTCTCCAGAAGGGCTTCCCTGGTGGCCCAGTGGTTGAGAGTCCGCCTGCCGATGCAGGGGACACGAGTCTGTGCCCCAGTCCAGGAAGATCCCACATGCCACGGAGCGTCTGGGCCCGTGAGCCATGGCCGCTGAGACTGCATGTCCAGAGCCTGTGCTCCGCAATGGGAGAGGCCACAAGAGTGAGAGGCCTGCGTACCAGAAAAAAAATGAAAAAAAAAAACTCTGCAGAAAGTGGGCATAGAGGGAAACTACCTCAACATAATAAAGGCCATATATGACAAACCCACAGCAAACATCATTCTCAGTGGTGAAAAACTGAAAGCATTTCCTCTAAGATCAGGAACAAGACAAGGATGTCCACTCTAACCACTATTATTCAACATAGTTTTGGAAGTCCTAGCCACGGCAATCAGAGAAGAAAAAGAAATAAAAGGAATACAAACTGGAGAAGAAGAAGTAACACTGTCACTGTTTGCAGATGACATGATACTATACACAGAGAATCCTAAAAATGCCACCAGAAAACTACTAGAGCTAATCAATGAATTTCGTAAAGTTGCAGGATACAAAATTAATGCACAGAAATCTCTTGCATTCCAATACACTAATGATGAAAAATCTGAAAGAGAAATTAAGGAAACACTCCCATTTACCATTGCAACAAAAAGAATAAAATACCTAGGAATAAACCTACCTAGGGAGACAAAAGACCTGTATACAGAAAACTATAAGACACTGATGAAAGAAATTAAAGATGATACTAACAGATGGAGAGATATACCATGTTCTTCGATTGGAAGAATCAACATAGTGAAAATGATTATACTACCCAAAGCAATCTACAGATTCAATGCAATCCCTATCAAATTACCAATGGCATTTTTTACAGAACTAGAACAAAAAATCTTAAAATTTGTATGGAGACACAAAAGACCCCGAATAACCAAAGCAGTCTTGAGGAAAAAGACGGAGCTGGAGGAATCAGACTCCCTGACTTCAGACTATACTACAAAGCCACAGTAATCAAGACAATACGGTACTGGCACAAAAACAGAAACACAGATCAATAAACAAGATAGAAAGCCCAGAGATAAACCCACACTCCTATGGTCAACTAATCTATGACAAAGGAGGCAAGGATATACAGTGGAGAAAAGACAGTCTCTTCAATAAGTGGTGCTGGGAAAACTGGACAGCTACATGTGAAAGAATGATATTAGAACACTCCCTAACACCATACACAAAAATAAACTCAAAATTGATTACAGACCTAAATTTCAGACTGGACACTATAAAACTCTTAGAGGAAAACATAGGAAGAACACTCTTTGACATAAATCACAGCAAGATTTGTTTTGATCTACCTCCTAGAGTAATGGAAATAAAAACAAAAATAAACAAATGGGACCTAATGACACTTCAAAGCTTTTGCACAGCAAAGGAAACCATAAACAAGACAAAAAGACAATCCTCAGAATGGGAGAAAATATTTGCAAACAAATCAACGGACAAAGGGTTAATCTCCAAAATATATAAACAGCTCAATATTAAAGAAACAAACAACCCAATCCAAAAATGGGCAAAAGACCTAAATAGACATTTCTCCAAAGAAGATATACAGATGGCCAGGAAGCACATGAAAAGCTGCTCAACATCACTAATTATTAGAGATATGCAAATCAAAACTACAATGAGGTATCACCTCACACCAGTTAGAATGGGCATCATCAGAAAATCTACAAACAACAAATGCTGGAGAGTGTGTGGAGAAGAGAACCCTCTTGCAGTGTTGGTGGGAATGTAAATTGATATAGCCACTATGGAGAACAGCATGGAGGTTCCTTAAAAAACTAAAAATAGAATTACTATATGATCCAGCAATCCCACTACCCAGCATATACCCAGAGAAAACCATAATTCAAAAGACACATGCACCCCAATGTTCATTGCAGCACTATTTGTAATAGCCAGGTCATGGAAGCAACCTAAATGCCCATCGACAGACGAATGGATAAAGAAGTTGTGATACATATATACAAAGGAATATTACTCAGCCATAAAAAGGAACGAAATTGAGTCAGTTGTTGAGACGTGGATGGATCTAGAGACTGTCATACAGAGTGAAGTAAGTCAGAAAGAGAAAAACAAATATCGTATACTAACGCATGTATGTGGAACCTAGAAAAATGGTACAGATGAACTGGTTTGCAGGGCAGAAGTTAAGACACAGATGTAGAGAACAAACGTATGGACACCAAGGGGGGAAAACTGCAGGGGGGTGGGGATGGTGGTGTGCTGAATTGGGCGATTGGGATTGACATGTATACACTGATGTGTGTAAAACTGATGACTAATAAGAACCTGCTGGGCTTCCCTGGTGGCGCAGTGGTTGAGAATCTGCCTGCGAATGCAGGGGACACAGGTTCGAGCCCTGGTCTGGGAAGATCCCGCATGCTGCGGAGCAACTGGGCCCGTGAGCCACAATTACTGAGCCTGCGCGTCTGGAGCCTGTGCTCCACAGAGAAGAGAGGCAACGATAGTGAGAGGCCCACGCACGGCGATGAAGAGTGGACCCCGCTTGCCACAACTAGAGAAAGCCCTCCCACAGAAACGAAGACCCAACACAGCCATAAATAAATTAATTAATTTAAAAAAAAAAAAAAAGAACCTGCTGTATAAAAAAATAAATAAAATTCAAAAAAAAACTTGCAAATGTTCAGAAACTTGGACATAGGACATCTGTACAGTCCTCACTGAGATCCAACCACACTGTTTTTTTCTTTCTATCTCACTTTTTGCTAAACAATTTTAAAGTCATATACATTATATCTCATTCTTTTTTATTTCTACATGCATCACCTAAAGAAATGGACATTTTGCTACATAACCACAATATTGTTATCACTCCTAAGAAATTTAACAATAATTCCATAATGCCATCTAATATATGAAGTAAAGTTCCCCCATTTTTTACAAAAATGTCTCATGATTTTTCTCCAATTTAAAATTCAACCAAGGTTCATGTACTGCATTTAGTATATCTCTTTAGATTTTTTTTTTTTTTTTTACTGGAGTATGGTTGCTTTACAATGTTGTATTAGCCTCCACTGCACAACACAATGAATCAGCCATACACATACAGATATCCCCTCCCTTTTGGACTTCCCTCCTATTTAGGTTACCAGAGTGCATTAGGTAGAGTTCCCTGGGCCATACAGTATGTTCCCATCAGTTGTCTCTTTTATACATAGTATCAATAATGTATATATGTCAATCCCAGTCTCCCAGTTCCTCCCACCCCACCCCTTTCCCCCTTGGTATCCATACATTTGTTCTCTATGTCTGTGCCTCTATTTCTGCTTTGCATATAATATCATCTATGTTATTTTTCTAGATTCCACATATATGCATTATTATATGATATTTGCTTTTCTCTTTCTGACTTACTTCACTCTGTATGACACTCTCTAGGTGCATTCACCTCTCTACAAATGACCAAATTTCATTCCTTTTTATGGCTGAGTAATATTCCATTGTATATATGTACCACAGCTTCTTTATCCATTCCTCTGCTGATGGACATTTAGGTTGCTTCCATGTCCTGGCTATTGCAAATAGTGCTGCAATGAACATTGGGGTGCATGTGTCTTTTTTGAATTATGGTTTTCTCTGAGTATATGCCCAGTAGTGGGATTGCTGGGTCATATGGTAGTTCTATTTTTAGTTTTTTAATTAACATCCATACTATTTTCCATAGTGGGTGTATCAATTTACATTCCTACCAACAGTGTAAGAGGGTTCCCTTTTCTCCACACCCTCTCCAGCATTTGTTGTTTGTAGATTTTCTGATGATGCCCATTCTAACTGGTGTGAGGTGATACCTCATTGTAGTTTTGATTTGCATTTCTCTAATGATTAGTGATGTTGAGCATCTTTTCATGTGTTTGTTGGCCATCTGTGTGTCTTCTTTGGAGAAATGTCTATTTAGGTCTTCTACCCATTTTTTGATTGGATTGTTTGTTTTCTTGATATTGAGGTGCATGAGCTGCTTCTATATTTTGGAGATTAATACTTTGTCAGTTGCTTTGTTTGCAAATATTTTCTCCCATTCTGAGGGCTGTCTTTGTGCCTTGTTTATGGTTTCCTTTGTTGTGCAAAAGCTTTTAAGTCTAATTAGATCCCACTTGTTTATTTTTGTTTTAATTTTCATTACTCTAGGAGGTGGATGAAAAAAGATCTTGCTGTAATTTGTCATAGAGTGTTCTGCCTATGTTTTTCTCTAAGAGTTTTATAGTGTCTGTTCTTACAGTTAGATCTTTAATTCTGAGTTTATTTTTGTGTATGGTATTAGGGAGTGTACTAACTTCATTCTTTTATATGTAGCTGTCCACTTTCCCCAGCACCACTTATGGAAGAGGCTATCTTTTCTCCATTGTATATTTTTGCCTCCTTTGTCATAGATTAGGTGACCACAGGGGCATGGGTTTATCTCTGGGCTTTCTATCCTGTTCCATTGATCTATATTTCTGTTTTTGTGCAAATACCATACTGTCTTGATTACTGTAGCTTTGTAGTATAGTCCAAAGTCAGAGAACCTGATTCCTCCAGCTCCATTTTTCTTTGTCAAGATTGCTTTGTCTAACTGGTGTCTTTTGTGTTTCCATACAAATTGTAAAATTTTTGTTCTAGTTCTGTGAAAAATGCCATTGGTAATTTGATAGGGATTGCATTGAATCTGTAGATTGCTTTGGGTAGTATCCAATAATTTCACCCTTAAAGTCCATATAAAAATGGACTCTCTGGTACTGTTTTATAAGTTGAATACAAATAGGAAATGTGAGAGTAAACTCTGTGATGCTTACTGTTTCTCTCAACATTTCTCTAGAGTGGCAACATCTTTTAAGCAACATGAAACAGGATTTAATTCAAAAGACCCAAGAGAGGTCACCTTGCTTAAGGGGCAGGTGTCTTCTGTCTAAATTCAGTTTACTCAACCAAATGTACCATGGAATGGAAAATGGGGCATATTCCTGTCCTGAAATTCTTCCTGTGTTAATTCAAATCACCTTACTTTTGTAGCAAATGAGCCATGAGATACAATGCCAGAAGTTGATTTGGAAGAGTACATATTCAGAAAAAGAGTGTCTGTATATTTTGTAATAAAAAGTCCCTGGAGAGCCCTGGATACAACAGAGGATGTAAGAGGGCACAGCAATGCACACAGGGACAAAACTATACAAAAAGACTGAATGCATTGTCACTGAAAGAGACGTTTATTCTTCTACAAACATACACACTGACTGACTGTTAATTTTATTTTATAAGTTGTTCTGAAGTGGCCTCAGTGAAATGCCATCGCCCTTGAGCTTGTGTCCTCGGCGTAGCTAGGGTAAGTCATTACTCTCCCAATGCAGTTTCCTGTTATTTCCTTCTTAAAACTTTTCAAAAGTTCTAATTGTTTCCTCTTTAGTTTCCCACTTGCTAATTATCTATGACCCCTTTGTCTGCCAGGTTTTTTGTAGTATCACCAGTGCCTAGCTCAGTGCCTGGCATCAGTCAGGAAATTCTAAAAAATATTTGCTGAATTAATGAACTAAGCTATGAACAGCAAACAGGATGCAATGTTCCTTTGAGTTCATTCTTACAAATCAGATTCTATTTCACTTCATTAAATACTTTTATTTACTGGCTGTCTTCTGAAATTACTCTGGGTTCTCATTAATAGGGAGAAACTGATTCTATCTTCAGAGACAAGAGGGAAAAAACTTTCAGTCACTTGTTCCAAAGGTCTTTCAAAATGATGTTGTAGTATAATTTGGTTTGAAAGCAAGGTCCAACATTTTATTACCTTCAAATTTATTCAGCGAAGCTGAAGGCCTGTGATAAGGCTCATTAAGTCGCTGAAAGGCCTATCTTCACATGCCTTTCACACAAAAGGTCTCAACTTAATGCCAGGTAATTACTGTTCATTTTCCCCTGGTTATTTCTATTTCCTAAAGATTCCCAGGGAAGTTGCTCTTAGCGGACACTCCTGCAGTCTGACACGTGAGCACAGAAAGAAGGGTCATGTTTACCAGAGGATATTTCTGAAGCTGCAACTAAGGAAGGAAAGATGATTCTGACTCTAGGGCCTAGAATTTAAACACAGATCATCTATAAGTCACTCTCTTTCCAGAATCAAGGCCAAGAGAGATAAGTTCCTGGCATACAAACTGGCTGCCGTCTACAATGTAAATATATCACTTTTCATAGCACATATATCCTGTTCCAAACATATAGGGTCATGGATGTGGGCTCTGGCTCCAGCTTACCTGGGCACAACCCTCAACTCTATTGCTTTCCAGTTTGTGACTCTGGATAAGTACCTTAGATTGTGTGTGTCAGTTTCCTCATTCGTAAAATAAGACCCATTTTTGGTCTGTAGTCATCATAAGAATTAAATGTAAAGTACACAGAACCATATCTTGTACATGCTCAGTCCTCAATAATGTTATTTCTTTATTAACATTTTAATTACCGTTATCATCATCATTGTCTCTGGTAGCCCATTTACAAACAGGATCTATTCCTATTTATTTTATTTACGATAATTATTTATGATAATTATGATCCAAGTCCCAATGGACCCATCAATGGTATTAAGGCATTCAAATTTCACTATTTGTGAACCAGCCCAATAGAGAGTGAATATTGACCAGAAAATATCCTACACTGGGTATCTTCATTTCAGTTTGGCAGGGGAAAGTGGGAAAGCTCTTAGAGGTCACTGAAGTCACCAGCCCCAAACTATGCCTATTTTTATATTTAGTCAGATGATGGCTGCAATTCACCTGTCTCCACTATAGTGATCCTACTAGCAGTCTTCTCTCCCAGTGCACTTCCCTCACTTCAGGAGTGTCCATGGATGACCAGCCAGGTCATTCACGAGAGCTTAGCTTCTTACAGATACTATCCACAGTCCAGTGGACTTATGGGTTGGGCAATGACTAGGTATAGAGTGAGATTTCAATAAATATTGGCCATTATAATTGCTGTTGTTCTTACCAGGAAGGGCGCCCCATTTCCCAAAATACTTTCTTTACTCCTGCTTACAGTGCCACAGAGATTTTCTGATTCGGTTTGATACTTTGCTCATCTTTTTTACTTGAAGCACAATGGTTACAAACATAGACTTTGGATTCGAAGATCCCTGGACTTGAATTTCCACTCAACTTCATTTTTGACTGGTTGGTCTACTTGTGTATACAGCTGAAGAAAGGCACTCATGGGTTCTGTGTGTTAGACAAATGAAAATCAGTGGAAACAATAATCTTCTACTTAACAAGTCTCTCCAATTGTTTTTCAAAATTTCCAGGCTATGGAATTTGCCTCAGCCTCCACTCTTTCCCTTTTCAAATTTCTGCACCTCCTTCCCCTGCTTCTCACTGCATTGGGCTGTGAGAACACAAACAGCTCTCTGGCATTCCTGTGAAAATCAGATGAAAACTTCCCAGTGAGAAGCAGCAAAGCAAGGTCGATTTCTTATATGGCCCCTTAGTTACAAGAGGTAGTTAAGTATAGTAGCTAAGATCATACTCAAATGACCTGGGTTTGATTCTTGGCTTTGTCAACAGGATGACAGAGGTGGCTTTGTCACACAGGGCATGTCATTTTTTTTAATTTTATTTTTTTTCATTTTTATTTAAGTATAGTTGATTTACAATGTTGTGTTAGTTTCAGGTGTACAGCAAAGTGATTCAGTTATACATATACATATATCCACTCATTTTTAGATTATTTTCCTGTATAGGCCATTACAGAGAATTGAGTAGAATTCCCTGTGCTATACAGTAGGTTCTTATTAGTTATCTATTTTATATATAGTAGTGTGTATATGTAAATCCCTCTCCCAATTTATCCCACCTCCCCCTTACCCCCTGGTAACCATAAGCTTGTTTTCTACATCTGTGACTCTACTTCTTTTTTGTAAACAAGTTCATTTGTACAGGGCATGTCATTTAATACTCTAAGTCTCAGTTCACCACATAGAAATAGAGTTGAGAATAATATCAAGTTCAATAGGCTGTTATAACGATTAAATGAGATTATTGTGGGTTATTCTATAAAACCCTTAGTAATGTTATAACTTATATAGGATACAGTAAACATTATTTTTAGACAGGTCATATTATTTTAGACAGGTCTTGGGTATGTGGCTTCCAGAAGTCTGTTTATGTTAGATGGTCACTATATATAGACCAAGTCCTCCAGTGGAGCAAACATTACCATATTTGAACTCAGGGCCTTGACCTTAAAAGACTACAGAGAAATGTTCATTCACAGCAAATCAGGAATCATAGGTTGGAGGGTCCATCCTCCCTCAGCTTTCCAGCAAGCCATCTCTACCTAAAATGTCAGGAGACCTTTCTCGTTTCCAGAGATGTTTCTAGAAATACCAACTGCTAATTGGTTTTAAGGATTCATTCTTCGAAAGTGGCACTTATTCAACACTTTTTAAAGTAGTAAGATGTTAACATGAAATTTGTTAAGAGGATGACCAAAATACATTAGAAAAAGCAGGAATCACATACTTCTGTTTCCTGCCCCATCCCTCACATTATGCTTGCTCCCTTAATAGTAGCACATGGATACTCTTTAGCCCAGGAAAAGAAAAATATATGTGAAGAATGTAGCATCAATAGGATCTAGTTTCTTGAGCCACCAACCCATTCTTCACAATTCAGAGCATGGAGAACTATGTGAACAGAAAAGAAAAGTTAGGAAGGCAGGGGGTAAAAAACAGTCTCATACCACTGAAAAGGGATAAATTATATTCTCTCCTACACAACAAACAACACAGTACACATCAAGTGTACTTGACAAGTGACATATCAAGTTTGGGTTGGGGTGACTGCTGGAACAAAATGTGTTTTAAGAACAGAACTGTATATTTGAAACTGTATAGGCATAACACTGGCCTATGTGCCTGAATGAGTTCAGCAGTAAAAGGTCAAAATTCCCTATGGTCCAGGACTTGCCATAATGCCAGCCAAGGCAGAGAGGATTTCTTTGAATGCTCCAGATCTCTTCAACCCCCATCATCCTTCATTTAACAGAGGGCAGTTAAAGTACATACATGGTACTGCTCTGGTAAATATTTATCAACTGTCTGGGGGTCAGGAAGATGCTCTTATTGTAGTGTTTGCCAATTTCTGTGGTGTAAATACTTTCACCATGTCTGGTATCACTGAGCAGGAAGGTTAGAAGAGATGCATATAATCAGCTCTGACAAATAGGTACAAGTGGATTCCAGCAATGCCTAAACTGTGTTTTAAGGGTTGAAAACCTCACTGACAAATATCCTTTTCAGGTATATGTGGCTGATGTCAAAATAGCTTTTATACAGCTAATTATGAGAGTTCAAGCATTATTTCTTTTAAGTATAGAAATGGAAAGATAATTTCTAATCCACTTTCTATCTGAATGAAATGTTAACTTCTATCATCTATCTGTGTAGTTCCTCTTCTAGTAAATGTGATTTTTTAAACTTTCTTTTCTCTTTTCAGCTCTACATCTGCTAGTGTTTTCCATTTGCCAGCTCCCAACATGTCCCCAATTACTTCTTTTTTATTTTATAGCCTACATGCTGATGTTTCATCAGTTACAACTGCTGGGTTCTACTGAGCATTAACAGTCTGCAGTGCCTCTCGGAGGGTACATAATTCACTAAGTATACCAAACCTCTTTTTCTCCAAAGAATGTTGTTTAATATAAATACAGTGTGAGGTTAATGTAGTACAAAAGGAAGGTTTTTCCCTTGGAATCATCAAAAAATGGGGGAAAAAAACATGATTCATGGAAGATGGTTTATACACTGGAACAAGAAATCACATGCATTTAAGAAGCATTATTTCAACTGGCATATTTTTTTTACTGGACAAAAAGCAAAAAATTAATATATTTGAGTACATGAATAAGTTGGTATTTTAACCTATTCAATCAAAATATTTTTGCTACAAGCAAAGGAAGCTGAAACTACCTCATGTTAGGCATGTGAATGCTTGAAAACTCAGGATACAGTAGACTTCCAAAATTATTTTAGTCAAAAATAATGTAAAAGGAAGGATCAAGAAAAAAGTTTTTCATTTGCTTTTAATTCGATTTTTCTTATGAATACATGATCATCCTCCATAAAGAGTTCCTGAATAAACTAATGGATTACCTGCAAATTCCCAAGCATGTAAGAGGAACCCAGAAGTAAATGCCTCAAAAACACTAAAAACCAAACCACTCACTCTAACAGTGACTTCAAATGGGTACTGTTTTCCACAGTTTTATAAAAATTCTTCTGGCAAACACCTACCTTCTACTCAAGAGGTGAACAATGAAAAAATCAGGTTTAAACTGTTTAAAACTAGTCAAACATTCCCTGTTTTAGACCAGAGTTGCATGTTAACGGTGAGTATGGTAAAGCAGCCTGCATTTCCTTGGGTGGTGGGGTGGGAAAAAGGGGGGATGAATGGGAGGAGGTGTCATCTTTGAAGGGCATTTTAAAAACAATAACAGCAATATTTATTATTTATGAAGTATCAAGCAATATAGTAAACCTCGACATAACAATCTTTTCCAGTAGCCACACCACTGTGAAGTAGGTATTACTAATCTCATTTTACAGATAAAGTAACTAGAGAGAGTTACCACTCAGAATTTTAAGTAAATGACCAAGATTCAGAGCTTAGCCAAGTCTTATCTTCAATGGGTAGAGGCAGGGGTGGAGCCCGTGTGGTTGAAAGCATAAGCCACTTGCTTTCATGCTGCAGCTTCTAATTTCCAAACACAGTCTTAGCAACCTTTAAATTTCACCACCTTTAAAACTTGTTAAAAACATGCTATTTCTTCAGGATAGGCTCAGAGGCACTCCCAGTTCACCCCAGCTCTTTATGTGCTGCAGTTCCACGATGAGTAAGTGGCAGAGCTAACATTCAAACTCAATTATGTCTGACTCCAGAGAAGCAAAAATTTTAACATTCCAGGCCAAATGTATTTTGCCTCTCACAAGGAAAACAATAGTAGTGATTAGATCAAGCTATCTGTGAATGTGCCCAGAAAAAAAATTAATAAGTCATTATCTCCAGTTCCTTCTATGCCTACCCTATGGTTTTTGGCAACTGTAACTAACTGCAAGGTTCCTTGCAGACGGCCGTTTCTCCAAGATCAGAAGTCTTCCCAGCCCTTGCCTCAGAATAAGCTTCCCCATTTTAGATACAGGCCAGACCCATCCCATAATCCAGTTGTTCTCAAAGCGTGACCCCCCAGAATAGCAGAATCAGCAATATTAGAGAACTTGTCAGAAATGAAAATGTTCAGACCCTACCCCAGACCTACTGAATCAGAAATTCTAAAGAGGAGGCCCAGATCTGTGTTTTAACAAGCCTACCAGATGATTCTGATGCCAATCAAGTTTGAAAACCACAGTGGCTTAAGAAATCTGCACAGAAGTTTCCTTGGGCCTGTGAAAGTAGCAGCCTGGCAGTCCTACTTTCATCCCTGGCTCATAGCTAAGCTCACAAAGCAGAGCTAGACAAATATTCCTCAGGAAGCCTTCCAAGCTCTCAACACCAGAATGTTCTCTGAGCTCCCCTGCCATAGTGTAGCACCGCATAATTAGACATTTATTGATGTTTAATGTCAGTCTCTCCAACTACACAGTAAGCTCCAGGAGGTCCACCATATCTTCAAGACATAGCCTGTGGCTTGGCATACAGTAAGTGCTCAATAAGCATTTTATGAATGAATAAATCATTAAAGTTCTTAATGCCCAAAGAGTTGAATGTGGCATCTTTGACACATAAGAGTCTCACAGTTACATTTTCATTCATTCTTCAGTCAAATATTTATCAAGCACCTACTTCAGCCAGGCACCATCCTAGGTACTAGGGCCAACAATGAACAAGACAGAAAACAAAAACCAAAAGCAAAGAACTTGTCTTTATGCCTTCTGGGTCTTATTTCTAGCTGGGGGAGATAGACAATAAGACAAAATAAACTATGAAAAATACTGCATGTAAGATGGTGATAAGTAATGTAGAAGAAGCCAGAGTTGAGAAGCGGGATGGACGTGGTCCTGAGGTAGGCAGTGAGGGAGGCTGAAACTTGAATGGAGTGGTCAGGGTAAACCTTGGAGGAATCTGTAAGTAAAGATAACCTACGTGTTCATCAACAGATGAAAAGATAAAGAAGATGTAGCATCTGTGTGTGTGTGTGTGTGTGTGTGTGTGTGTGTGTGTGTGTGTACACAATGGAATACTACTCAGCCATAAAAAAGAAAGAAATCTGGCCATTTGCAGCAACATGGATGGACCTGGAGGGCATTACGCTGAGTGGAACAAGTCAGACAGAGAAACACAAATACTATATGACATCACTTATATGTGGAATCTAAAAAATACAACAAACTAGTGAGTATAACAAAAAAAGGAGTAGACACATATATAGAGAATAAACTAGTGGTTTTCAATGGAGAGAGGGAGGGGGAGGGGCAATATAGGAGGAGGGAATAAGAAGTACAAACTATTAGGTATAAAATAAGCCACAAGGATATATTGTACAACACAGGGAATATAGCCAATATTTTATAATAACTATAAATGGAGTATAACCTTTAAAAATTGTGAATCATTATATTGTATACCTGTAACTTATATAATATTGCACAGCAACTTCAATAAAAATATATTTTTAAAAATCTCAAGAAGGTAAAGAAGCAACCTCTACCCTACAAGTACCTGGGAATACGGCATAATGGGCTAAAGGAACACAGGCAAAGCACCCCTGAAAGGCTGGAAGAACAGCAGAGAGCCTGGATGGAGTGACCAATGGGAAAGTAGAAGATGAGGCCAGAGAACCACCAGGGTGGGGGCAGATGACGGGGGACCTTGTAGGCCACTGTTACGACTGAAGTCTCTTCTCTGGAGTGACTTTATCCAACTTATGTTGGAATGGAATCACCTGACTTCTGTGTTGAGACTCAACAGAAAGAGGCAAACCAAGAAGCAAGAAGACCAGGTAGGAGCCTACCTAAATAATCCAAGTGAGAGGTGCTGGTGGCTTGGCCCCGAGTGGCAGCGGTGGAGTGGTAAGGAGTGGTTGGATGCTGGGCAGAAGACTAGACACTGCCATGGCCATGCATATTTTGTTCTGCCACTTAACTGTTTGGCAGGACACAGTTAAACTCCAAGATGGAATATGTTATATAAAAGACCTGTATAAATGATATAAGCATGTCGAAGTCTTAAATACAAGGCAAAGAAAGTATAAAGTTAACAGGCAAATGACATGCCAGGAAGGTATACTTGCAATAATCACAATAGGCAAAGTATTGGTTACCTAAAAATATGGGTAGAAAATGGAGCCCCAAACAGTTTTGTCTCCGACAATGAAATATTAAGCTTTCTCAAGAATACCTCTTTAGGACTTCCCTGGTGGCACAGTGGTTAAGAATCCGCCTGCCAACGCAGTGGGATCTTCCCTGGTCCGGGAAGATCCCACATGCCGCAGAGCAACTAAGCCCGTGCACCACAACTACTGAGCCTGAGCTTTAGAGCCCACAAGCCACAACTACTGAGCCCATATGCCACAACTACTGAAGCCTGCGTACCTAGAGCCCATGCTCTGCAACAAGAGAAGCCACCGCAATGAGAAGCCCGCGCACCGCAACGAAGAGTAGCCCCCGCTCACCATAACTAGAGAAATCCCGCGCGCAGGAACAAATACCCAACGCAGCCAAAAATAAAATGACAAAATAAAATTAACTTTAAAAAAAAAAAAGATTTCTAGGCTCAAAGGAGAAAAAAAAAAGAATACCTCTTTATATTTCCCACTTTGCTCTACACTTAGAAGGTATTCTAAATGCCTATGGTTGGTTGGTTTTAAAAGAGACCTTAGTATTAAGAAATATAAAAAATGTGTAATAAATGAAACATCAAGGCTGTATGACCATATACTGCATTTTTAAAATTATTTATTTATTTATTTATTTATTTATTTATTTATTTATTTTGGCCACGCCACACAGCATGAGGGATCCTAGTTCCCCGACCAGGGATCGAACCCATGCCCCCTGCAGTGGAAGCATGGAGTCCCAACCACTGGACCACCAGGGAAGTCCCCTGTATTTTTAATTCACTTATTCAAGTATTTACTGAATACTTCCTATAGACAAGGTGTTATACCTGAAATCAGAGATTCACAAAGGTTCATGTCATTAATTTTTAAAATCTGAAGAGAAAAATCAGTAAACAAAATTTTTTAAGGCAAGGACATAATGGACATAAAAGACAATAATTAGAAAATAAAAGGGAATATAAACTCCACTGAAAAATAAAAACTGTATAAGACCTGTTCGTTAAATTTAAGATTCACAGAGGATAGTGTGAGGCCAGAGAATAAATGGAAAATCTACAATTTTGAAGTGAAACAGTCATGGTTCTAATTCTGATTCTGCCAATTACTTGCTGGGCACATCACTTAACATCTTCAATCCTCTGTTTCTTCAATTATAATGAAAGATAAAAGTAAATACCTCTTAAATTTGTCAGGAGGGTTAAATTATGTAATTTAACACAATTCAAAGCAGAGAGTAAGGATTGAATAATGGTTAGCATACTTCCCTAATTTTTTCTTACTCTGACCTGCAATTACTTATAGGCCATAGTTTCTCCAGAGCTGGAATATGCTTCCCAGTATTCCACGAGCTACACGTGCCTCAAGAGGTTGTTCCATTCACGTGGGTCATAAGTGGGCCTGTCCTAGGTGGGTGTTCTCTTTATGAGACAAAGAACTGATGATCCCAAAACAGCAGCAGCCATCATTGGACACTTCTGTAGTTTGTCGATTTCAAACCCTGCACTACTGGGATTTTAACTGACGTTTCAAGATTGAAAAGAATAATAAACTCTGCAGGCTCTCAAAAGGGAGACATTTACCTTGTGAAAAAACAAGTTATATATTTTTTTAAATTGTCAGTGTTTATTCTGGGAGATTCAAGGTTATCTACTACCTGTTTTTCTTCCTCTCCAATGCTTAACTTGAAAGTTATTCAAAAGGTTTACTGGCATACATAAGTATGGGCTCTGTACATGCTTCCTACCTGAAATCTGTTCTTACGTAGGAAAAATGCCGAGCTCCAATAACAGTGACCTACATAAATTCAATGGTACAAATGTAAGGAGGTCAAGTGAGGCCCTGCTGAATTACATATGTTGTGCCACACAAGCTGATCTGCAAGTCCCTTAAAGCCTCACAGCCCTCAATAACTGTGAATAAACAACATCCTTGAACCTAAAAAGACTATGACATCCTGCAATCAAAGTATTGATCTTGGAAAGCATCTGCCTCCTTTGTATTTTCCAGAAGCGTTCTGTGTTTTCATCTATAACACAGCAGTCCTAATCTAAGATGCAGACATAGAGGCAAACATTCGAAACGTGTGATCCTTGAATAAGAGGCTGCCAATAATGAAATCATTTTGTTTGCTGACAATGAGAAAATTCGGTGACTTGCAGCATCTAAACACAGGCATGGTCTTTTCCAGCCTGGTTTGTGTTCTGGCTCCGCACAGCCTGAAATAAGAGTGTGCAACCGCTTGGTGATGGATCGACTGCCTAGAGATGAAGGACCTCAAATGGATGAGAACCTCAGAGCATGCTTGAGCTCAGGAATCAATGAGCCAGATTTCCCCAATGAACTGGCTCGACTCTAGAGACGGAGCCCAAGAAAAATGCTAAATTCACTTTTTCACACCACAGGGGTCAATTTGGTTAATAATCTCTCTGCAGCCTTAAAATCATTAGTGAATACCTGGACCAAGAAAAAAAAAAAAAAATCCAAAAGCAAGATCTTTGAAGCTTAGAGAGACTGCACAGAATCGGGAGGGGAAAGACTTGAACCTTGGATACCTTAGCTACTATATGCCTATGCCCTTCCATTTCATCAAAATGCTGCAAAAGTAATTAGAGTAATAAGTATGAAAAATGTTATACTTCTTGGAAAACCAGTGCTTTAGATGTTCGGTAAATGATACCTTGCTTCCAAATTTCCTTAGCAGCTTTGAGTTCTTAATCATTCACTCATCCATTTAATCATTCAGAAAAAGTTTATATCTTTACTTTTATTTTTCCTGATTGTATGGTAACACATTCTTATTGTAAAATATTCATATGAAACAGTATTGCATAATGGAGAAAGTACAAGTCTCTGGAAATCCCAGAAACATGTATATTTGTTAATCACTACTTTGTAGCTCTATGCAGAGGTGTCATGGGGTTGTCAAAGCACATCAGACAACACTCCTGTCCTCAAAAAAACCACAGTCTAGTAATAGAGATGGTAACTATAAAAATAACTAAAATACAGTATAAAAAGCAATGTAAGCCATAAGAAAGGCACAAAGAAATGCTACAGGAAGTCAGACAAGGAAGAAATTCCTTCTAGCAAAGTATGTCCAAGGAAAGATTCTTCCTTTGCAAAAAAAATCCTGTTTCTGCCACTTCCTATAACTCCAGGTGTCATGATCCTTTTAAGTCCTGCTGCTGTGTGCTAGACTTCCTAAACTAAGATCTAAGAGCTTTCGAGTAACATTCTCAATCCTACTTTCCTACCATTTCTCTAAAGATTCAACAGTTCTGAATTCACTGCATACCTCCAAGCAAGGCAAACATGAAAGAAAATCATTTGATCATTAGTCACTTCCCATTATCATTGTGCACAGGAATTGGGGAAAATATAAAAACAGTTAAGACTGGAAAAGGACAAATGTTAAGTTCCCCTTGCCCATTTTGAAAAAAAAAATTGGATGAATAACGAAGACCTAAGTTAGAGAGACAAATAAGAGCCACACCAACACGGAAGTACTCCACACACACTTAACACTTAGTACGTGAGAGCTAGACAGAGGGATGTGTAGGATAAGAGTTTGAAATACGTAAAAGCTGTGGTTGTGAAAAGATTCAAATTTTTATCACTGCCTCTATATAGGCAGCGATAGTTGAATAAAGAAGAAAAGAATCAGGAGGCCAAAGGTCACAGAAAGCTCAGTCTCTGATGAGCTGAGAGATCTTGAATGAGACAATTAACCCACTGGTTATCATAATTCTCATCATTAAAATAAAAATAATGATGCTAGCCTTCTACGAGGCTCAAATGGATCATATATTTGAAATCATTTTATAAAACACTGTATAAAGTATTTCATAAAACACACAAGGTTAAGGTAGCTAGCCTAAGTTCCAATGAAAGATTTGTAGACTCAGGACATAAATCTGGATTTTCCAAATGACCAGTCCCTAAATGCCACTTCCACTGACCCTTAGAAGTGGGAAGGGCTTAAATAACTCGATAAACAAAGGATATGTCATATCCCTTCCTTCCCTCAGTGTCTACACAGTGCCTGGAGCAGAGTAATTAATTACTCAGGACTCTTGTCTCTTAGCAACTACTAACTGTCTGCTGCGTTTTTAGTGGACATCAGCATCGGTAAGCTGCCATCAGGGACAAAGTCACATGGGCAGAAAGGCGTGCTGGTTTCTTTGTCACTTACACACTTCTCTTCTTGGACACACTTAAGTGAAGGCCATAAGCAGCCTGTCTGCACTGAAAGACTCCCTAACAGTGACATCACTAAACCTTCCCAGCCTTGCTCAGGAGAGGATGGTGTGGGTAGGTGGTGGACTTCTGAGGAGGCCCAGGCACCAAGCAGTCTCAGAAAACTTGGAGAGGGGCAGCCCACTCTTGGCCCTTTTGCCTGCCATTTGTTAAAACATGGAAGAGAACACAAGCCTCCCCTGCCATGAACTTCACAGCAACATCCTGACAACTTTGAAATAAAAAACAGATTTCTTTGTAAAACGGATATAAGACAGGCCTGAAAAAGGATTCTTTATAGGTTATTGATGTAATATTGATAAAGAGGTTTGTACAACCCAGTCTTCCTTCCTTGGTATCAGAGCAGCATTAACAGGAGGACTGGTCAGCAGCTGCCCAGGGTACAATCTAGAAGAGGTACTAAAGTGTTCCCCAGAAAAGTAACACAGTGGGGAAAAAAAAACCCCAAAATCCACCATTTATCAGACATTTCTTTAAGAAGGGAATTGGGTTTAATTGTAAAAAATACCTTGATGAGACAATTGAGGTGAGAGTAGGGGTGGCAATCTCTGCAGCAAAACAAAGTCAATAAAATGCCTTTATGTAGAGTGGGGTTGACACTTCGGAGGGCTTTCGTTCTGCTGAGTTGGGCATGGAGGCCAGGCACTGCAATCTGTCATCATCCTGCTCCACAAGCAGCACTGCTCAAATCTGTTATGTCACCTGGTTGCTGAAGGAATACCAAATAATTAGTCTGCCTGGGCCACCGACATGTCTTGGTCAAGCCCTGCTTGGGGTCACCAGTTCATTTAATTAGGAAAGGTCTGGCTTTTTCTTTCAGCTCTCCTCCCATCCCTCAGTGTCTTTGCCTCCCTTACCCTATTCACACGTGGACAAATCAACTGCACATATTTACTAAACACCTGCTACATTTCAAGCCCTGGGAAGGGAAAGAGGAGCACAGCACAATTTTGATCCCAGAGGAACACATGCTCTAGACAACTAAGTTAATATAAGGCAAAGGATGGGAACTCTAAGGAGAGAAATGTGCAAATACAAATAAGGGGATGCAGATCAGGGACCAGGGAAGGTTTCATGGAGGATGTGGCATTTATGTAGGGTCTAACAGGATCAGCAGCAGCTCACCAGGTACAAAAGAAAGACAGAAGAACTCAAAGCTGATAAATGAATGAATAAAGGCATGAAAGCCTATGAGGACATGGTATCTTCAACAAATGACAAAGTGTCTAGTGGCCACAGAACAGGCAATGTACTGTGGAGTGACAGGAGATGAGGGTAGAAACAAACGTCAGAGACAAAAATTGGAAAGTCTTTGGCTGCTGTACCAGAGGGATGGGATTTTACCCTGGAAGTACTAGGGAGCTACCAATGGTTTTAAGCTGGAAGTAGAAGACACATGGTCAGATCTGGGTTTGGTGAAAGCACTCTGCCAGAAACGTGAAAATTAATGGATGGGGAGTGGGAGGTGAAGGCGGGAATTGCAGTGGTCCAAGATGAGAACAGAAAACAGAAAAATGGGGACATTTCCTAGGTAGCATTAATGGGACCTAATGACTACAGTGCCTAGTGATAAAGAGGGAAGAGTTTCTCTCTCTTAATTAATTCCTACTCATTCTTTAGATCTCAGATCAAATGCTACTCTTCCTAAAGAAAGCTGTGCAAACCCCAGGAATACATTAAGTCCTTTTGTGACATGCTCTCAAAGTACATTGGACTTTTCTTCCACAGCCTTTACTTCAGGTTTGTAATGCTGTACTTGTGTGACAAGTCAGATTAATGTCTGTATCTGTTACCAGGCTGTGAGCCTCTTGATGGTCTGTCTTGTTGTCCATGTAACCCTATCACCTAGCACAGTGTCTGGATCACAGTGGGAACTCAAAAATTATTTCTTGAAAGCAATGTTGAGGGAAGGCAGTTAAGGATCACACATCTATACTGCAAACCCAGGCAGATGGTGAGTCCATTAATTAAGGCAGGGTATGGAAAAGACGGAAGAGGTGAAAATGGGGAAAAGAAAATGAATTCCAGCTTGAACATGGTAAGTTGGAAATATTTGCAAGAATTCCAGACGGAGATTTCCAATAGCTTTGAATTCAGGAGAGTCAATCTAGAGATGACAGATTTAGAAATCATCTGCATGGCTGAAGAGAAAGGAGTCACTGCTTTACCCAGGTTGAGTATATAACTTCAGAAAAGAAGAGAATCAAAGATGGAGACCTGGAGGAAGCCAAATTTAGAATCAGCTAAACAAGCCAGCAAAAACACTAGGAAAGAAAAGTCTAAGAACCTGGAGAGAGTTGAAGAGATCAAGCGAGGCAGAGTTCAAGAAAGAGAAAGTGTTCGGGAAGATCCAGCATTGCCAAGGGGTTAGGAGTTGGCTAGTAGGTCTAATAAAGAGGAGGGATCTGTGATTCAAGCAATTATGTTTTTTTAAATTTATTTCTTTACTTATTTATTTTTGGCTGCATTGGGCTCTCGTTGCTGCGTGCGGGCTTCCTCTAGTTGTGGTGAGTGAGGACCACTCTTCGTCATGGTGTGCTGCCTCTCATTGCAGCGGCCTCTCCCGTTGCAGAGCATGGACTCCAGGTATGCTGGCTTCAGCAGTTGTGACTCGCAGGTTCCAGAGCGCAAGCCCAGCAGTGTGTCACATGAGCCTAGTTACTCCGTGGCATGTGGGATATTCCTGGAACAGGGCTTGAACCCATGTACCCCACATTGGCAGGTGGACTCCCAACCACTGCGCCACCAGGGAAGTCCCAGTAATGATGTTTATTTCCAAAGCAAAAGACCGCTAGGCTTCCAAAGAAAGGCTAAAAGATCAACCAATGGAGAGAAGGAAAATAGAAAACAGGCAAGATAAAGAGAACAATTCTCCCTCTCACTCATTCAATAAGTAGTTGTTGAGCTCCTACTATGAGCTAAGCACCCTACACTGGAGGTGCAGCAGTAAACAAGACATGATGGTCTGTGGGTCCAGAGGATTTAAGAGGAGACAGAATCAAGATCAAAGAAGAGGCTAGCCTTGAAAACTCATGAGACATCCCTTTCCTCTGAACTAAAAAGGAAAGAGCAATGATCTAGGGCTAAAGACTACATGGGCAGGGCCTAGAAACATCAATGAGGTAGGAGATTTCAGAGCTGTCATGTTAGGCTCCCCTAAAGGGAGAGACTGAGACAAGGGTTTACGTGCAGGAGTTTATTTGGGAGGTGATTCCAGAAAGCAGGGATGAGGGAATACAGAGTAAGATAGGGAAGGAGTAAAAGCCAACATAAGGGTACATTATGAAGTTTGCCACTGAGAGCAAAGGGCCTGATTTGGCCAGGACCTCCTAAGAAGTATGCAGTATGCATCCAGAATTATGCACCTGAAAAATGGAAGACTGGAGCATTTATTCATATGTTCAAATGCCCAATGGTTGAGGGCAGCCCCTGAAGGCATTTACTCCCCCGTACTTTCAGGCTTTTCTTTGGCCCAGGCCCAAGAGGTTTCCAACAGGAGAGATGGCAGAAAAGGAGCACAGTGGGTGCTAGAGGTAGGAAGCTGACATACAAAACTGGTCACCACTGTGGCTATTGAAATCAGACAACGGCCACCAGGAGAATCTGCCACAAAGAGAGTACCAGTGAGAACCAGGTAGAAAAGACTACACATTCAGCCTAGGTTGAGTGAGAAGGGAAAGGATGCTAGGAGAACATCACTGTGGCTGTTGAAATCAGACAATGGCCACCAGGAGAATCTGCCACAAAGAGAGTACCAGTGAGAACCAGGTAGAAAAGACTATACTTTCAGCCTAGGTTGAGTGAGAAGGGAAAGGATGCTAGGAGAACATAGCTTGAGAAATTTTTCTAAAATCTAAGCTTTCTTCCAACGCTTTTGGCCTCTCTATAAAGAGGTGAGCTTAGGGATTTATTTAGTTGCTCAAAATTAAGATCATGAAAAAGGCTTTGTACTCTTCCAAGACAAGAGCCATGATATTAATCACTGATATTTATTGGCACTTATTATATGCCCACACTTTGCAGCATCATCAAATGAATTACCCCTGCGACCACATATAGTAAGAACTATTATTGTTCCATTTTACAGAGGAGGAAACTGAGGCTAAAAGAGCTTTTCCAAGCTTTTGCAGTCTATAAGGTAACAACCTATTTCATTTTAAGTATGTGTGTCAATAACTCACACTTGAATACTTGTGTCTGAACATACACACACAGTAAAACCAGATTTGAGGATTTCCAGAGAATACAGTTTACTTAGCCTCCCTGTCCATTTCATCATTATACAGATAATGAAGCACTTCTAGACTCTTTATTGAATGAACATCTTTATTTTTTTTTATTTACACCAACCGATCATTGTCTTTTCTACAATATATACAAGACTAGGAATGAAGAAAATGAAGACTTCTGGATACAGAGACTAGAGGAAAAACCAACAAGAAGATATGACCCAAACCAGAGAGCTAAATTAAGTCAACAAAATGCATCATAAAAGGGAAAACTAAAGCATGTAAAAAAGACTTTAAACTCATTACAGACCTAAATGTAAGTCTGATTGCAAAATTATCTGCATCTTTAATTTGGAGGCTCACGATTATGCTGGAAGTAGGAGGCAAAATTTAATTTAAGGAGCTATATTGGCCAATCACCCCTGCTTTCTTTAACACAAGAGCAGGGAGGGAAAGAGAAGGCCAGAGGAAGGAAAAGCAGATGTGATCACATCATCGACACACTCGGGTCTGGCCTGGGGAGGCTGGCTACGCAATGCCACCTTCCCTGGAATGGAGCTGGTTTGTAATTAGTTTAGGCTGTGGACACTTGCATCCACAGATGACAACTGGACACTTGCCACAATCAAGATAACGTTTCACAATCAAATTAACTCGGCTCAAGAACTTGATTTGGAGTCTGTTTATGGTTAACCATCAAATGGCTTTCAGAGGACTTAGAGCATAAGATAGAAAAAGATACTAGGTAAGTAGCATGTGAACAGTAAAAGCACATGAAGCTGCGGCTTCATTTATGATGGGGGCGGAAGCAGGGGGACAATAAGTACAGATGAAAGGTTAGAAATCAGTTCTCAAAGAAATGAATACATTTTTCATAAAATAATAATAGTACACCCACATGTTTTTAAATGTGTATGGCTAAATACTTCAGCAGAAGTATTATACCAGTTCCTGTATTGCACAAAAGCAGGAATCCTCAGCTCATACATCTTTGTCACCAGAACCTAACGCATTGCCTGGAGCAGTGCGGATATTTGGAAAAACTTATCATGCTGCTATAATAATTAGGAGAGGAGGACATAGAAACATAGAAAAACTTTCTGATCTACTGGGAAGTGAAAATGATACGTAGATGGATTGCAACCATGTACAAAAATAGGCATGTTTGAGGACCACTAGATGATGTTCAAAAATGAAAACAGAAGTGTTAGGTGTTGGGATTCTGCGTGTGTTTTTCTGTGGGTTTTTTTTTTCCCCTAAAACTGTCTTTAATGTTGTCAGAATGTCATCTTTTCCATTTCAAAATTTACACTTTTTCATGTCAGAGGGCGGGAAGGAGCCCAGTAGTGAATGAACTGCTAGCTTATAGGATAAGGTTCAAACTCCATAACTTAGCACTAGAGACCCTGCATGATCTAGTACAGCCAAGAACTCCAGTTGCATATCCCTCTTCCTTCCTTCTTCTCCATCACATTTAATTGCTTGCCCTTTCCAAAATGTGTCATAGGTTTCACTTTTCTTTCTTTTTTTTTTTTGGCTTATAACATCTACACTACCTGGAACACCCGTCCTCCCAACCATTCCTCATATAACTAAACCCCACTCACTTCAAAAACAGCTCAAATATCCCCTCTCTGAGAAGCCATCCCTGATTCCCCACACCCTACCCTCTGCCACACTGCTGCATTTCTAAAGCATTTTAGGCTTACCTCTGTCAGAGAGCTTGTCACCTTATACTCCAATAACTGGTTTACTTGCCTTTCTCCTCCACTAGCCTGGACCCTACCTAGAGATAATATAAAGACGCCTGGGGCTACAAAAGCCAATTTTAACAACTTGTGACAGTGTGGTCCCTTAGTCACTGCTCTTTTGGTTGCAGGTAACAGACATCCACTGAAACTACTTTGTGCACAAAAAGGGAAATTTACTTATAAGGACACAGAGATACTTCTCTAATCCCAATGGTAGAAATCACTCTTACTAAGGTCTGGATGCTAGAGCCAGAAAGCCTACAAAATCAAGTCAATCAGTCTTATTCTCCCCCTCCCACCTTACGTCCCTGGGCCCTCAGAGTCATTTAACCTGCATTGCTCAGTAGGCCTGCTGTATTCCTCCCTCTCTCTCAGAAAGACAGTTGCTGTTGTCGTTGTTTTTAACATCTTTATTGGAGTATAACTGCTTTACAATGTTGTGTTAGTTTCTGCTGTATAACAAAGTGAATCAGCTATATGCATAAGTATATCCCAATATCTCCTCCCTCTTGCATCTCCCTCCCACCCTCCTTATCCCACCCCTCTAGGTGGTCGCAAAGCACCAGATGATCTCCCTGTGCTATGCAGCTGCTTCCCACCAGCTATCTGTTTTACATTTGGTAGTGTATATATGTCCATGCCACTCTCTCACTTCATCCCAGCTTCCCCTTCCCCCTCCCTGTCCCCTCAAGTCCATTCTCTACATCTGCATCTTTATTCCTGTCCTGCCCCTAGGTTCATCAGAACCTTTTTTTTAGATTCCATATGTATGTGTTAGCATATGGTATCTGTGTTTCTGTTTCTGACTTACTTCACTCTGTATAACAGACTCTAGGTACATTCACCTCACTACAAATAACTCAATTTCACTTCTTTTTATGCTGAGTAATATTCCATTGTATATATGGGCCACAGAAGGACAGTTTTATTTATTTTTTTCAATAGCTTTTTGTTTTATTCAAGTATAGTTAATTTACAATGTTGTATTAGCTTCAGGTGTTCAGCAAAGTGATTCAGTTTTACACACACACACACACACACACACACACACACACACACACATATATGTACACTTTTTCAGACCTGTTTCCATTATAGGCATTACAAGACACTGAATATAGTTCCCTGTGCTATACAGTAGGTCTTTGTTGTTTATCTGTTTTATACATAGTAGTGTGTATATGTTAATCCCAAACTCCTAATTTCTCTCCCCCCGCCCCCTGCTATCCCCCCAGTACCAATAAGTTTGTTTGTTGTCTGTGAGTCTATTTCTGTTTTGTAAATAAGTTCATTTATATCATTTTTTAGATTCTACATATAAGTGATATCATATGATATTTGTCTTTCTCTGTCTGACTTACTTCACTTAATATGATAATCTCTGGGTCCATCCATATTGCTACAAATAGCATTATTTCATTCTTTTTATGGCTGAGTAATATTCCATTGTGTATATATACCACATCTTCTTCATCCATTCATCTTCAGAAAGACAGTTTCATAGTGGCTAAAGGCATGAGCTCATGCTACCTGGGTTCCTGCCTGGCTCCACCACTACCCAACTATATGATCTTGGGTAAAATAATTAACCTCTCTATGACTCAGCTTCCTCTTCTATAAAATGGGAATGAGAAGAGGACCTACCTCAAAGGACTGTTATGAAAATTAACCAAACCAAAGACATGGCTTCCCACAGTTCCCAAGTGTACCTACCTACCCCATCTACCTACAGACATGTCTTAGTCCCAAGTCCAGCTTCTGGGAAATTCAATCTGACTGGCCCAATTTGAGTCAACTGTGTATCCTTGATCCACTCAGGCATCATCATGGGAGCCAAGATACACAGTACAAACATGACAGCCAGGCCCACCCTTGAAGGGGAGAGTTGGGGGCAGTTCTCAAAGAAAAGGGCCATGGGCTAAACTGACACCACGAACAAATGCCTACTACAGCCACTAACAATCCTCTTATCAGCCCACGCAGCCACACCTGTGGGCCTGCCTTGCATTACAGCTGGGCCCCTTCACCTCACAGTCCTTTGCAAGGCTCTTATTTAAAACACACAGCTGGGCTTCCCTGGTGGCGCAGTGCTTGAGAGTTTGCCTGCCGATGTAGGGGACACGGGTTTGTGCCCCGGTCCGGGGGGATCCCACATGCCGCGGAGCGGCTGGGCCTGTGAGCCATGGCCGCTGAGACTGCGTGTCCGGAGCCTGTGCTCCGCAACGGCAGAGGCCACAATAGTGAGGCCCGCGTACAGCAAAAAAAAAAAAAAAAAAAAACACACAGCTGCCCATCTGCCTGCAATGGCACTTAAGGGAGCTCTACATGCCAGCACTTAATAAGCCAGGCTTAATGGTGATGGTGGTGACACTGACAAGAATGAGGGTACAAGCACAACAAGCCACACCATGGGCTGCTATTGCTTCCCTGCAGTTTGCTGCTGGACCCCATGGTTTGAAGTTGAAGTCGACACATCCTTCTAACTTGGCTAATGTGGCTGGGCTCTGGAGCCGACCCTCATCAGCTCCCATCCACCTGCTAGTTAGGTAGATTTACACCCCACTAAATCCACTGTCACACAAGGGCCTCCTCCTCACTGCCAGGGTTTAAAGAACATAAGCATCGAGTAACCAGAAGAGGAAAGACCTCCAGAGAAAATTAACCATTTGGCTTCAAAGTATTATGTTGCTCCTCTAGAATTTCCAAGTAAATGAGGTCAGCTGGGGAGTTGCATCTTTAAAATAAAAAGAAAGTCTTGGGCACAAACGTAGCCCATAAACAAAGTCCCATTTGCGACTCTATATCAAACTCATTTTTATCCTAGTATAATCTCCTCAACAAAAACCAAGACTTGTAGACCAGTACATCTTCAAAGTCCATCAACAATACAATATCTCACGCAGTTCTGAAAACATCCCTGGTGAGTGGGTATTGCTATCATCACTCCATAGGAGAGGAAAGTGAGGCTCATAAAGGGTAAGACAGTTGCCTAACATCTTGTGAGCTGAAAGCAGCAAAGCCCTAATTAAACCCAAATCGGCTAGCACCTTGCCCATGGTGCTTTCTCTACCGTTCCACTGCCTGCTATTACATCTTTTCCCTAATTTCAAACTGAGAATCATCATTTCTAAACTATTTGTGTGTACACATTTGCACACCAGTGTTCTATGGCAGTGCTAAGTAAGGTTAGGTCTGTACCCACCCAACCAGAATAGATAATCAAATTCATATATTCATATATTTGGCAAGATTTCATTTGAAGAAATGAAGCAGTGTACCTTACTTCTTTCACCACCACCTCCTTTACCATCATCACATTTATTAACACTTCCTGCATACCAGACACTTGTGCTAAGTGCTTTACAACCATTCTCTCAGGTAACCCTCACAGTGATGAGGTACTTTTGTTACCCACCCCCATTTTACAAATCAAGAAATTGAGGCCCAGTATATACAAAACAGACACAGACTCACAGACATAGAATACAAACTTGTGGTTACCAAAGGTGAGAGGGAGTGAGGTCAGAGACAAATCAGAGGAATGGGATTATCAGATAAAAACTTTCTTTCTTTCCTTCCTTCCTTCCTTCCTTCCTTTCCTCCCTCTCTCCGTGTGTGTGTGTGTGTGTGTGTGTGTGTGTGTGTGTGTGTCTCTCTCTCTCTCTCTCTCTCTCTCTCTCTCTCTCTTTCTTTCTTTACTTTTGGCTGTGTTGGGTCTGCACTGCTGTGCTCAGGCTTTCTCTAGTTGCGGTGGGGGGGGGCTACTCTTCGGTGTGGTGCGTGGGCTTCTCATTATGGTGGCTTCTCTTGTTGCAGAGTACAGGCTCTAGGAGCGCAACCTTCAGTAGTTGTGGCTCGCGGGCTCTAGAGCGCAGGCTCAGTAGTTGTGGCGCATGGGCTTAGTTGCTCCGCAGCATGTGGGATCTTCCCGGACCAGGGCTGGAACCCATGTCCCCTGCATTGGCAGGTGGATTCTTAACCACTGCACCACCAGGGAAGCCCTGATACAAACTTTTATACATAAAATAGATAAGCAACAAGGATTTACTGTACAGCACAGGGAATTACACCCATTATCTTGTAATAACCTATAGTGGAATATAATCTGCAAAATTACTGAATCACTATGCTGTATACCTGAAATTAACACAATACTGTAAATCAACTATACTCAATTTAAAAATGAATTAAAGTAAAGTAAAATAAAATAATAAATTGAGGTCCAAAGCCATTAGCCTTGCCCAATGTCACACAGCAAATAGCCTGGTAAGATATTCAAAGCAAGAACTATCTGATTCCAGGCTCTAAATCACCGTTACTAGTGTTTAAAGAAATCAATTCCAGAACCAGTAACAAGATCTCATCACAGCTCTCCTTCATAAAAATATTCTGCCTGTGAATTTTTAGGTCTCAATGAATATACTAGTAACTGCCTCAAATCCTTTCTAGAAGCAGGCAGGAAAGTAAATAAATAGCCAGGATTTCTTTTAGGAATTGGAAAAGCAGGGAGGGTAGCCATATAATAAACACTTCAATAAATTTTGCTGTAGCATGAAGAGCAATCTCATTTTCCAATGGTGAATCCTGGCTCCTGTGTATGTGGCATTATAATCATCCAAGTAGGGTTTATGGTACACACCACTTTAGGAATGCTGGTACTTTAAGTGGATTTGAATAACAAGAGCAGTCTTAAATCAGTCACCATCACCAAGCACAGTCATTGGAAGGCTTGGAATTTGCTTTTAGAAAATTCATCTGAAAAAAGACTCAGAAAATGGCAATGTTCATTCACAGATCGAAGACAACCTGAATGTTTAACTCATCGCCATCTTTGAGATTAAAGACCTCTGCGAGCTGTTTGTACAAGAAAGGGAATAAAAAAGAATAAAAGACAATGAGAGGTGGTAGAGGGTAGTGGTGAAGAGCACTCTAGGGACAGCCAGCCCCGCCCCCGCCCCGGGGTAGGGGGAGTCCTGACTATGTCATTTACTAGCTCTGGGGCTTTGGGCAAATTGCCTGAAGACTCTAAATGGTTTGGTCAAAGGCAGGGGGCATCACCACTAGGGCTAAAAGCCATCAGAAATAAATAATCTTTATGAAAAGTGACTCTCCTCCCTATATATTATTATAGCCCATGACAGCTGGTTTGGTTTGCAAATTTTTCACAACCATGCCCCAAAACATAAGTCCCATTGACATTTGAGAGTATTACCTATTCACAATGTAAACACTAGAACCAGCCGGTTCAGTGCTATTATTACTTAAGGGGATAAGAGGGAGAGGGAGGAAGACAGTGAGCACCAACAGTACACCAGGCAGGGAACTGGAGCAGCAGACACTGTTCTGCGTCACTGAATGTATGTAATACAAATTTAGCTGACTAACCAGACACAAATGTGAGAAAAAGTAGAGAATACATAAGGAGATACTTTTTTCCACTATCCTTATCAACTGAGAATATCTAAAAGTTTGCAACAGCAGGTGAGGAGACTATATATATATATATATATATATATATATATATATACACACACACACACACACACACACACACACACACACACACACACATATATATATATATATATATATATATATATATATAAAACCAGCACTGAATACATCATCCTCTCTGCTGCTACTAAGGATGCAAGAGGAAATACAAAGGAGCTTTGATCATAATCAAAGGGAGGGGGGGCAAGCTCCTTGAGGGCAGGAACCATCTGTGTCCTAGTAACCGATATGTGCCCAGCACCTAGCAAAGAGGATGGCAGGTAGAAAGAATGCAATCAAAATGCTAAACGAATGCAAGAATGCATGGATGCACCCAGAATGTGACTGTGATCAAAGCCCAAAGCCCTTGGTACGTTTCACTGGTCTCCCTCCTTATTCATCCAGAAGAATGTCCTACCTTGCTGGTCATCCCCACCATTGACAATAATGAAAACACAAGATCATAACAAAATAATATTTTAAACATACATCACATACCAGGTCATTAAAAATAGACAAGGGAGTATTTTACATTGAGACACTAGGGAGCACCATTACTTTGAAATGTCACTTTCTGCTTTAATTAGTAAGCTCTAATGATAAGTATATGTCATTCTTATCTAATGAAAGTCTTGAATGCATATGAAATCTGGGTCACAGCCCTCTCTGGGAGGTACACGGATGTACAAAGAACAAACAGAATGCATGTGTTGATGTCAACTAGCTTACTTATCTTTATTAATATAAATGCTGAAGTTTTAACTTTTGAAATCTGAGAATAAATTTGTTCAACACACTGAGCACTCTCGGCGTAGCAATTTGATCTCCTTTTACTTTTCTCAAGACAGCCTAAGCTATTGTAGGGACACGCTGAAGTTCCCAGTTATCGTTTTCAAGCCAGCTCTGAGGTATCACTCAGAACAGGACCAACAGCTCAGAGGCATATTTTTAATAAAGACAACAATAGGTCTGCTTGCTCACAGGGAAATTTATAAGGCTGTCTTTGCTTCCTTCCACCTATTGTGGGGCTTTATCCAAGTAGAATGTACTCACTCTTTGGAGCTTCAAAGACCCTGATAATGGACTTCTCCTTTTCAAAAAGAAGTCTTAGTTGTCTGGCTCCTTTCATTCAACAGTCAGAATATAAAAGAACCAGCATGATACAGACAAATACCTCTGAGCTGCTTGTTGTGGCAATATCAGATAAAGAAATTCTGCAGCCTAGAGAGATACTTGACACGTTCATCTGAATGTCAATACCAAGCACTCTCTCCCAGCCACTCCACCAAAGCAGTGAGAATGTATCACAAAAACAGAACACAGAAGTCATCACTTGCATGTGGCTTCCAGTTCCTTTTTACAGTTCCTGGCAAAAAAAAAAAAGAAGGAAGGAAGGAAGGAAGGTGGGAGGGAGGGAGGGAGGGAGGGAGGGAGGGAAGGAGGGAGGGAGGGAGGGAAGGAGGCAGGGGGGAAGGACTGCTGTTCTCTGCTTTGTGTTTCCCAGATTCAGTCAAAAATAGAAGTCATTTATAGCTTCATCAGTTGACTGACCCAGAGCAGAAGCCAGATGACTGTAATGGCAATGTCAGTTCTCAAAAGCAGTCAAGCAAGTTACCAAGCTCTTAACCAGCTCCCAGCCATATAGCTTGCTTGTTTGGCTACCCAGGGCTTCATTCTTGGCCAGTCCGCATCACCATGAGGACTCTAGTTCAACCCGTCCCCATAGTGGGCTCTCATTTACTACTCAGGTTTCACGCAGATCAGCTCATTCACACAGCCAATGACCAATCCACCTCTAGAGCCACACTCTCTCAGCGGCTTCACAATTGCAAAGCAATTTCTCAGAGGAAGTCAAAGCTTCACTCATTTATCACGGAAATGGATCGTAGAGATATTATCTTAAAGTGCTTTCTCTTAAAAAAAAAATACAAAACTTTTTTTTTGAGCTGAGAATTACATGCTGTGCTGAAATAGAATGGTGGTAGGTTCTGATTATATCTTTTTTCCCATTTTTGGTTTCACTCTTAAGTATAGAAATACCAGATTGCTCTCTCCATTTACTCCCTTTTCTCCCTGATACTTAAAGTTTAGTCTGGTCAATCAAAAGCAGCTTTAATATTAAACCTCCATCTTTTATCCCCACCACCCCCCCAAATATCTAAGAACAATGTGAGTATGCATCATTTCATGCTATGGATGTGCACCTGAGAACTGCATGCAAAATGAGTCAAGGCAATGGTGTGTTTGAACGTGACTCTAATCACTGGCATGGGAAAAAGATACCCAGGTTCCAGCCCTGCTGTGATCACCTTTCCTCCTCTTTGAAATGAGTGGGCTGGAGACTCTCCAGCTTATCTCTGAAATTCTGGGGTTGTGTGTTAATACTTCATGATGTAGCAATATGAAAAGTCGCGCAAACACTGAAAATGATCGTTAGAAAAATGACATTTAAAACAGAAAAATAATATTTATGATATAACATTTCTTTGAAACAAAAAATTATTTGACAAATTTTCTGTGAACTTTTTTTTCATTAGGACTTTCTCAAAATAAAACATGCTATATCAAAAGGGGTGATCCAAATACGTCAGAGTAACAGTTACCATTTAAAATTAGGCTGTTAAAAGAATAATACATATTTTAAATAATAAAATTAGGCAGTTAGCCTTTAAAGGCCATATTTTCGGGTGAAAAAATATATCTCTGAGGTAGAACAACAACAACAAAAGGCAAATATTAACTCCCTAAAACCATTAAAAAATTTTTTTTCACTATCTTACCGAAGATTGATAATATATACTTTACAGTGTATTTTAGAATTTCATTTCTTTACCAAACCCAGGGAATTTTTTAACTTTAGTAAATTTCATATTTCTCAATTGCACTGACTGTGCCCTTCACTTCCTACAAAATGACAAAAGTAATGATAGCCTAACCAATCATGAAGATACAGGTTTGAGGGAAAAGATCCCAACTGGTTTTTCAATTATGATAAATCATGATTTCAACAATTCATTTTATATAAAAGAAATACTTTACAGATAGAGATCATTCAACAATTAACAAGGAAAAATAAGATAAAAATATGCTAAGTGACATAATCCTTGTGAAGAATTATTAAGCAGGACAAATAAATCATGAGTTGAATTATATACAGGTTTCTAATGTTTATGAAAAATGTGTGCATGTTTATATGTATAATGTATTGGTATAGTACGCGTGGCATACAATATATACACAGGGCATGCTTATTATGTATGTGCCATGAGTATTGATTGTCTTTGAGAGATACACTCTTACACAATCAGGAGACCACTGGTTATTTGTCATATCTAAACAGTTATGGTATTGTACAAGGAAGATTTTGACCAGTCTTGGTCCTGTCGTTACTTAGCCTGCAGACTTGGCAAGAAAACTATTACTAAAAAGAATTTTATGCAGATCCAGTTTTGGAGTTTTTTTCAATGAGAAACTACATTCTTTTCTCTTTAAGTAATACAGTATCATTAGTCTAGGCAATTACTGTCAGGTTAACATAATAAATGAATTATCTTTTCTATTCTACTGCCAATGTGCTTTTAAAAAGAGCTTTATTGATATATATTTCACATCCCATAATACTCATCCATTTAAATTACACAATTCATTAGTTTCCAGTATTACAGAAAAACCCGAACAAACTTTTTGGCCAACCCAATATATTCAGAGTTGTACAACCACCACCACAATCAATTTTACAACATTTCAACATCCCAAAAAGAAGCCCTGGACCATTTAGCAACCATTCACCATTTCCTCCTAACCCATCCAGCCCCTAACAACCACTAACCTACTTTCTGTCAATGGATTTGCCTATTCTGGACTGTTCACATAAATGAAACCATACAGTACATGGCCCTCTGTGACTGGCTTCTTTCACTTAGCATAATGTTTTCTAGGTTCATTCATGATGTAGCATGTATCATTCCTTTCTAAAATTGAATAATATTCTATTGATACATTTGTCTATCCATTCATTGTAGATGGATATTTGGGTTGCTTCTACTTTTGGGCTATTATGAGTAATGCTGCTATGAACATTCAAGTACAAGGTTTTGTGTAGTTATATGTTTTCAGTTCTCTTGGGTATATATACCTAGGATTAGAATTGCCAGGTTGTGTGATAACTCGATGTTTAACATTTTGCAGAACTGTCAAGCAGTCTTCAAAGGGGCTGAATCATTTTACAGTCCTACCAGCAATATATGAAGGCTCCAATTTCTCCGTATCTTCACCAACACTTGTCATTGTCATTTTTATTTTAGTCATTCTAGTGCACAGAGTGGTCTCTCATTGTGGTTTTGACTTGGTTTGATTTGATTTCCATAACGATGAATGATGTTGAGGATTTTTTCTAGTGCTTAGTAACCATTTGTACATCTTTTGAAAAATGCCTACAAATCCTTTGCCCATTATTCACTTGAATTATAGGGTTGGCTAAAAAGTTCGTTCTGTAAGATGTTACGGAAAAACCCAAATGAACTTTTGGGCCAACCCAACATGTCTCTTTATTGTTAAATTGTAAGAGTTCTTTATATACTCACACAAAGCCCCTATCAGATACGTAATTTTCTCACATTTGTGGGTCATCTTTTCACTTTCTTGATGGTGTCACTTGACACACAGAAGTTTTTAATTTTGATGAAGTCAAATTATCTATTTTGTATTTTATCATCTGTGCTTTTCCTGTTGTAACTAAGGAACCTAACCCAAGATCACAAAGATTAACTCCTCTTTTATCCTAGGAGTTTTATAGTGTTAGCTGTTACATTTAGGTGTGTGGTCCATTTTTTTTTTTTTTTTTTGGCGGTACGCGGGCCTCTCACTGTTGTGGCCTCTCCCATTGCGGAGCACAGGCTCTGGACGCGCAGGCTCAGAGGTCATGGCTCACGGGCCTAGCCACTCCGTGGCATGTGGGATCTTCCCAGACCGGGGCATGAACCCATGTCCCCTGCATCGGCAGGCGGACTCTCAACCACTGCGCCACCAGGGAAGCCCCTAAATTTATACTTATGCATGTGGATGCCAGCTGTTCCAGTTACATTTGTTGAAAAAGCTGTTTCCCCCATTGAATTGCCTTTGCACTCTTGTCAAAAAACAATTGACAATAAATATGAGGGCTTATTTCTGGACTCTCAAATCTTGTTAGTATCATACAGTCTTGATTACTATAGCTTTGTAATAAGTTTTGAAATCAGGTAGTGTGAGTCCTCCAACTTTGTTCTTCTTTTTCAAGATTGTTCTAGCTATTCTGGGTCCCTTGCAGTTCCATAAGAATTTTAGGATCAGCTTGTCCATTTCTGGGGGAAAAAAAAAACAGCTAGAATTTTGCATTTAACACGTAGACCCATTTGGGGTAGTATTGGAATCCTAACAGTGTAAAGTTTTCAGATCTATAAACATAGGATTCTTTTATTTATTCTTTAATATTTTTCAACAATATTTTATAGTTTTCAGTGCATATATCTTATGCTTCTTCCATTAAGTTTATTCCTATGCATTTTATTTCTTCTTTTTTTTGCTGCTATTATAAATGGGGTTGTTTTAATCTCATTTTCAGACTGTTCATTGCTAGTGTACAGAAATAAAAATTGATTTTTGTATATTGATCTTGTATCTTGTCACATTGCTAAACTCGTTTATTAGTTCTAATAGTTTTTAGTGGACTTGCCAATGCACTTTTAACTTAAAACTTTTGAATTATTTTGACCCAAACCATACTTCTAAACATCCGTGTATGCTACTATTATACAACAATAATCCTCAATATTTAGCAATTAAATCTTCCCTGCTTCCTGCTCTCATGCAGCCCTTTCAATTAACCCCTCAGGCTGATGCCCACTCTCCACAGGAAAGTGTAAAGAATGACATAAATAAGGAAAATCACTTCTTCCTAAATTCTTTGTTTCTAGTGGTTAGTAAAATCATTCGGAGTAGTAAAATTAAACATATGCTAAGGTACTGAAACTCTTCTTCCTAGCATTACCTTGCTAAAATGAAGTCAAGCAAAACGTAACCAAAAGTGGATTTTGACATTTCATATTTTGTTGAATACTGTTAGGGTGCTGGCAATCACTCTCTCTTACATACAAATTAACAGCCTACCATCTGTCAAGTGTTGGGATAATCACAGGGTTTAGTGCACAATATGGTTATTAGAATATGACCTGACAAAAAGGAAAAGAACACAACCTAATTTGGACTATAAAATCTATGATCTCACTTGCAAATGACAGTTTGACAAGCTATTATTCTGCATTTTGGCTTCTACAGTAAAAGCACTTTTATGCATATGCAATTCTATTAGTTATACAGGCAACAGCCTGTGGAAGATTGCTTTAAACTATAAAATCTGCTTGGTCATACCGTATTTTTTAACTAATTCTTAGACAAATATTTGCATCACAAATAAGTGGGAATGTAAAGATTTGAGCCTTCACATTTCCAAGTGAAGCACCAATCATTAGGCAATAATGTCTTTGAGATATTGCTGCCAGCAATTCCACAGGATTCTTCAGGGTATATGCAAAGAAAGGGTTGTAGGAACTTATTACAACTATTCACGCGGACATACATCAAAGTCAAAAAGTTGACAGTTTTGAAAAGTGTAATATATGAAACACTTTGGCACGGAATTTACTTCATCCCCAACAGTGACATCTGCTAATGAGCATCATTAATATTGCCTACTTTTATTTATCCTAATGCCTCGTGGGTGCTATCTTTATGTACATTCCTCTGTAGCACCTTTTGTTTTCACCCAGGGGAAGAAAAACCTATACTGACAGCTGCCTCTAATAAAGATGATTCCAACAAAATCCTTCTCTTCTGGTTACAGACATAACATAGAGTACCAAGTATTTTTTTATTGTTGTTTTCTGCCTCTTGAAATAGGGCTGAAATGTGTGGTGTTCCTGAAGGTTATTTAAGGGTACAACCATTGTGTCTAAACACATGCTTAAGAGAGAAATGCATTAATTAAGTCTTAAGGCAAAACTTTATAATATTAGCAATTATACTACCTCGGGAGCTTAAGTGAGATAATAACTATATAATACATTACATTGAACAACTCACACTGCAAATTATGTTGCTTTGTTTTAGACTACACATCTTTCCCATTATTTTAACACTTGTTTCCTTTCGTAGTAGGGAAAAATGATGTATTTTTCTGTCAGGTTGGCTCAATATAAGGTGAGTCAGAGTGCCAAGGCTCTTCCACAAATGATCCTGGAATCCAATTTTAATACGCTGCAATATGAATTTTAAAAACACTGTGTGATGAATTGTCAGGTTGCAAAATACCCCCAAAATTTCCAGTACTAAAACTTTCATGGCTATTCGCTGAAGATAAGAAAAAAACCTGATCAAGATTTGTAGAAGACCTTAAATGTATTTTAAAAAACACAAAATACTATTTACATCCATAGGTTTAGAATGATTTGTCTGCAGCAGCAACCCTGCTTTACAACGTGAGAGCACAGAACAGAAAAAAAATAAGGAAAAATACAGGGAGAATCATGGAACTTATCATTCATTTACAGATAAGTCAGTCCTTTTTTTTTCCCTTTGGGAAAAAAAAGTATAAACAAATCCCAAGTTCTTCTAGCTATATTTACCTTTATAACTTGGCTATTATATTCATGATTTTTTTAAAATGTGAAGGCTATCTGTCACGGATGAAACTTCACAAATGAACAAAGAAACTTCCTCCAAAATCCTTTGCCCTCAGAAAGAATTATCCCCAGATTCAGAAGTCCAGTTAAATACAAACATTAAATATGTCAAAAGGAGACAGAGAAAGGGAGGTAAAGAGGGACAGAGGGGAGAAAAGAAAAAAAATATATTAAAAAAATCCATGCCCAAACAAAAGACTGGAAGGAAATTAACCAAATCATTTTTGTTGTGAGGCTACAGATGATTTAGTTTCTTTCAATTTTTATTTGTTTTCTAAACAATCACATATCACTTTTCAATGAAAAAGAAACTCTGTATATATCTTTTCTCCTCTATGCTTTATTTAGGTGAATAATTTACATACAGTAGAATACATAAATCTTAAGTGTAGAGCTCCATGACATCTTCATGATCCTCCACCCAAAACAAGACATAAATTTATTTCCAGAGAATTCTCTTGTAACCCCTTCCAGGTAATAGCCTCCCCAACCCTCCATTTTTCTGACTTCTATTACCATTGATTCATGTTACTGGTTCTTGAATTTATATAAATGGAATAATACAGTGTGTATTCTTTTGTTTGTGGTTTCTTTTGTCAACATATGTTTTTGAGAAGCATCCATATGGTACATATAAGTGTTCCTTTTCTTCGTCTGGGTAGTATGCCACTGTACAACTATAGCACAATTTGTTAACACACTTATCCATTGTTGGTCATTTGGATTTTCTCATGTTTTTGGCTATTATGAATAAAGCTGCTATGAGCATTCTTGGTCATTTTTTGTGGGCAAATGCACTAATTTCTCTTGGATTAAATCTTATGAGGGTTATATATGCCATATAATTTTTTAAAGTAAGGTCTAGTATTTTCTTTTATGGCCATTGTATTTAAAGCTAAAAGAAAATATCTAAAAATCTGATCTTAATGGTTTCAACCCAAGCAAAACACGATACACAAAATTCAAAGCATAAATTTGTAAAATTTTAGGCTTCCAGATGCAGAGTTCAAACCAAGCTAAAGGAATTATAAACCTCGTTGGGACCCAGAAAACTGCTTCTGCTCCTTCTCCTAGATCTTCACCGCCTCCAACAGTAAAATTTCCAAAGGCATGAAGTTTGCCATAGGAACATGATTCAATCCATTAGTTTCAATGACTAAAACTTCCCTTTAGCTGAAAGCATAGTAGGAAAAGAAATATAATTCATAAAGTTAAAAGTAAACCAATCAAGTAATTAAGAGGTAATATTTCGAGGCTGAAAGGTCATCATCAGTCAGAGAAAAAATTCAGGGAAGTGAGAAACCACTGACATAGGACCGTGGATGGCAGAATCATAGATGGCATTTCCATGGCATCTACCCCATACCAGGAAAAAGAAGAAAGGTTTTCTTTGGGGACAATGACAAGTACAATCTTATGATCATGTTGCTAAGGATCATGTGTAAAGTGGCTATAAATAATTTATCATCCAACGGAAACACTTTTGAGACTGAAAGGAGGTGCTAAAAATAAATACAATTATTTAATGTTTAAAATATTCACCTGTTGACTTTTTTTTTTTTTTTTGCAGTACGCGGGCCTCTCACTGTTGTGGCCTCTCCCATTGTGGAGCACAGGCTCCAGACGCACAGGCCCAGCGGCCATGGCTCACGGGCCCAGCCGCTCCGCGGCATGTGGGATCTTCCCGGACTGGCGCACGAACCCATGTCCCCTGCATCAGCAAGCAGACTCTCAACCACTGTGCCACCAGGGAAGCCCACTTGTTGACTTTCAAATTGGTTTTATTATACTGGCAGACATTTAAATAACAGCCCTATTTGAAAGTGGTTTCCAAAAAATATTTTTATTTAAATATTAAAATAATATTATTAAAGTGTGTGTGTGTGTGTGTACGTATGTGTGTATTACGGAGGAGGAAAAAATTATTCTCTACACTCTTTGGGTATCTGGCTGGGCCTAAGAATTAAACTGACATAAGACAGATTAACAGAATAAAATACAAATTTCAATAAAATGTAAACTTTAGTGAATTTTTACATGTACATGGGAGTCTTCACAAAAGAACAAAGACCCGAAGACATGGCCAGAGCAGGAAGCTTTTACACCTTTGACAAAGAAACAATAAATCTGTGAAGAACTGATAAGACAAAGAGGTTTAGGCTATGGGTAGTAAATGGTGAAGACGTAACCAGGGAGATATAGGTTAGTTTAACAAGGTTTGTTTATACAGCCTTCATGTCCTTAAATACCCCGCATCTAATGATAAGGATGTCTTCTATCCTAGTGCAGGGAGGATACCTTTCACATGGGAGACTGATCTGCTTTCAGGAGGACAAAGGAGGGTCAGAGTATCCTTGCACTGGCTGTTTCCTAAATACCTCTAATTCAAAACAATCAATATGCCAAAGTATTAATAGCATGTTTTGGGGTGACATATCCTGAACCTCTTCTATCTATATATCAAGGACAAATGCTAATGTGGACAAGATGTAGACAACGGATATAAACTGGGACTATCCGAAGCAAACTCAGACCCTACTCCTAGCAAACTGGGTACTCTAGTCAAGTGTCACCTCTCTCTCCAATGGACTTAACAAGGTGCTGCCTCTGTCCTTTTGATCATTCAGTAAATAATTTCTGAAAGTCTTCGATATGTTGGGCATTGCCCAGACATGGGGGATACAATGGTAAATGAGTTCAACCATCCCCAAACCCATGGAACCTTCAATCTGTCAGAGGAGCAAGCCAAGGAACAAGATGTTACAAGTGTGCTAAATGTGAAGGAAAACGAGGAGCCCTCTGAAAGTCTTTTACATACTAGTTCTCAGGGGGTTGACGTTGTCCCCTGAGGTGACTTTTTGGAATTGTGAGGGGCTATCTCACTGATGCAGAACGTAACTAGTATTTTCTGAAGGGCTCCAGGGACGCTAGATGTTCTGCAATGTGCAGGACAGGCCCACACCGAGCGAGGTGGTCCTGTGTCCCTCATGACTTTCAAATGTCCCACCAGACATTCACACATATTGGGGAAAAAAAAAAAACCATTATGATTATCTCTTTTATATATCAATCCAATGTATATTTTGCAAATTTAATTTTCACTGCATTTTTCAAGAAGGAAACTAGTATATACACTGAAGAAAGACTGTACTTCATTTTGTTCAACCAATTGTTCACTATTTCAGAAAATCACATCACTGACTTCAATGGAACTTACGATACTCAGTCTACCAATATAAAACACAACTACATCAGTTTGCATTCCTACCTGTCACATGTAAATACATAACAGAGAAATAAGTTGGGCAGGAAATATTATTAAATTGGTCGTGACACATGACACTCAGCGATATCAATGAATTGCATTCATGGAGAGTGTCTTTAAATATTTCATTTTATTGCTGTAATATATGCCTTTTGAAAGTTCTGAAGCATGATAAGAAATGTATATTGTAAAAATTACTGACTAAAATTACTTAC
The DNA here is from genome assembly GCF_963924675.1 of Phocoena phocoena. Classification (NCBI taxonomy): domain Eukaryota; kingdom Metazoa; phylum Chordata; class Mammalia; order Artiodactyla; family Phocoenidae; genus Phocoena; species Phocoena phocoena. Next base: position 28,495,533 of record NC_089228.1, on the reverse strand, counting down.
TTATTTTGGATTTTCCCCTTGTTTCTCAATCTTACACTGAAACTGTCCCTAGAGGTCTCCCACATCACTTCTTTATGACTTTTTATATTACTCTTTCTTTTTCCAGTCCATTCCCTATTCCCTGTTGCCTACCGAAGGGCTTTATAAGAACTAGAAACCAAATATATGCCTAAACCTGAGGGAGGATTTCAAGATTAGAGGTATTTTCCTTGTGATTCTTCAATACCATTCAGTCCCTTAACATACATAACTTAGGGAATTATTTTACAACTATCCCTATAAATAAGTCCAACTCATTTCCAGGAATGGCATACTTGCTTATGTTTCCTACCTCCAAACTGTAATTTATCTTAACATGTTAGCCCTATTTCAACTAAGATTATCAACCAAGATTATTTCCCTCTTTTTCTCATCATGTATGTTATTATTTATCCCAAGACTAGTTTTTATTCTAGTGTCCCCCATACCTCTCCTCTTTCAATTCTGTACTCCTTCCACAGGATGGTTTCTGATCTTCTCTTAAATCTAGTTTATTAAGACCAAGAAGATATCAGCACTGGACTAATTCATTGCATCTGCAAGTATAGTTGTTTCTGGCAATAACACTGAAATACTTAGTTTATTGTAAGTCACTTCCCTTTTATTTTTCCTTTCCACTACTAGTTAAAGCATTAAACCTTTTTTTTTTTTTTTTTGTGATACGCAGGCCTCTCACTGTTGTGGCCTCTCCCGCTGAGGAGCACAGGCTCCAGATGTGCAGGCTCAGCGGCCATGGCTTACGGGCACAGTTGCTCTGCAGCATGTGGGATCTTCCCGGACCGGGGCACGAACCCGTGTCCCCTGCATTGGCAGGCGGACTCTCAACCACTGCACCACCAGGGAAGCCCCATTAAACCATTTTTTAAAGTACGTGGAAGGTAGGTAATGTTACCTATGAACTTCATTTTATTCTAATAAAGAGGACATAAAATATTTCTTATAAAAAGAAAGAAGTCTATCTGATGGGATTAAACAGTTGAATCAAATTTGGAGCACTGGTTGTTTCAGCTGAAATTTAGAGGAAGGGTAAGAGTTAGCTAAGTGAAGAAGGAGGGATTAGGGAATATGGGAAGAGAGGCCAAACCCTCTAAACAGAATCTCCTTTTGGGAAAAAAAAAAACACTGAGACAACAAAGAGCAGAGAACTTGAGCTGGAGAAATGGTTGCTAAAAGGTGGTGAGTAAACCACTGAAGGCACAGAGATAGTTTTTGTTGATAAAAAAGCTAACTTAAATTTTAATAGGTTCAAGTGTAAAAAGGCTGTTTAATTTTAATAGGTTCAAGCGTTTTGAAATACATTTTAGAAGAATACAAGTTTCCAGTTAGGGTGATAAAACAAAGTTTCCTTTCAAAATAAAATTTAAGTTTAAGCAAAAGTAAGAAAAGTTTTTCTTTTAGTAAGTATTAGTACAGATAGGACAAAAACACAGTAAATATATAGCTTCTGAATGACTGAATTTAGGGATGCTCTGAGCACAGAGGTCAAGGGAAGGGAAAGGATTTGAGACAAGACAGACAAAGGAAGCAAAGTCCTGCAGGCCAAAGTAATGTTTCAGGTCTTTATCTGAGAAGCAATGGAAGGCCATTAAAGGACTTTAAACAGAGGAATAACAAGATCATATTTGTGCTTTTACAAGATCAGTATGGCATCAATGTGGGAAACAGATTGAAAGTAGATCAGACGGCTGGCTGTTGGTAGCCCCCTTAGACAGCTGTTGCAATTGTCTAAATAAAAGATAGTGGTGGCCCAAACCAGGTGAAAGCAGCAGAGATGAAGAGGAATTTGAGAGATAACATAAATCCTGGAATCTAAAATGCCATAAATTGAAAGATCATTGGCTTAATGATAGCTTTTCAGACAACATGAAGACATATGACACTAAATGAGCATATCAATTGGAAGATACCATTATTTCAGAAACAATAAAATATGGAAAATCTATGCTTCTTAGAATGGATGAAATACAATTTTTAGAGGTTAGAAAATTGGATGTGGAGACTAATCAGATGACTGATGATAGTGAACCAACCCATTGGAAAAAGTTGAAATTGTCAGGTTTCTCTGTTCTCAGAATTGCAAACATCTAGTGACTTGGCTTTACTTGCTTTTTATCTTTAATTGACATAGATATCTAATATTGGTGATATAGATGGAGTCTAAAATTGAGAAGGTCACTGAAGAAAATAAGAACGAAAATCCCTTCTCAACTAAAGATACACTTGAGTAAGGAATACTGGCCTGCTGGCTTTCTAACATCAAAGGCCTAAAACTTGTTAGTTGAAGTTTGCTTCCAGGAAACAATGTTCACAGCACTCTGAAAGTCAAGGCCTGGTTGTTGCTATTATTAATACGATGATTTATAGCCAATGCCCATGAGCTAGGCCTCGAGGTTTGTGTACAATTTACAGTAAGAGGAGCATAACCTTAAATTATTGTTAGCAACCCTTGAAGTTAAAAAAAAAAAAAAAGAAGAAGAATTATATAAATACACATCATCTTTTAAGTTTAGTGCTTAGGGTCCAAAGGGGTGGAGGGGGAAACATTTTGAGACTATATACATCTCCTCTGTTCAAAGTTTAGCTTCTCAAAATGAATGTATTCTTTGACTCTGCTCCCATCATTAGGAATTTCAATTACTCTGCCCATCATCTTAAAAACCCCAAATTGGCTGGATTTAAAAAATGAAATACAGTGCATTTTCATGGGGGCGGGTGGGGGGAATGGGGATAGCGAGGCTCACATGTGGCAGATCCATCTAGCCAGGCACGCCTGATTATTCATGAAAGACATTTTTCACTGAGCCCAAGGAAACCTCCCAGAATGATAGGACCGTTTACACTAAATGAACCGAACATATTACTGGAGTAACAATTGACATTAAGAAGTATATTAGAGCTGCCAGGGACAGTATCAAGGAAAATCCCTGGATGACAGATGACATGATGATATAGAAAGAAGAAACTTCAGAATCAGAAGGTGGGGGGGAAACCCCTCATTCAACAATTTAAAAAATATATAAAGAGGAAATCATATGTAAAGTAAAGCTTTGAAAAGCAGAGAAATTTTGTTATTTTTTTTCCTCTGCCTGCAGTAGCCTTCTGATGTTAGTGCTGCAATGCATTTGCTTCCCCATAATATTCTCAACACTAACAAGATCAGAGGAAATGATTTATTCCACCCCCTCTCCTGCTACTTCTGAACGGCAGCGGGTGTCCTTGGGGACACGGGATTTCTGAATTGCTTACGGCCATCTGATATTGGAGCTCTGCAGCCTTCCCTAGAATGAGCCAGAAAAATCAGAACAATTACATTAATGCTGAGAATCAAAGTTTATTGACTCTCCCTTGAGGTGGAAAACCAAAAAGCTGGTTACAAAAGTTGCCAGCTTATTTAATGATACCACTGCCTCCTCCCCCATCTCGTCAAAACAGCTTTTGAGAGCATTTTCAAATAAAGCCACCTCTGATGTGCTCCAATTCAATAGCTTATCTATTCCCTTTCAAATAAAAGCTAGCACCCATCATCTCTCCTTCCACATCCAGATCTCCTCAAAGGGAAGACCCAACAGGCCCTCTTCCCCAGCCAAGCCACTGCCAAAGGCAATTGTCCAGGGCAATCTCCCTGTCATCATTTCTGCTCCCCCCAGGAAGGTTCTGCCTCATTGAATATTCTTCTGAGCCAATGAGAGAATCTCACGCCTCCCCAAAGTAGCAATCTTCATCTATTACAGCATTCCCTGCTGCTAGTGAAACTTGCAGCAGCTGGTTTCCCTCACTTGCCAACAATTCTTTGCAACACCCAAGTGAAGGGGGACTCTTAAGCACACCCATTTCATAGATGAGCCCACAGACCCAAAGATTAGGTGCCCGGTTGATATTTATACACTTCACAGGATGTAGCTAAGGCCCCGACAAATAATAGGCTTAAAATAAAATTCAATTCTTGAACTGACTGGATTAAACTGAAATAGGTACTCAATTGTTTTAAATTAAACTGAACCAAACTGAACTGAACTAAGCAAAATCTAGCCCCCTTTATGCTGGGCCAACAATTACCTTTCTTTTTTTTATCTCCATGGTTGGGTTCTGGTTTTTTTACTTTTTATTATGGAAATTCTCAAACAGAGGGAGAGATAAGTATAATGAACCTCCAAGCACCCATCGACCCACGGCCAACAAGGATCAAGATTTTCCCATATTTAATTTATCCCCTCCTTTTATTTCTTTGCTGAAATGTTTTAAAGCAAGGCAAAAACATCATGTCATTTCACCCCTAATTTCTTCCGTCATTATGCTGCTCAGAAAGAAGTTATTAACACAGCAGGCCTGAGGCTGCTATCCTTTGAAAGGCCTGCTCTCAAAGTTGATTCTTGACTGTCATCTGGGAACCTGGATTTCAGGAAGGTTACCAGCATTCCCAGAACTGATCAAAGTGGCTCATTTTGCCTAAACTGTTTGTACAAACAATATGCTTTTACAATATGCCTCCTTCCCTTTTGGAAGTCTGGAGTTTTGTTTTTTGTTTTTTTTTTTTGGAAGTCTGGAGTTTTGGCACATACTAGGCACAGGGTGCCTACATGACCAGCCCCCAGTAACAACCTAGGGCGCTGAAGCTTCCTGTCAGATAACATCTCACATATGTTGTCACAATTAGCACCATCGCTGAGCGACTCCACTGGTAGACAACACTCCAAACCTTGCACCTGTTTCCTCTAGACTTCCCCTCATATGCCTTTTTCCTTTGCTGATTTTGCTTTTCTTCCTTTTGCTGTAATAAATCATAACCATGAGTATGACTATACATGCTGAGTCCTGTGAGTATTCCTAGCAAATCACTGAACCTGGGGGTGGTCTTGGGACCCCTGACCCATTTGCCTACCATTCAACTTAAGTTCACCTCTTCACAAAAACATTGCTGACCATGGAGAGATACCAAACTAAGGAGACCCCTGTTGCCCACTCTCATTGCACCCAGAACTTCTCCTTCACAGCATTTATCAAAACTGTTCCTAAATGCTGTAAAAATTATTTATTTACAGTCTATCTCCCAACCCAAGTATCGAAGCTCCTTAAAAGCAAGAACCGTATCTGTTTGGTTCACCAGGCATCCCTAGTGATGAGTACTGATGGTATGAATTTTTAAAAGATCCAAGAAAATACCAAACCTTCCCTCCAAGTACAGTTTAAGAGCCACAGTTTCTGTTTAAGAGGTACATTTTCTACGATGTCCCCTGCATTTTACTCATTCGTTCACCAAATACTACATACTTACTGTGTAATCCTTACTATGTCCAATTCAGATTAATATCTACTTCATTACCATCATTTTCTAATTAGCAAGATCATGCCACTGCTTCATCTTCTAGGAGAGGAGACAAATCTGCATGGGGGCTCCCCTATTGGAACTGGTGACTAATACAGCTAGCTATTTGCAACACAGTGTAGGACCCTCTTTTTCACCTTAGAATCCTTTGGAGTTTCTAATTCAACTGTAGACTCTTGGGATGATTCTTATATGTCCAGTAAAGTTTGAGAACCACTGACCTGGGTTACTCTCAAAAACAGAAGGACAACTATAAGTAAGAAAACACACAGACGTGACACTTCTGCTGAATTTTTTAAAAGATGAATGTACCACAGGCTAAAATGTGAAAGAAACTATGCTAAGCACATTCCACTATTGAAACACCATATGACAACAAATAGAATAAATACATATTCCTTTAAAGAAAAGAAGTGAGCTGCTCATATGCTGTAAGGGAGATATTTATATATACACAGACTGTCTTGTGCATTTAATTTGTGTGCAGAAATGGGTCAAGTAGACTTTTTTCTTCATGGTAGATGAAAATAAAATGTGATGGGACACACTTGGGTGGAAACTGGCAAGTTTTTTTTTAATTGTAAGTTTGAGTGTTCACATACTCTATCTCATCCAGCAAATTCACTCGTAGGTATATATTAATACCCATGAGAAACTTTAGCACATATGTCAAAGTCCATCAGTGAAAGGCCACCAGGAACACAATGGTAGTCAAAGTTAAGTGTTTCAACTTACTATAGCAAAGCAGAAGGCACCACAGGGGAACCTTAGGAACATCTCCATAATGGGGAGTTACAAGGACCTTCTAGGAGCTGGGGGAATCAAGGCAGCCTGCAGCTGGCCTAGAAGCAGCCATCACTCAGAGAAAGGCAGTGATAGAAGAGAGGGACATTTAGCCATTTTGTTTAATCATTTATAGGGTCACAGAATTGCTTTGTTATGTCTTGTTGTGAGAACTATTTATGTTCCCATTGCCAGCAGGGCCATGTACCAGGAAATGTGTGTAAGAACTTTCATAGTGGTACCATTCATACCAGAAAAAAAAATGAAAGGAGAAGAAGCAAATCAAATAGCCACTGATGCTAGCATATATAAAACTTAAAATTAAAAAAAAAACACAAGGAATGAGGGACACAAGGTTAGTAGTTACCTCTTAGGAGGAGGAAGAGATGGGATAAAAAGGGCACACATTTGGATGTCAATTATTGGTAATATTTTGTTCTTAGGTTTATGACTATGCATTACAGTATGAAATCAATCAATCAATCCATCAGAATAAGGTTAATGCATGAACCAAGGATGACAGTGCAAAATGAACCAAGGACTATATAATTAATCTATCTCTGTGACCAGAGATCCAAATTGTTTTAAAACCAAAGAAATCACAATAATCATCCTTACCCACCTTTCCTTCTCAGGTACACATTCTCCATTAGCATTTTCAGCCATGACACACTAGATGCCAGTTGTGTTTATACAGCAGCTACAATAAACATGACTTTTTATTAAATGCAAATATCACCACAAAGCAGAATCAACTATTGACTTTGTGCAACCTCTCATCAACAGACCCATCAATATGTCAAGCAAGGCACAGGATTTATTATCTATGCACATCTTTCAGAAAGCTTCCTGAAACACAACTCACTTCCATAATTGGTAACCAAATAAAACCACAGGCAGCCGGAAGAACACGACTCTTTTCAGGAAACTGTAAATTAAAGAGCGATGTCTAATTAACTGCATAGTGCTACACTCACACGGGCATTTCATCTCTTGCTCTTTGATGAAGGCAATCCTTGCTACCTTCTTCATATTACAAATATGGTATCACCTCTGACATAAAGGCCAGGACACTTCACACGGTCCTCATACACTCACTCCTTTGACCTTTTCCGTATCATTAACTGCTTTAGAAATGTCTTTATCTCCAATGACATTTGATTTTGAGGACACTGTTACAAAATAGCAACACCAGGTCCAAGTTCACTATAGCAATAGCGTATATAAGAACCAAAAGGATGAATGCTTCTTAACAAATAAGAACACACAGTCAAATGACCCCTATTTTTAAAAAGCTCAATAACCTATGTCAGGGGTGGGGCTGGAGAGTAAAGAGTCACACTGCCAGACACCATAAAACAACAGAAAATTAAACTCTAGCAGTCCATTAGACGACCTACCAACTGCGAAGCCTGGATGGCTAAAAGAAGTAGACTAGGAAAAGTCTCATGATATAGGAGATCAATCCAACATTGTTGCTAACTTTTTTAGACCCAATTGTGATTGCCCAGCACTAACTATTACCCCTCAAGGGGAAAAACAAAACTACAGGTTCTTTTGACAAATATCTGATTTCTCTCTGGTTTTGGTCCAGCCCCCAGCTGCAATTTATTTTTAAAATACTCAAAAAATAATTGTGTCTCTTGTGACGTGAGGTGATGCTATTTGAGATAAACAAGGCTAATATTTTCTCTTTGATCTTCACGAAGTTTTTGATCTACTGAGAAGGACACTAAGGAAGTAAGCATGCCTCATTGATGAAAACAGGTAGAATATGTTTGGCTTGTATTTGATGAGATTTATACATACACGGCAAATTATAAAAAGGCTCCCCTCCCTCCAGAGAAAAAGTCCCACCCCAAAGTATACAACTTGGCCAGTGGTGCACAAGCTGCATTTCAACCCCATCCACACCCCCAATGGGGTGCACAGAACATTCAACCATGAGGGTGGTCTAGATACATATGCCGTGATTCTTCATTATTCATTTGTTGTTTTCACTTCTCTTTTCCCCTTAATGTAATCCCATCAGGTGAAGGGTTCCTGAGATAGAAGGAACATCCAAAGAGATCCACGAATGGATTTTAAGGGATTCATCAACCCCCTGAAATTGGGTGCAAAATGATATACCTGTAGGCACTTGCCAGCTTCTTTGAGGAGAGGTTACCCAGAAATTTGATGCCACGTTAAGATGATTCTGTCTTGAGTTTGTGACATCAGGGAGTGAAAGAAGGAATAAGATCAAGAATCCACAACATCTACCATATCTGCTGCATATTTTCTTCCTAAACCACGTTCAACAGTTTATTCCAATCACCAGGCTCTTCATTCCCATAAAGCAATGTTCAGACTTTAAATGTGCTAACGATTCACCTGGTGAACTTGAAAAAACTACACATTCCTGGTCCCCACCCCACCCCGGCCCTGAAATTCAGATTTCATCAGTCCTGGATAGAGCCCCCAAATCTACATTTTTCCAAGTGCCTCATGTGATTCTGAGGCCCATGGCTGAAGAACCAAGCTTTGAGAAATGTGTCGTGATCTACCATCAGGTGGAAATCGCACACATGGATTCATCTACTCAAGGGAAAAAAGAATGGTATCTGTTTCTTTGTAAAGATAGGACTGGTGAGCCACAAGGAAATTAGGAGGCCCATTTTTTTTCAGTGATCACTGTTGCTTGACAGTTCTTGTAGCATGTTAAGATGGCTATTACTGATGACTCTTATTACCTTTTCCTATGCAGTAAAACATACGAATGTACAGTGGAAGAAATAAGTATATTCTAAAACAAAACAGGAAAGAAAAATAACGACAGTCATGTCCACTCATTATCTGTGTAGATTGACTACCATGGGGAACAATGACTCGTCTTTTTCAAAGTTACATTGTGGCTTTAAATTGGGTTAACTCAATGTGTATAGCCATGAAACAAGTGGCTATAGAGATGTAAACGATGGGACACTTTTCTACATTTCTCTTTTGCCTTTTATTTTCCCTATGGTCTTTAATGCTTTTTCTCTTTGGAATGGATGAAGTTATAAAGTTTGCCTTACATAAAAGCTTTGCCTGAAAGATTGGTAATCGCACACTTCGCTACTGAACTGTCCAGTGTATTCAATCTAAAAAAGGCCCTTCTCTTTTGTTCATCCAGGATTATTTCTTTTGCAGAGTATAACAGAAATTTTTCAAAGATATTATGGAAGACTTTTTGAGCTATTTACTATTAGAGGCCTGATTTAGCAAACAGTAAGACCCCTTTTTCTGGGTTGGGGATTTTTTTACTTGTTTTCTTTCAACTAAATCACCCACAGTTCAAAAAAAAAAAAAGATACACATTTCACAGCACTTTCACCCATGATTACAGGCAGAAGGAAACAAATTGCTATTTTTAAGAGACAGTTTTAATATCTTTTACTACATTTGAAGGAAAAATAAATAAATAAATATAGATAGATAGATATATAGATATATCAGCACCACTTTCTCCTGTAGGTAACTTAATTATCTTGCCATTTCTTTATTTAAAGTCTTTGTGCTGAACTAGCCAATGAAATGCATTATTCCACTGGTAGGAGTTTTCTAGCAAAATAAAACTAGAAACAGCATGTATTACTGAGAAGTCAGACACATTAACACTAATTCAAAAAAAAAAAAAAAAGACTCTAGCTAGAGGTTAAGAACACAACTCAATCAAAACCAGTGACATTTTTTATCAAACATTTGTGAAATTGCAGTTTTGAACTCTGACCTGCTACAAATTAAATTAAAAGGTGCTGTTCTAATTCTGTCTCCTGGTACAATGCTGCATTGATACAGAAAACAGGGAGCCTACACTGAACACACCCAGTTTACAATGGAAAAAGGAGGATGATGCTTTCATTCTCAGTAAGAAAGTTTTTAACACATGGCTCCTGAGTGGGGTTGCCAATTAAAGAACTGTAGTAGCTGTCAATGCTGGTTTAACATTGCAACAAAGCAAATCAGCCAATTTAAACTCACCAGCATCAGCCATCCTGTTAATTGACTAAATGATTATTCCTCTCCTAGTTAAGAGTCCACCTGACACACTTGAAATTCTTCTTCTTTGTTGGGAACCATCTGGAGGCTGTGCCAGACCTCAACTTGGCAAAACTACTTTGGTTTTCAGGTTCACTGGAAAGGTGTCTCCCTTTGTTCTCAGAGGGGCTCCTGAATGAAAGCCAAGTTCTACTCTCACATTCTGATTGCCTTCTCTCAAAGAGTTTTTTTCTTGCTTTCTCCTATGAGAAGGAAGAAACTGGTCACAGCACATTTGTTAGACCTGTATGTAAATGGATTTAGCAAGGTGTGACAAGCTGGACATGCATCATAATCTGTCATAGTCAAGGTGGAGTATAAATGGTCTGGCAGTAAATTCTACCCCATACTTTTGGAGTGTCCAACATATGAGCCACAGGCCTCTGGAGATCAAATCCAACTAGCCCTAAACAACAAAAATATATTCATGACCGAAACACTTGCAAGAAAAACAAAAAAAATGTGCTTCAATGGAAAACTATGCATTGTCTAGATTATAAAGGAGACCTCCTCCCAACTATCAGGTTATCAGATTGTGATTCTCTGAGATCTATTTTACAACTCTGTAAATTATAGATAATTGACAGTAATTCAATGTAATTCTTGTGTATAATTGTCTTGCAAATTCTGTCATGTCCATTGGAGGTTCAGGTGACACCACCCCCACCCCTAGAAACCACTTATGCCTCCATTTGTAACATTCACTTCAGTATTCCTGATCTATAAATGTGTTCTTCGGCTTCTTTCGGGACTGGTTACAATATCTGATGAGTTTTCTTACTCTGAATCAAATATAATCTTTAATAAATATTCATTTTATATCAATATGAGAGTCATGATCTCATTTTTTTTTTTTTAGAATTATCCTTTAATTTCTGTATTGATCTTGGACTAGAGACATCCAATGTAGAATCTTAAGCTGTATGACTATGCCATGCTCCTTCCTCTCTCAGCCTATGCACATGCCATTCCTCTGCCGGGAATGTTCCTCCCTCATCCCCATTCTAGCCTCTGTACCTAATTAATTCCTCATCTTCCTTCAGATTTTGGCTCACTCATTACTCCCATAAACAAGCTTTCCCTGACCATCCCTCCTCTCCAGACAGGTTCAAACCTCCCTGTTACCTGCTCTCATTGCATCATGTACCTCTTCTTGATAGCACTTAACACCATCGACCTTTATCTATATGATTTTTCTAATATCTGTTTTTCTCACTAGAATAAATGTTCCCTGATGGCAGGAACCATATCTGGTTTTGCACACCACTGTACTCCCAGCTCCAGCCAGATGTCTGGCACACACAGGGCTTAAATATATGTAGATAATGTAAACAGAAAATTTTTGCATGCATCAATGAAGCAACAGATCCAGGGATCAGTGAATGGAGTGGGCTATGAAAACTCCTGTTACAAATCAGAATAGATCTAGACCAAAGTCATCCAAGGAGAAGGAAAAGGAGAGACTTTACTGAGATGTAAGTGCCAGTGATTTGGAAAACCATGGAGATAATCTATTAACATAGTCCAATGGTACTCCTTCAGAGTTTAGAAGGGACCTAGATCAAATTAAAACCTTTCTGATATTCCTCCCCCCTCCTCCAGAGAGTTCTAAAATCCAAGAAAACCTGGGAATTCCTAGGTATTTTGAACCAGAACAAAGGTAAAGAATAAAAAGGGACTAGCTCGAGTCCTTTATGGAACAGGAGCAGCAGGGTATACAGGAATGGTTCTCAAAGTGTGGTCCCTATACTTCCAATATCTTTGGGAAATTCTCAGGCTTCACCTCAAACCTACTAAATCAGGAATCCTGGAGAAGGAGCCAAGCCCTACAAGTGAATATGATGCATGTCAAAGTTAGAAAACCAGTGGCACAGAATAAAGATAAGTCCCAGAGTCACCCAGTCTCTTCTCTACATAGCTATGAGACCCTGGGCAAGTGACTTAAAGTCTCTAAGCCTGGGCTTCCCTGGTGGCGCAGTGGTTAAGAGTCCGCCTACCAACGCAGGGGACATGGGTTCGAGTCCTGGCCTGGGTGGATCCCACATGCTGTGGAGCAGCTAAGCCCGTGCGCCACAACTACTGAGCCTGCGCTCTAGAGTCCGTGAGCCACAGCTGCTGAAGCCCGCGCACCTGGGGCCCGTGCTGTGCAACAAGAGAAGCCAGGACAATGAGAAGTCCGCGCACTGCAGCAAAGAGTAGCCCCCGCTCGCCGCAACTAGAGAAAGCCTGCACACAGCAACCAAGACCCAACACAGCCAAAAATAAAAACAAATAAATAAATAAGTTTATTTAAAAGAAAAAAAAAGTCTCTAAGCCTGAGTGTACTCAGCAGGATAATAATAACGAAACACGGGACTTCCCTTGTGGTACAGTGGTAAAGAATCTGCCTTATAATGCAGGGGATGCGGCTTCCATCCCTGGTCAGGGAGCTAAGATCCCACATGCCGCAGGGCAACTAAACCTGTGCGCCACCACTACTGAGCTCGCACACCTCAACTAGAGCCCAAGTGCCACAAACTACAGAGCCCACATGTCTTGGAGCCTGTGTGCCACAACTAGAGAGAGAAAATCCACACACAGCAACAAAAGATCCCGCATGCCTCAACGAAGATCCCGTATGCGGCAACTAAGACCCAACGCAGCCAAAAATAAATAAAATAAATAATAAATAACTCTCTAAAAATATATGTAATAAGAATAATGAAACCGATATCACAGGATTGTCATGAGAATTTTTTAAAGTAATATTTATAAACTGCCTAGCAAAGTAACTGACAAAATATGAATACTAATTAAATAATAGCTGCTAGCATATATTCTCATTAATTTCATCATCATCACGTCCAGATTCTTAAGGCCTAGAAACACAGAGTAGGAAAAAAGCTGTGTAGTCCTTTGGCCTGGTACAATCAACAGAACTTGCACTGGGATCTTAGAGATGGGGCAGGAAGGATTCAAAACTGGGCACCAGCATTTTTTTGGTCAGTGGTATATGATAAAATATACAACTCAGATGGGTACAGTGCTTACGAGGTCACACAGCCACAACAACACAGCACTATCTGATCTTCAGAAAAAACCTGAGAGCTGTTATTTCATTCAGACAAGTTAGTGGACTTACCCAAGGTCACACACTGCTGGTCCTTCCAAGTTATCTGCAGATTTAGAACTTGAAACCAGGTATTTTGATTCCAAATTAAGTGCTTCTTTCCTCTACTCCTCACTGCCTACTCTTCTGTCTTTTCTTGTATTGCTTTCTCAAGGAAACAGACACTCACCAGACACATTGTACAATAAAATAAGCCTGACATTCTTTAGAGAGTTTCTTGGACCCTGGCGTATGGTTCTTCCGATTGTCTTTACTTATAAGCCCCACATTTAAAGGACCAGTCCAATATATACACTACCAAATGTAAAATCGATAGCTAGTGGGAAACAGCCACATAGCACAGGGAGATCAGCTCAGTGCTTTGTGACCACCTAGAGGGGTGGGATAGGGAGGGTGGGAGGGAGACGCAAGAGGGAGGGAATATGGGGATATATGTATATGTATAGATGATTCACTTTGTTATAAAGCAGAAACTAACACAACATTGTAAAGCAATTATACTCCAATAAAGATGTTAAACTTTTTTTAATTTTAAAAAATTTTTAAAAAACTGAATTCAAGGAAAAAAATAAAAAATAATAAAAAAATAAAGGAGCAGTCCATATTTTTAAACTCCTTAGCAGCAATAATTGGTCCCCTCCGCTGTATGTTTTATTTTTAATACAGACATTTCATGCTGAACTCAAATCTGACACCAGCTTTTTAAAAGCTGAATTTTTCAAATATACACTTGCATTACAGAAAGCTATGAAGCATCTTCTCTGCTCTTAAAATATGGTCACTTTCACAAATGCTATCTATTCATTCTGGCAATGATTATTCATAAGGCACCTCCCCTTGCCTGGCACTGTGTGGGGAGGCACTGGGCACACAGAGATGAATTTTCAAGGCAGATGTGCTGCTTACCATCCCGAGAGAGGGGAGGAATCAGACAATAATCCAACAAGTAAAGGATAAGAGCCCCAGATTGTGGTAAGTAACCAATGCGAAGGAGCAACAGCCAAATGATAAAGAAGTGGTCACCTATATCCCTGTGAGGACTGGAGAAGCCCGGGAAAGCAACTCCACACAGGGTGGTCAGAAAAAGCCTCTCATCAGAAAAAAACACACTAAAGCATATCTTGACACAGAAAGCCTAATATGGAAATCCAATACATGGAAATATGAGCTGAGAGAATGGATGAGGTAGGAGTGGCTTATCTGCTTTCACATGAGGATTCAATCCAGGGGTTTTCTTGAGCAGTCTCCTAATGTGAATATAATTTATATTCCTACCCTTATTAAATATACTTTACATTTATTTAATATAAACATAAAAGTTGGATGTTTACAAAAATTCAATTCATAATAAAATTAAACAGCTACTGCCCAAAACCTGCATGTATAGAAACTAAAAGTAGTAAGGTACCATGAGGTAGAAAGGAACAGAGGGGAGAAATAAAAGTTATTCAATGCTTTTTAAGTGTGGAGTGTCACATTTCAACATAATTTATTTAGTCCATAAAATAATTCTGAGTTTAGGTACCATCACATTTTACAAAGGAAGAAACCTGACTTCAGTGAGCTAAGGTTATTTGCCCAAGATCTCTCAACAAATAAATGACAGAACAGAAAATCTGATAAAACATAATATGAACATAAAAATCTGACATATATCCAGCAACTGTATTGTGTCCATTTGGCAAAGCCAGGGTCAGCAAACTAGGGCTCAAGGGTCAAATTTGGGCAGCGGCTTCTTGGTACAGCCATGAACTAAGAATGTGCTCACATTTTTAAATGATTGAAAAAAATTCAAAAGAAGAATAATATATCATGACATGTGAAAGTTGTGTAAAATTCAAATTAAGTGCCCATAAATTAAATTTCATTGGAACACAGTCACACTAGCTATTGTCTTGACTACTTCCACTCTATAAGGTGGGGTTGAGCAGTTGATAGAATCTGTAGGGTCCCAAATCCTAAAATATTAACTATCTGGCCCTTTATTGAAGAAGTTTGCAAACCCCTGAAGTAGAAAAGAATCCACAGAAATAAAAGTAACAAACACACTTGGAAATGTTACTTTAAGTATGAGTACAAAAACATAAGCAAAGAATGACTGTAAAATGCCTCTAAAAGAATTTAACCTCATGGTAAGTTGTCTGAGGCACAACACACATTCCCAGTTTCACCTGGAGGTTTCATTTTTCCAGCCCTCTCTCCCAGTGAGGCAGTGGTTAAGTCAATCTCATCACAGGGATTTGTCACATCTCAACTTGAGCAGCTGCCTTCCAACTCACATTCTCAGAAAGGAAGCAACATAATGAATGTGTCCACT
The DNA here is from genome assembly GCF_963924675.1 of Phocoena phocoena. Classification (NCBI taxonomy): domain Eukaryota; kingdom Metazoa; phylum Chordata; class Mammalia; order Artiodactyla; family Phocoenidae; genus Phocoena; species Phocoena phocoena. Next base: position 28,479,903 of record NC_089228.1, on the reverse strand, counting down.
CCATATTCCTTGGCTCAACTTGGTTCTTTAACAATATGGGTTTAGTTCCAGGCATGGTTTCAAACAGTTTTTGTTGATTTCCAGCTATATTGTCTTCTCTAAATATTTTCTGGTTCAAGTGCATATGCTCAATTATGAAAATGATTTCTTGTAAATAGCCCAATCTGGGTAGGTAGTCAATTCACACCATGAAGTTCAATTTTTACAGTACAAGGGAAAATATTACTTTTCCTTTTCATTCTTCAGGCTACAAGGTTGAAGGCTAGAAGCCACATGCTATAAAATGTCTCCAGTTTTTCAAATATTTTGTGCCAATACCTTATGTTGATCTCTATACCTTCTTTGTCATTTACTTGTGTATGGTAATCCCTAAATATTGGGTCGTAAGTACCAAGTCAATACTTAGGGCATACAGCTTAAGTCAAAGATGGCCTTCATCTTGTAGGAAAAAAAAATGTTGCACTTCAATAGAAAACTATGCATCATCTGTAGGGTATGCATCATACCGCTCCCAGCTGTTGGATTCTAGCCTGTTCACAATCTTTGAGCTATTTTGCACCACTTTGTAAGTTGTAGGTAACTGATAGATATGTAAATTTTGTTCTGACAGTTAACGTTTTAATTTACTTCCACCCTACTGTGGAAAAACTAGTTTTGTATTGATTTGCACTTCATCTCAACATTGGTTTACTCTATATACATTTGTGCTATTATGACTTTTCTTTCAAGCCAGTTATAACATCTGCCCAGTTCCCTCATATCATATAAGTAAAATAAGATCTTCAGCACGTGCTCATTTTCGTATCTATATGAGAATCATGAGTTTACCTTTCTCTGAAAACTATTTTTTAACAACCTAAAAGATTGGTATGAATTCAGATTTATTTCAAATTGTATTTTTAAAAACTTTAAATTCTGAGTGATATTCACCTTGAATGTGAATTTAGTTGTAATATTAAATTAGTTAAAACCATACAGAAAAGTGAAATGTGATGAGAAATAAGTTTTTTTTGTCCCTTTCTAATGCTTCTGAATTGATGCAAAATGAAAATTATGTAGAGGGGCAATAAACAGGCAATAAATAAAAATTTTTTTAAAGAAAAATTATTCTGACACTTCTTAAAACACTAAGGGAGACTTTATTCAGGACTATTGCAATAGGGAGAGAAATCAGGCTGAACTCCAAATACAGCGAAGACAGCTGAGGATTTTATAGCCAAGGAGCAGAATCAGGGCGTCAGTGTATGGAAGGAAAATCAGTAATAGGAAACATTAACAATAGAGAGATTCTTAAAAAAAAAAAAAAGAGTAGGGAGATTCTTGCTGAAGTGGCTTAAGAGGGTTCATGCTTAAGACAGGCCAAGCGGGCTTCCCTGGTGGCGCAGTGGTTGGGAGTCCGCCTGCCGATGCAGGGGACACGGGTTCGTGCCCCGGTCCGGGAAGATCCCACATGCCGCGAAGCAGCTGGGCCCGTGAGCCATGGCCACTGAGCTTGCGCGTCCAGAGCCTGTGCTCCGCAAAGGGAGAGGCCACAACAGTGAGAGGCCCGCGTACCGCAAAAAAACAAAACAAACAAAAAAGACAGGCCAAGGACCTAGATATCAAGGGTGGGAGATAAGAAGCATCAACAGATATCACTTAGCAGGATTCTTGCTAAAACTGGGCTAGGCAGGCCAAAGACAGGATGAGAGCCAAGATCGAGAAGGCAGCTCAGAGGAGTCTAGCTAAAGTCTGGTCAAGGAGAGAGTCTTTGTCACAGGCAAATTTATAAGAGGACAAACAATTAAGTAATTCTTGCCCTCAGGGAATTTACAATCTAATGAAAGAGATAAATAAGTCACCCGCCTTGCCCAAACTACCTTGGTTTTAATTTGAAATTACATTTTATTCCCAGAAAAATCCACATGTAAATAATCTCTTCAAAGAAAAATATTACGTAAGTTAAAAACTGGTTCAATCTCTATAATCTTAGTTTAGAGACTAAAATAATAATTTGACAGTATGCCAACTAAAGTGCATCATATACCTAAACCAAGGATTTGATAAAATATACTGACACAGAAACAAAGCATACACTATTTACCCTACTTTTCACATAGGCAAAAGATAGCACTACTGGCCTGCCAAATTCACCACCCCAGCCTAAAGAACAGGGTGACTGTAGCTATTTGTGAAATGGAAACAACACTGTATCTATGCAATCAAACAACACTACTCACTTTATTTATACAAAATGGCAACAGAGTTCTACAAGTCTTGTTTCTCAAAGTGTGGTCTGGCCCCCTGCAACCTGGGAGCCTGTTAGGAATGCAGAATCTCAGGCCTCAACTGCTGATCAGAATCTGCACTGTAACAAGATCCCCAGGTGATTTTTACGCACATTAAAGTTTGAGAAACACCAATCCAGAACCGTGGGATAACATAACTACCCCTAAAATTGCCACTGTTAGCACATTCCCTCAATTATGTCTTTTTATACAAGCGGTTTCTTCTGAGACAAAGGGAAAGTGAGAAAAAGATTTTATTGTGACCCAGGTAGCCTGCATTTTTAGGCTGGGAGTGGAAAAGTTTCATGTTTATTATTTGGTCTTGTGAGTAAAATCCAAGTCATGAGGAAAAGGGAGAGGGTGCAAAAACAGGAAGATTATGGATCCACTGAATTTTACCAATGAAAGATTGAAAACAATCTAAATTACACATATGTATGTACTCAATACAGTAATGGTTAAGTAAATTATGACACAAGAGAACATAATGAAGGCATTAAGAAGAACAAGATTGTTCTTCACAATAATCTAAGATAGGCAATATGCTAAGGTAATCTTGACTTCAAAAATCCAAGGGAAAATAATGCAAGGGCAGCACAGCATATACAGTGACTTATCATTCATGTAAGGAAAAATACCTAAGTGTGCACATACATAGAACATTACTCGAAAAGCATAAGAAGAGCACAATGTTTGCCTCCTGGAGAGCTGAAGCATGAGGGACAGAAGTGGAGGGAGACGGACTTTCCATTGTGTACCTCCTAACACCCTTTGAATTATGTGACTATATTATCCAATTTAAAAAACTTTTTAATCTGAGCAACAAAGAATTCCTTAAAGAAGATACAGTCCAGTTCCAAAGGGAACAGAGGAATCCCTTCTTAATTTTCCTGGACAAATGGTCATCTGACTGTGTCCAAACACTTTCGGGGACAGTTTCTGGGCTGAGAAATGTCCAGAATTCATTCTGACACTGAGCTGAAGTCCTAGAATGCTGCCCCACCGCCCCACCTCCCAACCCCTAACCCCCACCCCCACCCCCACCCTGTGCTGATGCTAGTGCTTTCTCTACAACACAGAGTAAGCTTCTTCCTCTGCCAGCCCTTGCAACATTTGCAGAAGTTATTGTAGTTTTCCTTAGTCAGAGGTCACAAACAAAAGCTGGCAGGGCAGGCAGGCAATGTAAATGAGTGAGGCAGGCCTAGGCAAGACAAAACAGCCAGTGCACCCCTTCATGTGGACACAAGAAACACAATGGGAGTGAGTATCATGGCCAGGAGACTGAGAGAGGCAGCAACTATTCTTCTCCAAGGAAAAATGCCATGGAGGAAAGAGGGCCTGATGTTGCCATATCTTCTTAGGATTTTAGAAACCAATAAATTTATTTTAAATACCTCAACTTTTAAATATTGACAACTAAACTAATTTTTTAGAACACTGCAGACCAAACAAAATATACGTGCAGCTCGTGGCCTGTAGGCCACCAGTTTACAATGCATCCTGTCATCTCTCCTCCAGCTACCATGAGAACTTCTCTTTTTGTTATATTCTGGTTGGATTTGCTGGAAAGAAAAACAAACAAAAAAAATAGTCTCTTTTCAAAAAACTCAATCAGTTGTATTTTGATTTGGTTTGACAATTTACTAATCCAGCTAGATAATTTGCTAGTAATTGTACTTGCCTAAGGACTAAAAACAACCACAGTTTGTGTATGTGCGTGTGTGTGTGTGTGTGTGTGTCTGTGTGTGTCTGTGTGTGTTGTTGTTGTTCTAAAGACCTTTGATATTTATCATTGTCTATGGTGGCAGGAACTGAGAGGTATCTCCCATGGACATTATTTCACAGTTGAATATATGTGTACATAGCTCATTATACTGCTGGGATTTATTTGCAAAACATGATTTTCATTTTCCAACAGGCTTTCAGTGGAAGAAAGTTTCATAGAGAAAAATGCAAATTTCCTACCACTCTACCCTGTGAAAACCTAAGGAGACTATTAGGCTATAAAGAAGGAAATTGAGAGATAAATTTAACACTAAAAAGTGACTCTTTTAGCAGGAGGTTTGGGCACCCAGCCAGGTTAGGAAGAAGTAGCTTTATACACACATCATAACAGTAGCCTAATCTCCGATCTTCACTACTTCTTGCTTAAGACCAGTAACCAAGTCATCACAGCCAGTGTGTCCCTTCTAACTTGTCATCTGCTTATTGTCACTGTGCTCTCGACTCTAACTATAAAACTGTTTTATTTAAACAAACAGCAATGGAAAAAGGACCCCTGCAGTTGAGTCCTGACCTGCACCGCTTGAGAACCTATGTGGGGAGCCCCACGACATTGTGTAAAGTTGATGGAGGTGGGGGTCGGTCCCACTGCTAAAGGCTGGATGTAGATGAGTAGCTAAAAGAAACTGCAACTGCTAGAGAAGGTACCAACGTACATCTTCCCCCAACGATTCATGGACTCAGTATTGCATCTATTTAAGCCTTCTACTCTGCTTTAAGTGACATAAAAACAGATTAGGAAACTCCAGATCTCGTCGTACATACGAAATATGCTTACATTGATTATGGCCTAACTCTAAAGGAAATACAACAACTAACAATTTTTACAGAGTCTCAAAAGCAAGAACCACCATGATAAAACAATTACATTACAATTCTGAGGAAGAAGACATTTAATTATAGATATAATTTATGTAAGTAAATATAACCATCTTAAATGTCTAAACAAATAGGCATGTCATTAAATATAAAGCATCAGGAAAGATTTCAAAACCTGTACGATCTGTGTACATTGGTGAATGTGATCTATACAGAGTTTGCTCTAGGGGGGAAAAAACCTCAAGATTCTACCTTTGTAGCCCAATGTTGGGTTATACTTCCAAATAAGAACTTTATTTAGCATGCGTTTTCTGTAGAAAGTGGATTTTTCACATGATATAGCCATGCCACACTTTGTTTTCAGTTGTTAAGACACTGGTATATCTTTCAATCTTTTCCACATATTGACTTCAGGAAGTTATTTGCACATATTTCTCAGGATATGCTGGTATTTTAAACATCTTATAAATGTTGTAGCTATATAAATTAAGTGGGCAATTAGAATGTCACCATGCAATTCTATGCACCTACTTACAAAGGGATGCTTGAGAGGGTCCCATTATCCAAAGTGGCCTATGTATCAGTCTTTCTCAAGCATTAGAGGTGGATGTCAGGCAGCTGGGTTCCAGTCCTGGTGAAAAGCACTGTATAATCTTTCAAAAACCGCAAAAGCACATCTTCCTATGTTTGCATTTCCTCTTTTGTTAAATGAAGACTAGCAGACTTGGATCTTAACAGGCTACTGTGAAACCCACAAGAAAGAAGGAGAAAACAATAAAGCACATGACAAAGGTAAGATTACCTACTGTTATTGTGGGAGGAAAACAAAAAAAAATACAAAGCACTAAAGCATATAAAAAGCCTTGTAGTCTATTACACAAAGCACATTTTTAAAAAGCAAACAAAATAATTAAAAGTAGTACAGGCAACTTAAACATATATTCTCTCTTGGAAAAAAGTGTTACATGGGTAAAGTACATTCCTAAGCCAGCACAAACTCTACTGAAACTTCTCTCTGTCCATCTCTGCCACTCATCATCCTCCATCCAGATAGCGGCTTGACCCTTCCATCAAAGTCATCAAACAGCTCTAGGTAACCTTTCATTAAATAATGAACACATAATAGGTACTATCAACTCGGCTTGATCTTACAACATAGGTAACTGATTAATCTACATTCCCAAACTAATGTGTTTTTGACATCCCTTGGAAGTGCAAAGACAAAGCAGTAAGGTCTCTTTTCACCTTTGTATAAGTCAATTAGAGTTGACAAATACCAGTATCTCAGCGTGTTCAACAAAGTGACTGGCAGGCGATAAATGTTTACATAAGTGACAGATGTACGAATGAAAGGTTGACCTAAGTTTTAGATTTCCTTAAATCTTGAGGCATCCATGGCCAAGGACTCAAACTCCTACCTAAACAGCCAACTCCAGAGTTTGAGCCACTGAGGTCCGTGGAAATAAAAACAAGAAGTGTGGTTGCACTCGTCAAATAACAAATCAGCAACTCATGCCCCACTGATGGTAGGCCAGTGCTGCAATCATCTTACTCCAAAGATAACATAAAGATTTACACAGATGTCAAGACAAGACGTCGTTCTGCTGCCAGGGAGCTTACTCTGTGAGTCGTACAAAGAAATCAACACCTCAGTAAATACAGCTTTCTGGAAAATATCAATACCTCTTCTTTTCATTAAAACGTTTTTTAATGGATCTTTCACTGCAACAACTTATTCTTAGAGGCCATGTATCCGGAAATTATTCTACTTTTTGAGAACCGCCGTGAAAGCTTCATATTTTGTAAAACATTTTTGTCCAGTCCACTTAAGAATCTGTAATATCTAGACCTGAAACTTGATTTCACAGCTTATTCCAACTAGATGTCTTCTTTAGCTTTCAAGGTATCATCTAATGAGTTATATTCTCACTGACTGAGCAATATATTCGAATAGTCAAAGAAAGACTGACCATGTGCTGATGAAGCTTAATCTTCAGGGCTCCTACTGCACAGACCACAGGAGTGCTGGAGGTCAGTGGTCTAGGTGGGAGGAGATACCAAGAAGCATTTCTATGTAAGCATTTCTAGTAAAGATAACATGACAGAAAGGGACCCAAATCATCTAACTGAATCACGGAAACAAACACCTCTGTATCTAATTTTGTATTCATAATTTGTTATTCTTTTTCTTAAAGATGACTCTACAAATTACATAAGTGTCTGACCCCACAAACCCTGAATCTGCCCTAATACAGAGGAAGGCATGTAAAACTACTTCTCTATCTTGTCCTGTCCATTGTTCAAGTATTCAATCTATAAAGAAAATCCTGTTCTTTAAAAATAAAAAGTAAAGGCAAGGGGATAGAGAAGAGCTATTTTAAATGTACATCTTAAGATTGGTTCAAGATGGTGGAGTAGAAGGACATGCTCTCACTCCCTCTTTCAAAAACACAGGAATCACAGCTAACTGCTGAACAATCACCAACAGGAAGACACTGGAACTCACAAAAAAAGATACCACACGTGCAAAGACAAAGGAGAGGCCACAACGAGATGGTACGAGGGGCGCTATCACAATAAAATCAAATCCCATAACTGCTGGGTGGGTGACTCACAAACTGGAGAACACTTATACCACAGAAGTGCACCCACTGGAGTGAAGGTTCTGAGCCACACGTCAGGCTTCCCAACCTGGGGTTCTGGCAACGGAAGGAGGAATTCCTAGAGAATCGGACTTTGAAGACTAGTGGAATTTGATTGCAGGACTTCAGCAGGACTGGGGGAAACAGAGACTCCACTCTTGGAGGGCACACACAAAGCAGTGTGCGCATCAGGACCCAGGGGAACGAGCAGTGACACCATAGGAGGCTGAACCAGACCTCCTGCAGAGGTGGAGGGCAGCTGTGGCTCACAAAGGGACAAGGACACTGGCAGCAAAAGTTCTGGGAATTACTCCTTGGTGTGAGCCCTCCCAGAGTCCACCATTAGCCCCATGAAAGAGCCCGGGGACGGCTCCAGTGTTGGGTGGCCTCAGGCCAAACAACCAACAGGGAGGGAACACAGCCCCACCCATCAGCAGACAAGAAGATTAAAGTTTTCTTGAGCTCTGCCCACCAGAGCAACAGCCAGCTCTACCCACCACCAGTCCCTCCCATCAGGAGGGAAACTTGCACGAGCCTCTTAGATAGCCTCATCCACCAGAGGGCAGACAGCAGAAGCAAGAAGAACTACAATCCTGCAGCCTGTGGAACAAAAACCACATTCACAGAAAGATAGACAAGATGAAAAGGCAGAGGACTATGTACTAGATGAAGGAACAAGATAAAACCCCAGAAAAACATCTAAATAAAATGGAGATAGGCAATCTTCCAGAAAAAGAATTCAGAATAATGAGAGTGAAGATGATCCAGGATCTCGAAAAAGAATGGAGGCAAAGATCGAGTAGATTCAAGAAATATTTAACAAATATCTAGAAGAATTAAAGAACAAACAAACAGATATGAACAATACAATACTGAAATGAAAACTACACTAAAAGAAATCAATAGCAAACTAACTGAGGCAGAAGAATGCATAAGTGACCTGGAACACAGAATGGTGGAATTCACTGCTGCAGAACAGAATAAAGAAAAAAGAATGAAAAGAAATGAAGACAGCCTAAGAAACCTCTGGGACAACATTAAATGCAGCAACATTTGCATTATAGGGATCCCAGAAGGAGAAGAGAGAGAGAAAAGACCAGGGAAAATATATGAAGAGATTATAGTCGAAAACTTCCCTAACATGGGAAAGGAAAGAGCCACCCCAGTCCAGGAAGCGCAGAGAGTCCCATATAGGATAAACCCAAGGAGAAACACGCCGAGACACATAGTAATCAATTTGGCAAATATTAAACACAAAGAATAATTATTGAAAGCAGCAAGGGAAAAACGACAAGTAACATACAAGGGAACACCCATAAGGTTAACTGCTGATTTCTCAGCAGAAACTCTACAAGCCAGAAGGGAGTGACATGATATACTTAAAGTGATGAAAGGGAAGAACCTACAACCAAGATTACTCTATCCAGCAAGGATCTCATTCAAATTCGATGGAGAAATCAAAAGCTTTACAGACAAGCAAAAGCTAAGAGAATCCAGCACGACCAAACCAGCTCTACAACAAAAGCTAAAGGAACTTCTCTAAGTGGGAAACACGAGAAGTAAAGGACCTACAGAAACAAACCCAAACAATTAAGAAAATGGTCATAGAAACATACATATCTATAATTACCTTAAACGTGAATGAATTAAATGCTCCAACCAAAAGACACAGGCTTGCTGAATGGATAGAAAAACAAGTGTCTCTGTGTATAAGAGACCCACTTCAGACCTAGGGACACATACAGACTGAAAGTGAGGGGATGGAAAATGATATTCCATGCAAATGGAAATCAAAAGAAAGCTGGAGTAGCAATACTCATATCAGATAAAATAGACTTTAAAATAAAGAATGTTACAAGAGACAAAGAAGGACACTACATAATGATCAAGGGATCAATCCAAGAAGAAGATATAACAATTATAAATATATATGCACCCAACATAGGAGCACCTCAATATATAAGGCAACTGCTAACAGCTATAAAAGAGGAAACCAACAGTAACACAATAATAGTGGGGGACTTTAACACCTCACTTACACCAATGGACAGATCATCCAAACAGAAAATTAATAGGAAACACAAGCTTTAAATGACACAATAGACCAGATACATTTAATTGATATTTATAGGACATTCCATCCAAAAACAGCAGATTACACTTTCTTCTCAAGTGTGCATGGAACATTCTCCAGGATAGATCACATCTTGGGTCACAAATCAAGCCTCAGTAAATTTAAGAAAACTGAAATCGTATCAAGCAACTTTTCTGACCACAACGATATGAGATTAGAAATGAATCAGGCAATAAATGGTAAAAAACACAAACACATGGAGGCTAAACAATACGTTACTAAATAACCAAGAGATCACTGAAGAAATCAAAGAGGAAATCAAAATATACCTAGAGACAAATGACAATGAAAACATGACAATGCAAAATCTAAGGGATGCAGCAAAAGCAGTTCTAAGAGGGAAGTTTATCGCCATACAAGCCTATCTCAAGACACAAGAAAAATCTCAAATAAACAATCTAACCTTACACCTAAAGGAACTAGAGAAAGAAGAACAAACAAAACCCAAAGTTAGCAGAAGGAAAGAAATCATAAAGGTCAGAGCAGAAATAAATGAAATAGAAACAAAGAAAACAATAGCAAAGATCAATAAAACTAAAAGCTGGTTCTTTGAGAAGATAAACAAAATTGATAAGCCTTTAGCCAGACTCATCAAGAAAAAGAGGGAGAGGACTCAAATCAACAAAATTAGAAATGAAAAAGGAGAAGTTACAACAGACACCGCAGAAATACAAAGCATTCTAAGAGACTACTATAAATGACTCTATGCCAATAAAATGGACAACCTGGAAGAAATGAACAAATTCTTAGAAAGGTATAACCTACCAAGAATGAACCGGGAAGAAATAGAAAATATGAACAGACCAATCACAAGTAATGAAATTGAAACTGGGATTAAAAATCTTCCAACAAAGAAAAGTCCAGGACCAGATGTTTTCACAGGTGAATTCTATCAAACATTTAGAGAAGAGCTAACACCCATCCTTCTCAAACTCTTCCAAAAAATTGCAGAGGAAGGAACACTCCCACACTCACTCTATGAGGCCACCATCACCCTGATACCATAACCAGACAAAGATACTACAAAAAAAGAAAATTACAAACCAATATCAATGATGAATATAGATGCAAAAATCCTCAACAAAATACTAGCAAACAGAATCCAACAACACATTAAAAGGATCATACACCATGATCAAGTGGGATTTATCCTAGGGACGCAGGGATTCTTCAATATACGCAAATCAATTAATGTGATACACCATATTAACAAACTGAAGAATAAAAACCATATGATCATCTCAATACATGCAGAAAAAGCTTCTGACAAAATTCAACACCCATTTATGATAAAAACTCTTCAGAAAGTGGGCATAGAGGAAACCTACCTCAACATAATAAAGGCCAAATATGACAAACCCACAGCAAACATCATTCTCAGTAGTGAAAAACTGAAAGCATCTCCTCTAAGATCAGGAACAAGACAAAGATGTACACTCTCACCACTATTATTCAACGTAGTTTTGGAAGTCCTACCCACAGGTATCAGAGAAGAAAACGAAATAGAAAGGAATACAAATCGGAAAATAAGAAGTAAAACAGTCACTGTTTGCAGATGACATGATACTATACATTGGGAAGCCTAAAGATGCTACCAGAAAACTACTAGAGCTAATCAGTGAATCTGGTAAAGTTTCAGGATACAAAATTAATGCACAGAAATCTCTTGCATTCCTATACACTAATGATGAAATATCTGAAAGAGAAATTAAGGAAACACTCCCATTTACCACTGCAACAAAAAGAATAAAATACCTAGGAATAAACCTACCTAAGGAGACAAAAGACCTGTATGCAGAAAACTATAAGAAATCAAAGATGATACCAACAGTTGGAGAGATATACCATGTTCTTGGATTGGAAGAATCAATATTGTGAAAATGACTATACTACCCAAAGCGATCTACAGATTCAGTGTGATCCCTATCAAATTACCAATGGCTTTTTTACAGAACTAGAACAAAAATATCTTAAAGTTCGTATGGAGACACAATAGCCAAAGCAGTCTTGAGGGAAAGAAAAGAGCTGGAGGAATCAGACTCCCTGACTTCAGACTATACTACAAAGCTACAGTAATCAAGACAATATGGTTCTGGCACAAAAACAGAAATATAGATCAATGGAACAGGATAGAAAGCCCAGTGAGAAACTCACACACCTATGGTCAACTAATCTATGACAAAGGAGGCAAGGATATAAAATGGAGAAAAGACAGTCTCTTCAATAAGTGGTGCTGGGAAAACTGGACAGCTACATGTAGAAGAATGAAATTAGAACACTCCCTAACACCATACACAAAAATAAACTCAAAATGGATTAGAGACCTAAATGTAAGACTGGGCACTATAAAACTCTTAGAGGAAAACATAAGAAGAACACTCTTTGACATAGATCACAGCAAGATCTCTTTCAATCCACCTCCTAGAGTAATGGAAATAAAAACAAAAATAAACAAATGGGACTTAATGAAACTTCAAAGCTTTTGCACAGCAAAGGAAAACATAAAGACGAAAAGACAACCCTCAGAGTGGGAGAAAATATTTGCAAATGTCTCATCGGACAAAGGATTAATCTCCAAAATATATAAACAGCTCATGCAGCTCAATATTAAAATAACAAACAACCCAATCCAAAAATGGGCAGAAGACCTAAATAGATATTTCTCCAAAGAAGACATACAGATGGCCAAGAAGCACATGAAAAGCTGCTCAACATCACTAATTATTAGAGAAATGCAAATCAAATCTACAATGAGGTATCACCTCACACCAGTTAGAATGGGCATCATCAGAAAATCTACAAACAACAAATGCTGGAGAGGATGTGGAGAAAAGGGAACCCTCTTGCACTGTTGGCGGGAATGTAAATTGATACAGCCACTATGGAGAACAGTATGGAGGTTCCTTAAAGAACTGAAAATAGAATTACCATATAACCCAGCAATCCCACTCCTGGGCATATACCCTGAGAAAACCATAATTCAAAAAGACACATGCACCCCAATGTTCACTGCAGCACTATTTACAATAGCCAGGTCATGGAAGCAACCTAAATGCCCATCGACAGACGAATGGATAAAGAAGATGTGGTACATATATACAATGGAATATTACTCAGCCATGACAAGGAACAAAATTGGGTCATTTGTAGTGACGTGGATGGATCTAGGGACTGTCATACAGAGTGAAGTAAGTCAGAAAGAGAAAAACAAATATCGTATATTAACACATATATGTGGATCCTAGAAAAATGTACAGATGAACCGGTTTGCTGGGCAGAAATTGAGACACAGATGTAGAGAACAAACGTATGGACACCAAGGGAGGAAAGTGGCAGGGGGTGGTGGTGGTGGAGTGATGAATTGGGAGATTGGGATTGACATGTATACACTGATGTATATAAAATGGATGACTAATAAGAAAATAAATAAAACATTTAAATAAATAAATGTACATCTTAAGTCTGCTGATTTCATTATGTATTTTCCAATACCAAAATGTAAAATAAAATGAAAACTGCAGAACTTTTGGCCCTTTGACATTTCTTCCCAACCACTGAAAACTTTGAGATGGATGGAACATCTGGGTTCTGAGAAGGTCTATGTATTATTACTGCTCCCCACAATATCAGGCTTAAGTGTATTTTTTATGTTTAGACTAGTGAACATAAAATGCAAACATTTTTCACATGACTGATACGTTTGCCTTTAAGAAAAACAGCCCTGGCCCAATATTATTAGGAAACAGATCAGCAGCCCCACTGGACTCTGAAGCAATGTAATTAGGTAGTCCAACACTACATTTTGTCAAAAAGCTCTGACAACCTAATAACCAGATTGTCATCAGATAGACACTGAAAAATGATACTGTGTTTGTTCTAACATTAAAATACTACAGCTTTCTGGGGCTTTTTGTCCAGCAAAAAAAAATTTTTAATCTATGAGGGATGCATCCTATTGGTCTGGGTGGTGTTTAAATGCGCCTGTTCTGCTTGAGGTATGGAGTAAGGAGTTTTGTTTTCATTTAAAGTTTAAGAAAGAATTGTACAAAGGATCACCTACTTGATTTGAATCATTAAAATCTTATGTGTTACAAGGAAAAGTATAAAAGGGAATGTTTATAACAGTACTAACTGGTATTTATTAAGCATTTAGGTGTTGCCAGACACCATGTTCAGCTCTCTGTGTTACTGGACTCCTTCCAACGACCATCAATGCGAGGTGCTGTTGTTATTCTCATTTGTAGAAGCTTATAGAGGCTAAGGAACCCACATCCCCCATGTTCTTAGCCACTTCAATGTACTGCTGAGAAGAGAGGGTTTAACTTGGTTTTGATGAGAGCAGGGTAGATGAGATGAAAGCAGGTGGTGGGGGTGAGAGATGTTCTTTTCAAGAAAATTATTATCTATTTGACCTCCCAAAAGAAGGTTATCCAGCATGCAGTCTGACATGTAAGCCAATCGATGTGTAATATGACAGTGGAAGAGAAAATGTTATAGATTCTTCACACAGATAAGCAATTAAATACAAAAAGATAGAAATATTAAGATATAGCCTTAGGGTTCAAAATACTATCGCTTCCATTTAATTAGTCAATTATGAGAAGATATCCACTAACCTGTACAAGAATAAACCTTAGGGAGTACATTTCTAAGATGACCTTTGGAACTTTAATATCCAAAAATCTTACAGTTTTATCTGTTACGATATAAATGAGTTATTCCATGTAAATCACTGGCAAATTTGCACATGAAAACTGTGTGGCTGAGCTAGTCAGTAATAATTAAATGACACCAATTTTTTTCCAATATGCATGAAAATACCTCAGACAACTTAAATGCCCAGTCCACCAAACCAGCATTACAATGCTATGGCACTTTAAATTTTCCAAAGTATTTTCCATCCTATGGTTTCATTTGACACCCATGAGCCTATATTCTTTCTTAAGCATGAAAAAAAAAATTTTTACAAACATAATGTTAAGCAAAAGATGCCATACACAAAGAAATCCATACTATATGATTCCATTTCTATAAAATTCAAAGCCATGGAAAAACCAATTTGTGATGTCAGAGTCAAGATAGTGGTGGTTGGGTTGGGACCAGGATAGTAAATGGAAGATGGCATGTGAGGGTCATGTTTTATGTCTTATTCTGAATGCTAGTTCCTTGAGTGTGATCATTTTGTGAAAATTCATGACGACATACACTTTGGATTTGCAGGTATACAAATCCTGTATGTTACACTTCTGTAAAAAGTTGACATGAAACAATCATTCTCTTCCTTCAGCTGCTTGCCAGCTAGACCAGAAGAACATACACACCAGGCAAAAGGGTGGGCAGTCTCAAAACACCTGGGAGTTTGACTGCAAACTATTGAGCTGCCGCCAGTGTCACTAGAACCTCTTAACATTCCTTTCCCTTGAAGCGTCAAACAATTCATACAGCAATCCACTGTATTAATTCCTATAATGGAAGTGCAAGGAGTCCCGTAGTCAATTACAACTATGCCCTACAAATTCCAGAAAATGTTTGCTAGGATTTAGGCCTCTGACAGCTCAGTATGCAATTTAGAGCAATATAGTGAACTTTGATGGTAACAGCTCATTAACGATTGCATTTAAATGTAAACACTTGATACATTTTTAGAAACACCAGGCTGATTAGGTTCATTTTACTTTACTAGAAGTCAGAAGATAATATGTTAAACAGATTTTTCATTTTTTCTCTCTTAACCATCAATTCATTAAGTAGTAAGTTAAATCTAGCTTTGTTTTCTTTTTCCATAAATATGGAAGATGAAGACAGTGGGAGTCCTGCTTCTGTTTCTCTTATCCAAATCAGATACCAGTTTTCAGAGAACACAGTTTTAAACTCTGTTTTGCATGTCTTCCAAGACTAAATACCAAGGTTATGCTTTTATAGCTGTCCAGTTAAAACTGATGCTATTCCAGGAAGTAACAGTTGATTTCATCACAAAAAGTACGAAGCAATCTATTAACTGTTTAAATTGTCCTGTTTTTCCTTAAAGCTAGACCACAAGAACAATGGTACAGAGACCTTATCAATGATGATAACAGCTGTATGTTCAGCAGAGTTACAGAAAGAGCATTGGAACTGATTACTGAACGATTCACTTCACCAAGCTTGATGCCAAGTGAGGGATAGTTAATGACAGTTACCATTTTAGGCCTGAGTTTCTTTGAATTATCAATGTAATATTTTACAAGTTATATGCATTTCAAGTAAGTTTATTCCCACAATTTTTTCAGTAGTTTGGATTATTTTCTCTTGCTCATACCAAATATAAGAAAAGTGAACAATATTAAGTTAAAGTGATATTCTTAGCTCTACAAAACATCTTTTGGTGACACAGAAGCCTAAATTATCTGAAAGTAGTTAATTGTTCTTTGCCAACAAAAAGGTGAATGTGGCCCCCAAACTAGACAAAACTCCAACCAAGTAATGACCAAGAATGGCAATAATAATAACTCTATTTCCCTTTCCTTTTTTTTTTTTTGCTTTTCTGTCTCTTGCTCATCAACTACCAGGATTCTTTAACAAATAAATAAACAAACACATGCCGTGGAAATGCCAATGTTTGTCTCTACAAAAAAATGAAAAATTACTTTGTGTAGTAATAACCTCTCCCTGCATTAAGAAAAGATGTTAAAACAGACCTTCAGGAATGAGCAATCTCTCTAATACTTTCAGGAAGCACCCAACCAAATAAATATGTTGTGGGACTGGAAAATATCATCTAGAATCACAGGGCAGAAAGGAGCCCAAGATGTCACCTGACCCATCATGTGCACATTACCTGTAAGTTCCATTTAATTCCACAATCTTTTCAGTTTTTTCTAATTGAACTATTGCTGATTTACAATGTTCTGTTAGTTTCAACAAAGTGGTTCAGGTATATATATATATATAGCTTTTTCAGATTATTTTCCATTATAGGTTATTACAAGATATTGACTATTGTTCTCTGTGCTATACAGTAGGTCCTTCTCGTTTATCTATTTTATATACATATACAGTAGTGTGTATCTGATAATCCCAAACTCGTAATTTATCCTTCTCCTTCCCTCTCCCCTTTGGTAACCATATATTTGTTTCCTATGTCTGTGAGTCTATGTCTGTTTTATACATAAGTTCATTTGTATCATTTTTTTAGATTCCACATATAAGTGATATCGAATGATATTTGCCTTTCCCCATCTGAGTTGCTTCACTTAGTATGATAATCTCTAGGTCCATCCATGTTGCTGCAGATGGCATATTTCATTATTTTTGATGGCTGAGTAATATTCCATTGTACTGGGCTGGCCGAAAAGTTCACTTCATACGATGTAATGGAAAAAACCCGAACAAACTTTTTGGCCAACTACGTGTGTGTGTGTGTGTGTGTGTGTGTGTGTATGTGTGTGTACACAGACACACACACACACACACACACACGCATATATACATATACACCATATCTTCTTTATCCATTTATTCGTCAGTGGGCATTTAGGTTGTTTCCATGTCTTGGCTATTGTTAGTAGTGCTGCTTATGAACATTAGAGTGCATATATCTTTTTGAATTAGAGTTTTGGTCTTTTCTGGATATATACCCAGGAGTGGAATTGCTGGATCATATGATAACCCTATTTTTAGTTTTCTAAGGAACCTCCACACTGCTCTCCATAGTGTCTGCACCAATTTATTTTCCCACCAACAGTGTAGGAGGTTTGCTTTTCTCCATACCCTCTCCTGCATTTATTGTTTGTAGACTTTTTGATAATTCCACCATCTCAGACTGCTCTTATTCCCGAGTTCCCTCTCTCAGCTCTGCCTAAAGACACACCCACTCAAACACCAAAAAACCCTACCAAGCAGTCCAATGCTAGCAAGACCATGAATCCGCCCACATCAGGTCCACTACAAATTACAGTCACTTGTTCTCTGTCCTGGCCTAATAGTTATTTCAGAGAAAATCTCTGTTTGGACCATTTTTCCTGTCCTTTGGAAAATCAGCTCAGGAATAGACTCAGGTGCTACTTTGGGTACATAAAATAAATATTCTATTTATTCTATTATATTTCTGTTCTATAATTTTATGGTTAGATGGTTGTTACTATGCATTCTGCTGCTGTAGATACCATATCTATTTTACATACTCAAACCAGCATTAGTCCATGCTCACATGAGTATTTAATGAAGAAGAACCTTGTGGCTATAAGTGTCACAAAATTGAATGCTGCTGAGGAGGAATCACTTTCTCTGAAACGTAACCATTAACAACAAGAGAAAAGCCTGGAGTGACATGAGTCATCTCTGACGCAGCTGAATTACAATCCTGTAGAGTGAAGTAGGTGACCACCTATGAAGTAAGACTTCAGGAGCCTTACTTTTTTTTTCCTATGAGACGAAACTCAGTATTCCACAGTTGAAGTCTGAAATGCAAATACACCTAAGTAAATTGTTCTAAAACTTCAGTCATTCACGTACTCCTTTCGTGATTCTTATATTATCTGTGAACAAATATTCTATCATTAATACAATATTTTTATTTTAATCAAGTCAATCTCGCCAAGCTCAATTAATTTTTTGAAAGACAGTTTTATATCACCACTGCAAATATCCAGTATCACTTGTATACAGCCAATATCAGTTGCCACAAATAGAAGGAAACCAAAAAAAATTAATGTGGCTAACCAAAAATGTGTTCAGTCACATACTGTGTAAAATCATGTATCACAAGAAATACTGTAATAAATTGGTTTAAATTCACAATAAAGAGTGATATCAGTGTTCTCAACACCCCTCTATCTTGTCCTCTGTTTAAAGGAGGAGGGACCACCAAAAAGAGGTAGGAAGGGTACCGAGAGTCTGAAGGAGCATGTGTGAAGGTTGGGTGCTTGGGGAAGGCTGGGGTGGATGTCACAAGCTATGAGAAGTAAAGAGACAAAAGAGCAGGCTGTTGCCCACTCCATAATTATTTATTTCTGGGGCTGTTCCTGCATGTGTCATAAAGGAAGTCCGTTGTACTATTTGATATGAAGGTCCTTCTACGCACCATCTCTTTTAGACATACGCATCTGAGCTCACAAATTACCCATCACAAAGAAATCACATGCTGTTAATAGGTCTCTTCATTGTGGCTGACAGTGCAGAACAAATGCCAGTCCCTGTGCTGAAACCAAATTTCTGGAATACTAACAGGAGTTCCCAGTAGGAGGAGACACATTACCTAGAGGTCACCCCCAATAACTGCTGGAGCAAACTCCTGAATTCTGCTCCTGAATTCTGCTGCTTCTTGCCACATTCACCACAAAGGGCCACATATTCTAGCTCTCCCTGGATATCCTCCTCTCTGATCAAATTCTCAATTCTCTGATCATTTTTTCATTGCTTTTTTTCTTAAATTTATTTAGTTTATTTTTGGCTGTGTAGGGTCTTCGTTGCTGGGCACGGGCTTTCTCTAGTTGCGGCGAGCGGGGGCTACTCTCCGTTGCGGTGCACGGGCTTCTCATTACGGTGGCTTCTCTTGCTGCGGAGCACGGGCTCTAGGCACGCAGGCTTCAGTAGTTGTGGCACATGGGCTCAGTAGTTGTGGCTCACGGGCTCTAGAGCACAGGCTAAGCAGTTGTGGTGCACGCGCTTAGTTGCTCCGCGGCATGTGGAATCTTCCCAGACCAGGGCTCGAACCCGTGTCCCCTGCATTGGCAGGCGGATTCTTAACCACTGCGCTACCAAGGAAGCCCTTTCATTGCTTTTAACACCTCGCTCTCATTAAAACAGGTGCCCAATTTATAGAAAAATGAAGGGCATGAATCTGAATGAATCAACCATAAACGAATGAACAAATGTATGACAACAGGTCAGCTTTGCAGAAAGGAACACCTGCATGCCTAAGGCATGTCACCAAATTACCTCAACCCTGCCCAAAGTTACCAAGGAAAAGAGCACAAATCCCATCAGGATGCCTTTTCAGAGAAGTGACAAGTTCTCCTTCCCTTGCCCTAACTGGTCAAAGATCTGCTGCACTCTCGCTTTTAAAGTGCCTCCTTTTTACAAGCTGTACAATCTTGGTCAAGTTACTGAACTTCTCTGAACTTCTGTTCCCTTATCTATTAAATTCTGAAGAATAGTATCTGCCCCATGAGTTGCAGTAAAGATTAAATGAGAGAATTCAAGAAAAGTGTCTACCACATGGATTATATCATAAGCTTAAAGATGCTGGGTACATTTTCAGACCAGACCACAATACCATGATAAATATCTATGGCATAAGGGTTCCATGTTGTTACAATGTAATACCCACATGCTTTCATTCACTGTCCTGGTATCTACCCTGTTTGCCAGTAACAGAATTTTTAATGTTTACAGGGAGAACGCAGCAGGGTAACAGCCCTATAGGCATGAAGGGGCACAGAATCATGTACCTGGAGTCCTTCATGAATGCATCTTAACAAATATATCCTGGGTTGATGATGACCACAATTCATTCCCATTTTGAAGTTCCCTGAATTTTTCACCTCTTTTCACTCTGAATCTCCTACTCTTCTAATACCCATAGAGTTTCCCTCATTTCAAATCAGAGGCATGAGCACCTACAGCCACAGGAGGGGGAGTTTAGGATCTAACGCCTGTAGTATTTTTCAGACAGAAAACACTCTCCCAATGCCTCTACCCAGGAGATGCTAAACTACTCTGACATCTTAGCTGTTGCCCCTCCAAGCAGATTCACACACCTCTTGGCTAACACCCCCATTAGGTAGGCATCTAATCATGTTTACAGTTATTCATTATGACTGGCTACACAAACAGTGCCTTTGGTGTCAAACCAAATGGCCCCGTAGACCCCTGGTCCAAGACAGCTGGAAGATACAGACACACATTAAATAAGACACAGGCAGGAAAATCACATTCACTTCCTGGAGATGGAGCGAGACTAAAGCCGGCCTGCTAGAGCCCTCCAGACCTCCAGGGTGGTGAGGCCCACAGCTAGCAGAGTGGGATCAAAAATCTGAGGTGCTTGGGGTTCAGAAAGCTTGCCAGCTCAGCTTCTGTGGGTGTCTGCAAGCAAGTATGCCAGAAAGAAAAACATGAACTGTTTTGCAGGGCAATCATCTTGAACCAGAAGGAGCAGTATGCCTTCTAAGTGCCAGGGCACATTCCTGAACCTCTGAGCTCATGCACACCTATAGTGACTCCATGCACCTCTCTGTGCAAGAATCTCTCCAAGAACACAAAGGAGAAAAGTGCCCTTCACCACCTGCGATCATCTGAATCTAGAATCATGGGTGGGGGATGTACTGGGAGGGGGGGGGCAAATAATGACCTGAAGAGATGACCTGCAGTCCTCAGAATCCACTATAATGAACACTCTGTGTTTAAACAAGGGGAACCTGCATTTCCTCAAAAGGCATTTAGACACAGTCACATAACTGGGAGTGAATCTAAGAACCCTAGAAAGAGCAGCATATTTCCCCACTGACACAGCTGTACCGAAAAATCAACCTATGGCTCTAAGGGAAAAGAGAAAACACAACTGGTGATTTCTAGCATGGCATCCAATCTTCATTTTTGTGATCTCTCAATTCTCAGTTCAAGTATAAACAGACTTTTTTTTCCCTGAAGTAAGAAAAGGATTAAGTAGGCAGGATGCTTTCTGAGTTCTGTGTAGCATATGTTCATAAGCTATCCTTTTGTAGCATTTATGGATGCATTCTGGAGTAGGGTTAAGCCGGAGCAAAATAATTTGGCATGCTTGCACTTGCTTTATCAGGAGAAGCAAGTTCAGTCTGCAGGGGCCACCCTGACCTGAGTGGCAAAGAAGCTTCCTGGAACCCTGAGGGAGATGCTGATTATTTTCCTTACAGGGGTGCTCAAGCTGAGCCATCTTCCTTGCAATATAGTAAATGAGCTTCATGCAAATTATCCTCAGGAAAGTGGTGGCTCAGGGGACAGCAGTGATCATTATTACACAAACTTAATTTCTGACCAACTTCAACAATCACCCTGCAGTATCTGCCCTGCTACACAACCTCAGGGTCAGCATTCCAATCCATCCCAGCCTAAAGACCACATTCAGCAGCAGATGTGTTTTCCAAATTTGTACATCCACTTTTATATGCTATATCCACATGAGGGAATACAGTGCAGTCCTTAATGATGATGTAGTAGAAGAATTTTTAATGTTCACAATACAACATTAAGTGGAAAAAGCAGTATGTACAATTTTCTAAAGACATATCTACATGGAAAGAAATACCCACAAATGCCATAGGTGGTCATTTCCAGGCAGAAGGGTTATGAGTAATTTCTATTTTCTTCTCTTTTGCTGATCCGTTTCCCAAATATTCTTTTTTTCTTTTTAATAAATTTATTTATTTATTTATATTGTATTTTTGGCTGCGTTGGGTATTTGTTCCTGCGCGCGGGATTTCTCTAGTTATGGTGAGCGGGGGCTACTCTTCGTTGCGGTGCGCGGGCTTCTCATTGCGGTGGCTTCTCTTGTTGCAGAGCATGGGCTCTAGGTACGCAGGCTTCAGTAGTTGTGGCATATGGGCTCAGTAGTTGTGGCTTGTGGGCTCTAAAGCTCAGGCTCAGTAGTTGTGGTGCACGGGCTTAGTTGCTCTGCGGCATGTGGGATCTTCCCGGACCAGGGCTCGAACCCATGTCCCCTGCACTGGCAGGCAGATTCTTAACCACTGCGCCACCAGGGAAGTCCCCCCAAATATTCTAAAATGTAAATGTATTACCTTTGTAATACAAATAAAGTAATTATAAAGTGATTTAAAGATATATTGATAGATTGGTGAGAGTGACATCACCAAGATGGCAACATAGGTTGTTCCTGACTTTGCTCCCCTTTACAAGAAGAACTAACAACTATTCAAGAAGACAACAAGACACCATTGAGAGAATCCTAGAACATGGGGGTGAGGCTAAAGCACCCCTGTGTACTACAGAGACCAACAAAGACCACATTAGAAGGTAAGGGAAATGGCTGCATATTGACCACATTGCCCCTCCCCAGGCTAGCATAGCACCACGTGGAGAGGTCTCCCCTGAGTCTCTAGTTCCTCCAGTGGGAAGGAGAACACAGTGGATAAAACCAGCACCCCTAGTATTGTGGGTCACTTTACAGGAGCCCCTACTCTAATCTCACACCACAGAGACTGCAGGGGAATCTTCGGGGCTCAACCACTGGGAACCTGACTGTGATGGAGATGAGGGAGGAGCTTCTAACAACCAGCACAGGGATCTTTGCAGACTAAGTTCATACCTGAAGTGCCCAAGCAGTAATCCCAGAGGCTCTGCCCATGTGCAGAACCAAGCAGAGGGCACACTCTGACCAGGGAACCCAACAGAGTACAGATCTGCCTGATCCTCAAAGGAGGAATTATGCCAGCCCTAAAGGCCAGTTTGCCCACACCCAGGCAAGGAGCTGAATCACAGCCCCACCCACTGTGGAGAGCATCTTCTGGTCCCATTTGACCAGAAGGGCTAGAGAAAACTCCTGGAAGCTGAGCAGCCCAGCTGTGCTCATGCCAAGAGGCAGGCAAGGAGAGCTGACTGCCCCCAGAGCAAAGCTACTACCAGGTATGGAGCACCACCATGCTATGCACAAGCAGGAGGAATAACTCACAGCCAAGGCTGAGGGTAGCTCACTGCCCCCACACACACACCAAAGAGCTGGTTTGGGAAACTGAGAGGAGCCTGAAGTGACTCCCTCCCCCTCCAAACCAGGCAAGGGATCTTGCCCATTATGGATCATGTTATTCTGCTACATCTGACCAGAATGGTTGGAGATAACTCTTGGAAGCTATGTGGCCCAGAAGCACTTGAGCCAAGAGGTAGGTAAAGCAAATAGTTTGCAAAGCCAAGCCAGTGACCCTGTTCAGTCAGGGAACTTGGGGTGCAGGTTGGCTTGAGTTAAGATAACAAAAATCTCTAGCAGCTTTAGAGCTGCTTCTCCCACTGCACCCAGGCAGGAAATCTAATTCATAGCCCCACTCATTGCTGAATATAACCATCAGCCTGTTCATCCAGGTAATATACCCAGAACACATGGGAAGATGCATAGCCCATTCAGTAGTCCTATGCATACTGGTGCTTACACAGAGAGCACAGCCCGTGGCACTCCCCATCTGCAGAGCAAAATCTGTGGCTTCACCTGACCAGGGATACATTTCACACTCTGGACTGATTCAGGTCCCCAAACAATGAGCTGTACAGGCCCTGTGTCCTGCTACTCTGCCAAGGCAAGGAAGCTAATTCGTAGCCCCATCTACTACTAAATATCAGTCCCAACCATGTAGTAAGCCTGACCAGTGAATCCAGGCAACAGTGGAGACAATCCGATAGCCTCACTTGGGTAAGGAACCAAGCCAGCAGTCCTATCCAGCTGTTCTCAGCCAGTTATTCTCAGCCCATCCCCATCCTCAGAGCTCAAACAGTTGCGTTGTCCAAAAATAGACCAAAACAGCAGGTCCCACCTGCCCAAGGACATCACGAGCAGACACACTCAGAAACCCAAACTGAGCTGACTGGTGAAAAACTGTCTGTACCAAAGCAAGCCTGTAAAGTCCAGAAGAGGAGCCCTATTACTCAAATGAGCAGATACCAATGTAAAGAATTAAGGATCATGAAAAAGCAAGTAAATATGACACCACCAAAGGAAACTAATAAAGCTCCAATAACTGATCCTAGAGAAATGGAGATGTATAAACTATCAAAGAATTCAGAATAATCCTCTTAAGGATATTCAGTGAACTACAAGAAAACACAGACAACTAAATGAAATTACACAAGCAATGCATGAACAAAACAAGGAGTTTAACTATTAAAAAACAACAACAGGGCTTCCCTGGTGGCGCAGTGGTTGAGAGTCCGCCTGCCAATGCAGGGGACACGGGTTCGTGCCCCAGTCCGGGAATAATCCCACATTCCACGGAGTGACTGGGCCCGTGAGCCATGGCCGCTGAGTCTGTGCGTCCAGAGCCCGTGCTCCGCAATGGGAGAGGCCGCAATAGTGGGAGGCCCGCGTACCACAAAAAAAAAAAAACAACAACAACATCAACCAGAAATCCTAAAGTTGGAAAATACAAACGCTGAACCAAAGAAAAATCAATTGAGTTTCAAAAGTAGACTCAACCATGCAGAAGAAAGAATCAGTGACCTGGAAGACAGGACACTGGAAATTACCCAGCCAGAGGAGCAAAAAGTAAAAAGAATAAAAAACAGTAAAGGAAGCCTACTGGAATTACGGGACACAATGAAAAGAAATAATATTCACAGTATTCCAGAAAGAGAAGAGAAAGAGAAAGGGACACAAAGTATATTTAAAGCAATAATGGCTGAAAACTTTGGGAACCTGAGGAGAGAAATAGACATCCAGATCCAGAGGCCCAAAGGATTCCAAAAAAGTTGAACCCAAATAGGGCTATACGAAGACACATTACAATTAAATTATCAAAAGTCAAAGACAACGAAAACAATTTAAGAACAGCAAGAGAAAAGAGAGAAGTTACATACGAAGGAATTCCCAAAAGACTACAGGCAGATTTATCAACAGAAATTTTTAGGCCAGGAAAAAATGGGATCACAAAATCAAAATACTGAAAGAAAATAACTGTCAACCAAGAATTCTATACCCAGTGATGCTGTCCTTCAGAAACAAGGGAGAGATAAAGACATTTCTTAACAAACAAAAGCTAAGGGAATTCATTACCACCAGACCTGCCTTACAAGAAATGCTAAAGGGAGGTCTTTGAGTGGAAGTAAAAGAATGCTAATTAACATCATACAAACAAAAAAGGTAGTACAAATCTCACTGGTAATGATAAATACACAGTCACAGTTAGATTCTGCAATATGGTAATAGTGGTGCATCACTCACTTAAAACTATAATTTAAAAAAATTTTTTTAAATAAACTTACTTATTTGTTTATTTTTGGCTGTGTTGTGTCTTTGTTGCTGCACGTGGGCTTCCTCTAGTTGTGGCAAGCAGGGGCTACTCTTCATTGCAGTGTGCAGGCTTCTCACTGCGGTGGCTTCTCTTGTTGCGGAGCACAAGCTCTAGGCACGTGCTCTTCAGCAGTTGTGGCACGCAGGCTCAACAGTTGTGGCTCGTGGGCTCTAGAGCACAGGCTCAGTAGTTGTGGTGCACAGGCTTAGCTGCTACGCAGCATGTGGGATCTTCCTGGACCAGGGATTGAACCCAGGCCCCCTGAATTGGCAGGCGGACTCTTAACCACTGCCCCACCAGGGAAGTCCCTAAAGTTTTGTGTTTTTTTTAAGCAGTAAAAATAACCACAAGCACAATAATCTGTTATTAGTTATACAATATATAAAATGTGGACAGGAAGAAAAGTAAAAGTGTAAAGTTTATGAATTCTACTGAAATTAAGTTGTTATAGGTTTAAAATAGGGTATTATAAGTTTAAGATATTTTACATAAGCCTCATGGTAGCCACAAGGGAAAATCCTGTAGTAATTACACAAAGGAACACAATAAAGAAGTTAAAGCATATTGATACCAAAAGACATCAAATGATAAAAAGGCATCAGGATAAGGAACAACAAATCTACAAAACAACCGGAAAACAATGAACAAAATGGCAATAGTAAGTCCTTACCTATCAATAACAACTTTAAACATAAATAAATTAAATTCTCCAATTAAAAGACACAGAATGGCTGAATGGATAAAAAACAAGATCTAACAATATACTGCCTTCCAAAGATTCACTTCAGCCTTAACAATATACAAAGACTAAGGGTGAAAAAACATTTCAAGCAAATGGTAACCCTAAAAAAAGCAGAGATAGTTATACAGCTGTCCCTCAGTATACACAGGGAATTGGTCCCAGGAACCCCCCAAGGATACCAAAATCCATGGACACTCAAGTCCCTTATATAAAATGGCATAGTATTTGCATATTACCTACACACATCCTCGTATATACTTTAAATCATCTCTAGATTACTTAAAACACCTAATACAATGTAAATGCTATGTTAAATAGTTGTAAACACAATTACGTAAGTGGTTACTGCCACACAGTAAATTTCTTCCTGATTTCAAGCTATACTATACAGCTATAGTCATCAAAACAGTTTGATATTGGCATAAAAACAGACAAATAGGGCTTCCCTGGTGGTACAGTGGTTGAGAGTCCGCCTGCCGAGGCAGGGGACACGGGTTCGTGCCCCGGTCCGGGAGGATCCCACATGCCGTGGAGCGGCTGGGCCCATGGGCCATGGTCACTGAGCCTGCACGTCCGGAGCCTGTGCTCCGCAACGGGAGAGGCCACAGCAGTGAGAGGCCCACGTACCACAAAAAAAAAAAAAACAGACAAATAGACCAATGGAGCAGAATTGAGAGCCCAAACTCAAGCATATATGGAAAACTAATATTTGACAAGAAAGCCAAAGATACTCAATGGAAGAAAGACAGTCTCTTCAATAAATGGTGCCAGGACAATTGGATATTCACATGTAAGAGAATGAAACTGGACCCGTATCTCACACCATACACAAAAATTAACTCAAAATGGATTAAAGACTTAAATGTAAAACCTGAAACCATGAAACTGCTAGAAGAAAACACAGGAACAAAGCTCCTTGACACGAGTTGTATTCATGATTTTTTTAGATATGAAACCTAAAGCATAAGCAACAAAATCAAAAATAAACAAGTGGGAATATATCAAACAAAAAACTTTCTGCACAGCAAAAGAAACCATCAATAAAGTGAAAAGATAAACCTATCGAATGAGAAAAATATTTGCAAACCATGTATCTGATAAGGTTTAATATCCAAAATATATAAAGAACTCATATAATTCAATAGCAAAAAATCAAATAACCCAATTAAAAAATGGGCAAAGGACCTGAACAGACATTTCTCCAAAGAAGATATACAAAAGGTCAACAGGTACATGAAAAGATGCTCAACATTACTATCATTAGGGAAATGCAAATTAAAACCATGAGACATCACCTCATGCCTGTTAGACTGGCCATTACTGAAGAGATGAGCGACAACAAATGCTGACATGGATTAGGAAAAAAGGGTACCCTTCTGTACTATTGGTAGGATTATAAATTGGTATAGCCATTATAGAAAACAGTATGGAAGAGCCTCAAAAAATAAATAAATAAAATAATGAGCTACCATATGATACAGCAATTCCACTTCTGGGAATATATCCAAAGGAAACAAAAACACTAACTTGAAAAACTATCTGCACCCCCATTTTCACAGCAGCATTATTTACAATACCCAAGAAATGGTAATAACCTAAGCGTCCCTCCATGTATATATGGTATATATATACAATGAAATATTATTCAACCACAAAAAAGAAGAAATCCTACCATTTGTGGCACCATGGATGGACCTTGAAGGCATTATGCTAATGAAATAAGTCAGAGAGAGAAAGACAAATGTTCTATGATTTCACTTATATGTGGGATCTTACAAAATAAAATAATACTCATAGAAAAAGAGATCAGACTTCTCATTATCGGAGATGGAGGGTGGGGGGGAGGAGTTGGAGGAAGGCAGTCAAAAGGTACAAACTTCCAGTTATAAATTAGTACTAGAGATGAAACGTACAACATAACTACAGCTAACACTGCTGCATGATATATAGTAAAATTAAGAGAGTAAACCTTAAAAGTTCTCATCACAAGGAGATTTTTTTTCCTTTTTTCCTTTTTTTTCTTTTTATTGTGTCTATATGAGAAGATGAGGGTTAGCTGAACCTATTGTGGTAATCATTTCAAAGTATATGTAAGTCAAACCATCATGCTGTACACTTTAAAGTTATCCGTGATGTCAATTATTTCTCAATAAAACTGGAGGAAAAAAAGATACAGACTGGCATTTTAAAAAGTGTTTTTCATCCTCAAAACAAAGAAGCATTCCCAATATAAATGACCTGCGCCATTGAGAAAGAACTACCATATATCTCAGGTTCAACTTTGTTATTATCATCACTGCTAATTACTTCTTCTTAAGTATGTGCTGTATGCAGTACCCTACAGTAGGCATCAGTAGTCAACTAAATAACTCAGGTAGTAACTAAGTTACTTACATCACCGGGACTCTACCAGTGTTACTAATGTTGGAGAATCTAAAGACCAGCATTTCGGGGACTTCCCTCCTGGTCCAGTGGCTAAGGCTCTGCGCTCCCAATGCAGGGGGCCTGGGTTCGATCCCTGGTCAGGAAACTAGATCCCACATGCCACAACTAAGAGTTCACATGCTACAATAAAGATCCCACATGCTGTGACTAAAAAGATCCCTTATGCTGCAACTAAAAGATCCCTCATGCCGCAACTGAAGATCTCCCATGCCGCAACTGAACCTACATGCCTCAACTAAGAATTGGTGCAGCCAAATAAATAAATAAATCTTTTAAAATAATAATAATAAAAAAAATTAAAAGCAGCATTTAACAGGGGTGTTAATCCATTCGCCTGCTCTATATTCCACCTTCTCAGAAAATCTCTTCCAATCCTGCTGAATAGAATTAAGTAGAATTAAGTAGGCAGCCAGCCAAGTGGACCTTGTGCCTGGGACACAGAGGACTCCAACAAAGGTGGGCACCTGACCTACAGCAAGCCACTTAGATATTTTCCCCCAGGAAAGAGGGATTGGAATGTAGTAATTCCTGTTAGTCTCTATCAACCTCCTGAATTGGGCAGAGAGAGCTGCAGAGGCAGTCAGGGTGGATGGGGCAATGCAGACCAGAGCAGCCAGTATGCCAGGGAAGCAGAGGAGAGGCTATGCAGCTCCCAAGACAGGCACTGTGCTTTAGGATAGACACACTGGGCTTCCCTGGTGGCGCAGTGGTTGAGCGTCCGCCTGCCGATGCAGGGGACACAGGCTCGTGCCCCTGTCTGGGAAGATCCCACATGCCGCGGAGCGGCTGGGCCCATGAGCCATGGCCGCTGAGCCTGCGCCTCCGGAGCCTGTGCTCCGCAATGGGAGAGGCCACAACAGTGAGAGGCCTGCGTACCACAATTAAAAAAAAAAAAAAAGGATAGACACACTGAGAGACAGTGTGGAGCAGATACGTTTATCCATTTACCTGTCCTGCTCCTGTTAGCTCTTGAGGGTCAACCATTTCCTGGTCCAGTGCCTCAGGAAGCTCTCGGTCCTGCCTGCCCTCAAATTAGTAAGCTGTCCTGTGGTCTTATAGGAAGTGTCACATCTTTTGTTGTTTTTGTTGCTGTTTGTTTTGCTTCTTGAAAACAAATGAATCCCAAGACACAGTTACAAGGATCAAAACTATAATCCCTCTTTCCCCACCCTGTATGGCTGATTGTCCCCCTCCCCCTTGTAATTCCTTCAGATCTCAGCTAAAATGTCATTAACTCAAAGAAACCCTCCCAGACCACTCCACAGGAGGAGGTTTGCTCTGCTTTGCCTCCTGTTGTTTCCTGTATAGGACTTAACATAACTTTTAATAATGCATGCATTGTTTAATAGTTATGCTCTGTCTCCCTCCCTAGACTGTAAAATCATCAGCAGGGCTCATGTTTCTTGCACCTCATACAGCACGTTCCTGGCACACCACAGGAAGTCAGTGGCATTGAATGCATAGGTTAGTCTCGTATATGAGTACATATTCATTCATTTGATATACAAATAATCACCAAGGCTTAAAGTTTGCAAAACTTGTTCCTTTCTCAACGAGGCACTAAAGAAGGACATTAGGTATACATGCAAAGACACAGCTGAGGGCCTTTCGAACAGCCATCCCCTCTGCTGCCTTACAAGTAAAACCCCAATTTTATTGGAGTATCTTACCTCCACAAACCCAAGAGCCTAGGGAAGGTGAGATTATCCCAGCTCAGGGGTAAATCCTGATTAGTTTAAACCAGAGAATGGGTTATACTTGCTCAGATATCCACCCCTTTAGCCCCTAGGGCAGCCAGGTCAGCCAGATCCCCCACCCACACCCTCAAAACACACACACACACACACACACACACACCACACACATACCAACCACCTCCAGCTGTGAGCAGCCTCTTCTGTTTACTTAATGTTCTGACCAGATGTTATCATTTTCTATGTGTACCATGACAAGAACAAACTTAAATTGGAAAGCACCAATTTAAGCCAATCAAGGTAATCCCATCTCGTGTGCCACTGTCTGACTTAGGAAGGAATATGTAGCTACAATCAGCCAAATGCAACCCAAGGAGAAGCCTGCTGGAGAGGTTACAGGAAAGGTCCCTTGCATTTAAAAAGGGACACACAAGAATAGACAGTCTCTTATACCAATGGTTGCTACTTATGTGCAGGTGACCCCCCAAATGAAGCAGGCATCTAAGGACCAAGAGAGCAGCCAGTCGGAGGACCAAGTCAGCACACTGAAGGTGGCAGAGAAAAAAGAGCAAGAAATGAAGACTCTAATGACATCGCTAAGTCACTGAATTAACAAAACCTGGAACTACCTCCCTCAGGATGTTTAGTTCCTTGAGAGAGCTCATTTTCTTTATTCTGATGGGTTTTATTTTGTGTTCAAATGTAAGTTAGTAGAGAAATTCACAAAGTAATTGCCAGTGCTTAGCAACCTGTCAACAGCCTAGTGCTCAAAATCATCTCCCTGCTGCACAGTGACAACCATCAAAGGCACCCTGGTGGGTCCCCAGTTGCCTGGCACCAGGAAAAAGCGGATTAAGGTTGGATTCCAGACATTCAGAGCCAGGGTTCCGTAATGCCTTTCCATCGATCATGACATCCATGGGGCTCAGCAGGCAGACATGGAGAGGGTAGGAAGCTTCTTTTTTAAATTCCCTTATCATCTATTCCCATTTTGAGTAGATTTTTGATTATTGGCAGCAAAAGCTATCTTCACTGATAAATCTATCTTCACATAATTAACAGCAAATTAATGTGACCTCCTTTGAGCAAAAGACTCAGGAAAAAAATGGTATAGAGATTCATAATTCTGCCCATATTCCTCCAAACCTTCAGATGATGGTCTTAAGTGAATTTTTCCCAAAAAGGAAGACAACTGAGATGCCAGGAAAAGTACTGACCATGTGATCATCTGACACACTCTCTCCATCATGAGAGTCATAAAGCACCCCACAAATTCTGATGCATCTCCTTGTCTCACCAGCGAATTTGGGGCAGCATAATTTAAAGATATCAATTGGTATGTTTTGTTATTCCTCCTGTGTATATTTTTCCCTTTCTTATCTCAAGAACATCAACATTCCCTTTATCTTAGGTGCATGTCCAAAATCAGAAAGCACTAGAAGAAATCTCTAACCCTCAAAATCCAACCCCCACTAAAGATTTTTCTTTCAAAAGCCTAAACTCATGGTGCTAGACACCAGCATTTCTGGACAGGGATACAGACAAATTTCGATTGTTCTGTTCCATTTAAACTGTTCTGTTTCCTTTGATCTTGTTTACCTAAAATTGTGCTTTCCCACTATTGGGGAGAGGCTAGAGGTTTTCCAGTTCCTTAAAGTAGTGGAGGTGGGCAGCCTGTTCCCTAACAGAAACTCTAGGGAAGTGATAGGACTTTTGATGGGAATTGTGAGAGGATGCTGGGAAAATAAATATTTGGGCCCTGAAGCCACAGTAAAAGATCTTGTGTCTATGTCCTTTGCATAGACACAGCAGGGTCACCTAATGCTGCATGGACAAGGAGCTTTCCAGGGTGACCAGCGTGGACTAAGAATCAGAAGGCCTTTTCCTGAATGTTCTGTGCTAGGCAAGACCTGCAGCACTTCTGCATCAATGACACTAAGTGAGCAGAAACCCTAAACATCATTGAAATAGCACTTCCAAAATTTAGAGGTAAAAAAAATGTAACCAAGTACGCATGCACGTGTGATTAAAATTCATGCATGCAACATTCAAAACAATTTTTCAAAATTAAACCTTTAATTCAGAATGCAAACTAGGTTTGTATTTTTAATTGGCTTGACATGTCATGAGCTCCCAAAGGACACCACACTATCAGTCCAAGTTCCCACTAGTTATTCAATATATTACAAGTCCTGCTACCTTAAAAAAGGAAAATTAACTGTAAGATAGACAGTTCCATAGCTGGTGAATACTACTGAACATTTTCAAAACACTCAAAAATAAAAGGCAATAACAGAATGCCTTTATTTTTTCTCTAAATAACGCCACACCCATTCATGAGACATGACTATATTTCCCTCAATGTGCTGGGAATTAATGAAAATTGAATATAAAGAAAAGAAGTGCCCTATATACAAGGCACTTTATAAAGCTGAGATTCCCAAATAATACAAAAGCATTTTCAAGTCACACATGGGATATGAAGTGAAAATGTTCTTGGAGGAAATCTTCTCTAATAATACTTATCTACTTCAGAGGGTGCTGGCAAGCTCTATTAACACTTTTAGATCTTCAAATAGAATTCCCATAGAAATGCAAAGTATTATTATTTTAGTTCTGAAATAATTTCACACCTAGGGATGAGAAAACCCCAGGCCAAACTTTACTGCTTCTCTCCTGCCTGATAAACAAGAAATGCCACAAGCAGTGGGGGAAGGGGGAGGATGGAAATCAAACAGAACAAAGACATCAAAATTTCTCCTTTACGTACGTGAGCTCTGTATTTCCGCTAGATGTCACTTTTGGGAATTCTCAGAAAAAAAGTGAGTCCCTTTAAGGTCAGGGTTAAGTACAGGGACAATCTTCTCATTGCCTTTATACCAGATAAAGTAACAACCAGCTGAGCTGAAAAAATTACCTTGTCCACTTCTGTGGGGCACAATTCCTCCCAAAGCACTTGCCAAACTTAAAAATGACTGGATAAATCATTACCTGAATCACCCACCAGTGTGAGCTCACCTAAGAGGTCAAAAAGCAACTGCCTTAATGGATACCACAATTTCTGCTCAGCTACTGAGAGCACTGTACAAGACTGTCATTTCTTGCTGCTGATGGAAGTGGTGGTGGTGATGATGGTGGATGTGATGATGTAGATGATCATGATGGTGATGATGGTGATTGAAGTTCTCAAAACCTACTGACCAATGGAATCACTTATGGAGCTTTTAAAAATACAGATTTTTGGTCCCCTCCCCAGAACTACTTATTCTGAATCTCTGAAGAAAGAACTCAAGTTTGGTTTTTACTGATTTTTGTTTTTCTTTTTGTTTTTTTTGCGGTACGCGGGCCTCTCACTGTTGTGGCCTCTCCCGTTGCGGAGCAGAGGCTCCGGACACGCAGGCTCAGTGGCCATGGCTCACGGGCCCAGCTGCTCCGCAGCATGTGGGATCTTCCCAGACCGGGGCATGAACCCGTGTCCCCTGCATCGGCAGGCGGGCTCTCAACCACTGTGCCACCAGGGAAGCCCAGGTTTTGTTTTTTTAATGTAGCCTTTAGGATAACAACTGAAGGTAACAGTGCTTGTAAATAATCTCATGATCAGGAATGCAGGCTTTGTAGGCAGACTAGCTGAAGTCTAATTCCAAACCTAGCACTTATTAGCTGTGTGACTCTAGGCAAAATCCTTAGACTTAAGCCTCAATTTCGACATCTATAAAATGGAAATTCTATTACTACCTACCTCATAAGGTAGAGCCTAAGCGATTTTTTTAAAGCATACGTTAATTCCAAGGAAGACAGAAGGTTATATGTTAAAGAAAATATTACCAACCGTAATAACATAATAATGTAAATATTATATATTGATTTAAACAAAAAATTGTAATATAATTATTTTAGGAGCCTATGGGGACCAAAAGTGGTAGGAGTGGGAGTGTCAAAGAGCTACTGCTAAACTTGATGTACCTGGAAAAGAAGTATAAGTATGTTACTTAGAAACAGAGAGATAAACACCAGAACTATCAGAGTTAAAAGTTGCAATTTGGGGGAGGGGGTCAGAAGAGAGAAAGGTCAAGAAGGGGCTGGTGTGCAGTTTTTCAGTATTTGCTTTTTAGTGCTGTTTTATTCAAACGATGTAGGTATCTTGCTTTGATGAAAATAAAAATGAACTTCAAAAGATAATTCGTAGTGTGCATAAGCATAAACATTAGAGGTCTTTATGAACTAGGGTTAACATAAAGTTTTTCAGTTTACCAAAACTTGCTTTTTTAAAAACTGATTGAGGGCTTCCCTGGTGGCACAATGGTTGACAGTCCGCCTGCCGGTGCAGGGGACACGGGTTCGTGCCCCGGTCCGGGAAGATCCCACATGCCGTGGAGCGGCTGGGCCCGTGCCAGTACAGCAAAAAAAAAAAAAAAAAAAACTGATTGATATACTCCCCCCAACTGTATCACCAAAATGTCCAGTTCATAGTAAATAAACACTTACTATGCCCCTGGCACACTGTTAAGTCCTAGAAAGACATTTGTTGAATTGAGAACAGCAGAAATATAAAGATAGAAGTTGAAGCACAGTGTGTGTGCAGAGTTGAGAACATGGCCCCTTGGAACTGAAGGGTCCTGTGCAGCCACTTCGCACTGGAACTCTGGTCTGAAGTGCCGGGTGCAAGGCCTCAGCACTTGGCACCCTAAGAACAAGTGAAACTAGACGAAGCACAAAGGAAAAGAGAAAAAAAAGGTGGGGACCTTCAAGATGGCAGAGGAGTAAGATGTGGAGATTACCTTCCTCCCCACAAATACATCAGAAATATATCTACATGTGGAACAACTCCTACAAAACACCTACTGCAACACTGGCAGAAGAGCTCAGACTTCCCATAAGATATATATATATTTTTGCCTTTATCACTTATTGTGAGTGTGTATGTGTATGCTTCTTTGTATGATTTTGTCTGTATAGCTTTGCTTTTACCATGTCTACTACGGTTCTGTCGGTCAAGTTTTTTTTTAGTATACTTTTTAGAGCTTCCCATCATTGGTGTATTTGTTTCTTGGTTTGGTTACTCTCTTCTTTCTTTTTTTCTTATAATGTTTTAATTTTTTTAATTTTTAATGATTTTCTTGTATTTTTTATTTCAATAACTTTATTTTATTTATTTATTTTTTCTTTCTTTTCTTCTTATTTTCCTCCCTTTTCTTATGGCCCATGTGGCTAACAGGGTCATGATGCTCTGGCCAGGTGTTACGTCTGTGCCTCTGAGGTGACAGAGTCGAGTTCAGGACATTGGTGCACCAGAGACCTCCCAGCTCCACGTAATATCAAACGACAAAAGCTCTCCCAGAGATCTCCATCTCACGCTAAGACCCAGCTCCACTCAATGACCAGAAAGCTACAGTGCTGGACAACCTATGCCAAACAACAAGCAAGACAGGAACACAACCCCACCCATTAGCAGAAAGGCTGCCTAAAATCATAAGTTCACAGACACCCCAAAACACACCACCGGACATGGTCCTGCCCACCAGAAAGACAAGATCCAGCCTTATCCACCAGAACACAGGCACCAGTCCCCTCTACCAGGGAGCCTACACAACCCACTGAACCAACCTTACCCACTGGGGGCAGACACCAAAAACAACAGGAACTATGAACCTACAGCCTGAGAAAAGGAGGCCCCAAACACAGTAAGTTAAGCAAAATGAGAAGACAAAGAAACACACAGCAGATGAAGGAGCAAGGTAAAAACCCACCAGACCAAACAAATGGAGAGGAAATAGGCAGTCTACCTGAAAAAGAATTCAGAGTAATGATAGAAAAGATGATCCAAGATCTTGGAAATAGAATGGAGACAATACAAGAAACATTTAACAGAAGACATTTAGAAGAACTAGGGAGCAAACAAACAATGATGAACAACACAATAAATGAAATTAAAAATTCTCTAGAAGGGATCAAGAGCAGAAAAACTGAGGCAGAAGAATGGAAATAACTACCACAGAGCAGAATAAAGAAAATAGAATGAAAAGAATTGAGGACAGTCTCAGAGACATCTGGGAAAACATTAAACGCACCAACATTCGAATTACAGGGGTCCCAGAAGAAAAAGAGAAAAAGAAGGGGACTGATAAAATATTTGAAGAGATTATAGTTGAAAACTTCCCTAATATGAGAAAGGAAATAGTCAGTCAAGTCCAGGAAGTGCAGAGAGTCCCATACTGGATAAATCCAAGGAGAAACACGCCAAGACACATATTAATCAAACTATCAAAATTTAAATATAAAGAAAAAATATTAAAAGCAGCAAGGGAAAAACAACAAATAACATACAAGAGAATCCCCATAAAGTTAACAGCTGATCATTCAGCAGAAACTCTGCAAGCCAGAAGGGAGTGTCATGACATATTTAAAGTGATGAAAGGGAAAACCCTACAACAAAGAGTACTCTATCCAGCAAGGATCTCATTCAGATTTGACAGAAAAATTAAAACCTTTACAAACAGGAAAAAGCTAAGAGAATTCAGCACCACCAAACCAGCTTTACAATAAATGCTAAAGAAATTTCTCTAGGCAGGAAACACAAGAGAAGGAAAAGACGTACAATAACAAACCCAAAACAATTAAGAAATTGGGAATACGAACATACATCTCGATAATTACCTTAAATGTAAATGGATTAAATGCTCCAACCAAAAGACATAGACTGGCTGAATGGATATAACAAGACCCATATATATGCTAACTACAAGAGACCCACTTCAGACCTAGGGACACAAACAGACTGAAAGTGAGGGGATGGAAAAAGATATTCCATGCAAATGGAAATCAAAAGAAAGCTAGAGTAGCAATTCTCATATAAGGCAAAATAGACTTTAAAACAAAGTATTACAAAAGACAAAGAAGGACACTATATAATGATCAAGGGATCAATCCAAGAAGAAGATATAATAATTGTAAATATTTATGCACCCAACATAGGAGCACCTCAATACATAAGGCAAATACTAACAACCATAAAAGTGGAAATCGGTAGTAACACAATCATAGTAGGGGACTTTAACACCAAAGAACAGATCATCCAAAATGAAAATAAATAAGGAAACACAAGCTTTAAATGATACATTCAACAAGATGGACTTAAATGATATTTATACGACATTCCATCCAAAAACAACAGAATACACATTCTTCTCAAGTGCACATGGAAAATTCTCCAGGATAGATCATATCTTGGGTCACAAAACAAGCCTTGGTAAATTTAAGAAAACTGAAATCATATCAAGTATCTTTTCTGA
This sequence comes from Phocoena phocoena, assembly GCF_963924675.1. Lineage (NCBI taxonomy): Eukaryota > Metazoa > Chordata > Mammalia > Artiodactyla > Phocoenidae > Phocoena > Phocoena phocoena. Next base: position 28,442,124 of record NC_089228.1, on the reverse strand, counting down.
CAACATGCTATGAGACTAGATATCAATTACAGGAAAAAATCTGTAAAAAATACAAACACATGGAGGCTAAACAATACACTACTTAATAACCAAGAGATCACTGAAGAAATCAAAGAGGAAATCAAAAACTACCTAGAAACAAATGACAATGAAAACATGATGACCCAAAACCTATGGGATGCAGCAAAACCAGTTCTAAGAGGGAAGTTTATAGCAACACAATTCTACCTTAAGAAACAAGAAACACCTCAAATAAACAACCTAACCTTACACCTAAAGCAACTGGAGAAAGAAGAACAAAAAAACCCCAAAGTTAGCAGAAGGAAAGAAATAATAAAGATCAGATGAGAAATAAATGAAAAAGAAATGAAGGAAATGATAACAAAGATCATTAAAACTAAAAGCTGGTTCTTTGAGAAGATAAACAAAATTGATAAACCATTAGCTAGACTCATCAAGAAAAAAAGGGAGAAGACTCAAATCAATAGAATTAGAAATGAAAAAGGGGAAGTAACAACCGACACTGCAGAAATACAAAAAATCATGAGAGATTACTACAAGCGACTACAGGCCAATAAAATAGACAACCTGGAAGAAATGGACAAATCCTTAGAAATGCACAACCTTCAGAGACTGAACCAGAAAGAAACAGGAAATATGAACAGACCCATCACAAGCACTGAAATTGAAACTGTGATTAAAAATCTTCCAACAAACAAAAGCCGAGGACCAGATGGCTTCACAGGCAAATTCTATCAAATATTTAGAGAAGAGCTAACACCTATCCTTCTCAGACTCTTCCAAAATACAGCAGAGGGAGGAACACTCCCAAACTCCTTCTACAAGGCCACCATCACCCTGATACCAAAAACAGACAAAGGTGTGACAAAAAAAGAACACTACAGACCTTTTTGACACCAATATCACTGATGAACACAGATGCAAAAATCCTCAACAAAATACTAGCAAACAGAATCCAACAACACATTAAAAGGATCATACACCATGATCAAGTGGGATTTATCCCAGGAATGCAAGGATTCTTCAAAATACGCAAATCAATCAATGTGATACACCATATTAACAAGTTGAAGGATAAAATCCATATGATCACCTCAATAGATGCAGAAAGGGCTTTTGACAAAATTCAACACCAATTTACGACAAAAACCCTACAGAAAGTAGGTATAGAGAGAACTTACCTCAACATAATAAAGGCCATATATGACAAACCCACAGCCAACTTCATTCTCAATGGTGAAAAACTGAAACCATTTCCTCTAAGATCAGGAACAAGACAAGGTTATCCACTTTCACCACTATTATTCAACATAGTTTTAGAAGTTTTAACCATGGCAATCAGAAAAAAAAAGAAATAAAAGGAATCCAAATCGGAAAAGAAGAAGTAAAGCTGTCACTGTTTGCAGATGACATGATAGTAAACACAGAGGATCCTAAAGATGCTACCAGAAAACTACTAGAGCTAATTAATGAATTTGGTATAGTAGCAGGATACAAAATCAATGCACAGAAATCTCTTGCATTCCTATACACTAATGATGAAAAATCTGAAAAAGAAATTAAGGAAACACTCCCATTCACCACTGCAACAAAAAGAATAAAATACCTAGGAATAAACCTACCTAAGGAGACAAAAGCCCTGTATACAGAAAACTATGACACTGACAAAAGAAATTAAAGATGATACAAACAGATGGAGAGATATACCATGCTCTTGGATTGGAAGAATCAACACTGTGAAAATGACTATAGTATCCAAAGCAATCTACAGATTCTATGCAATCTCTACCAAACTACCAATGGCATTTTTCACAGAACTAGAACAAAAAATTTCATTATTTGTATGGAAACACAAATGACCCCGAATAGCCAAAGCAATATTGAGAAAGAAAAATGGAGCTGGAGGAATCAGGCTCCTGGACTTCAGACTATACTACAAAGCTACAGTAATCCAGACAGTATGGCACAAAAACAGAAATATAGATCAATGGAACAGGATAGAAAGCCCAGAGATAAAACCACACACTTATGGTCACCTTATCTTTGATAAAGGAGGCAAGAATATACAGTGGAGAAAAGACAGCCTCTTCAATAAGTGGTGCTGGCAAAACTGGACAGCTACATTTAAAAGAATGAAATTAGAACACTCCCTAACACCATACACAAAAATAAACTCAAAATGGATTAAAGACCTAAATCTAAGATCAGACACTATCAATCTCTTAGAGGAAACACAGGCAGAACATTCTATGACATAAATCACAGCAAGATCCTTTTTGACTCATCTGCTAGAGAAATGGAAATAAAACCAAAAATAAACAAATGGGACCTAATGAAACTTAAAAGCTTTTGCACAGCAAAGGAAAACATAGAAAAGACAACCCTCAGAATGGGAGAAAATATTTGCAAACGAAGCAACTGACAAAGGATTAATCTCCAAAATATACAAGCAGCTCATGCAGCTCAATATCCAAAAAACAAACAACCCAATCCAAAAATGGGCAGAAGATCTAAATAGACATTTCTCCAAAGAAGACATACAGATTGCCAACAAACACATGAAAGGTGACTCAACATCACTAATCATTAGAGAAATGCAAATCAAAACTACAATGAGGTATTACCTCACACCAGTAAGAATGGCCATCATCAAAATATCTACAAACAATAAATGCTAGAGAGGGTGTGGAGAAAAGGGAACCCTCTTGCACTCTTGGTGGGAATATAAATTGATACAGCCACTATTGAGAACAGTATAGAGGTTCCTTAAAAAACTAAAAATAGAACTACCATACAATCCAGCAATCCCACTACTGGGCACATACCCTGAGAAAACCGTAATTCAAAGAGTCATGTACCACAATGTTCACTGCAGCACTACTCACAATAGCCAGGACATGGAAGCAACCTAAGTGTCCATTGATAGATGAATGCATAAAGAAGATGTGGCCCATATATACAATGGCATATTACTCAGCCATAAAAGGAAATGAAATTCAGTTATTTGTAGTGAGGTGGATGGACCTAGAGCCTGTCATACAGAGTGAAGTTAAGTCAGAAAGAGAAAAACAAATACTGTATGCTAACACATACATATGGAATCTGAAGAAAAAAAAAAAAAGATTCTGAAGAACCTAGGGGCAGGACAGGAGTAAAGACACAGACGTACAGAATGGACTTGAGGACACGCGGAGGGGGAAGGGTAAGCTGGGACGAAGTGAGAGTGGCATGGACATATATACACTACCAAATATAAAATAGATAGCTAGTGGGAAGCAGCCACACAGCACGTGGAGATCAGCTCAGTGCTCTGTGACCACCTAGAGGGATGGGATAGGGAGGGTGGGAGGGAGATGCCAAGAGGGAGGAGATATGGGGATATATCTATATGTATAGCTGATTCAGTTTGTTATAGAGCAGCAACTAACACACCATTGTAAAGCAATTATACTCCAATAAAGATGGTTTTTAAAAATTTGCATTAAAAAAGACAGCACCATCACTGGGGGTAATTGAGGGGAATTTAATGAAGGGTGTGGGCAAGGTTAAGGGAAACCAAGAAGAGACAACAGTATCCTGGAGTTAGCAGAAATAAACTGCTAATTTAAGGGGCAAAAGGAAGGAGCAGTTACCAAATAGTAGAAAAAAGCTGCAGCTGCAGAAGAGAGGCCCCCAACAAGAACCATGGTGGCCTTCCTTAGAGGAATACAGCCACTGTCAACCCACAGTGCTGCAAGGAAGGTAGGGGATAATATTCCAACCTTGCATTCTCCGATTTTCGCCCAATGCCTTCCTTTGGCTACTCCAGTGGAAGGCCAGAGAGCAAGGGAGCCCAGGGTATGCCGACAATAAGTCAGCCTCCTGGGACACACAGCATTTCAGAGGAATGAGAGCTGGAGGCACAAACAGAGAATTCCAGCACAAGTACTATGCAGAGTTTTGTTTCTATTTTTGTTTTTTTATTTACCTCCCTTTCCTATTCAGCCTCATGAAATAAGCCTTCGATTTTTCAATCTGTTTAATAAATATAAATAGCATGATATTAACAATAATAATAATACATTGATATTACACAGCACTTTAATTTCCTAAGCACTTCCACATACATTATCTTTACGTCATCCTCAGAACAGCCCTACACAGTAGATAGGGTAAGGGTTATCCTATTTTACAGGTGAGGAAAACTGGGACCTTAAGAAAAGTTGGCTTTCTTGCCCAGAGTCATAAAGCTAGCAAGCAGCAGAGCCCAAACTAGAAGGTATGTTTCCTAATGCTTCAGCTAAGGCTCTTTCAACCATACAATGCTGTCGTGCTATTTATTCACAGTAGGAGTGAAAAATTGATGTCCCTGTGAAAAAATCATTAACCAGCTTTGTTCTAGGCACTGCACAGAACAGAGAAGCAGTCAACAAACAAGACACAAGGGGAAATAGGGCAAATTTGCCCATTCCATTCTCGGGAAACCACAAGCAGTGCCACAGACCTAAGTAACTGAGTTTTCAATCACATTTTACACACCACTGAAAAGAAGGTGTTCAGTAGGGCAAGAAAAGTGTTCAAAAGAGCAATAAAAATTCAGGCAAAAGTATAAAAATATTTAAATAGTTTTGTTTTGGGATACTGGGATAAGTAGAAGGAAATCACAGTCCCTTCACAATACCCATGCCACAAAGAGACCAGGGCTCCTGAAATTGGAAGGATGACCTCTTTGCTTCTCTTCTCAATTCCAACTCTACCCCCACATATACACATATCCTTTGAGAGCTTCGAGAAGCAGCCAAAAGTGACTTCTTTTTACCAAACACAAGAGTAGTGGAGAGTCCAACAAAATAGCCCACTTTTGAAATAATAATTGAGAACTCTTCACCTTATGTAATCTGCTGCAAAACACTCAGCTACTTATATATGATGGAAGAAAGTAGTGAATGGTATTTTTACTGTAAACCTCCAAACACACCCCACTTATTCCAAATTTAGCTCCCTAACATGTAAACTACTCTATTAGGGTTCTGTGATTGCAAGCAACAGAAACCAATTGACTAATTTAAGAAGGATTATGGGAAGGAAATTGGAGGCTCAGCAAATCCATGGAAGACTGGAAAATAAGGGTTGAACACCATCAGTGACCAAGACAAATGTGGAAGCTGGGAAATGGGAACCGCTACAGTGGTCTCATGGCAGGTACTGTCAGGGCAGAATGCCGACTGGGAGAAAGGAGAATCCTTTAGCTCAAGATTCAAATCCCAAAGAAGAAGCACCCGTTAACCAAGCTTGTGGTCATGCACCTATCCTTATGCTGACTGTAGGGCCCTGAGTAGGGTCCCTGGGTACAGTTCCACTACTGTAATTACTTCAAAAGAAAATAAAGTACAGTTAAGAAGGGAAAACATACATGACAGGGAAAAAAGGGGAGGGGGAAGAAGTTCCTCTAAACTTAATGAGGTTTTCTTCAAAAATTCCTCAATCTAACTAGTAGCAATAGATCACTCACTTCCTAAGACTATATTAATTAGTAGTTTCCCACACACAGCCAAAGATAGTGTTTACCCTGACACCAACAAAACTTCAACCTGACAACTTTTTACTTACAGAAGCCTCACTTCTCATATGACCTGAAAGTTATCTTTTCATTTGATTCTTAAAAGCCAAAGCAGAATTTGCCCTTCTTTAGTAACAATATGCTCATTTTTGAAACATTATCCCTACACTTCCAAAAAGAACAGACTCCTCAAAATATCTAATGAATAAATCCATAAGGATGCTAACGCTGATGATGATGACGATGACAGTAATATTAACAAGAGCAGCAACAGCTAATATCTACTGAGTGGTTACCATGGACCAGGACCTGTTCTAAGCCCTCAACACATAATAATTCATTTAAGCTCCACAACCTTAGGAGCAAAACAGTTTTATTTCCATTTCACAAAGTAGGAAACTGAAATACAGAGGGGGTGAATAACTTGTCCATGGTCCAATAGCTCATAAAAGTCAAACCACAACTAAATCCATGTCTGACTCCAGATTACCAGAATAACAAAGGGTTTTCATTGAGAGTAGAGGAAATAGACAGTACCAGTGTGAAAATACTTTCCAAGAAGAATGAGAGCACCATAACTGTACCTAAAGATCTCAAGGTTCTGAAGACTGCTACATCATCACTAACTCCAACGGTTTATGAGAATTTATTTCTAAAAGCTATCAAGTACTGCTTTATTCCAAGATGTGGCTCAATGGTCCAGAGATGTGTAAGTTATATGGCTGAATATAAGAATTATCTACTTCATAAGATATTTTTTTCGTCACTAGTGGCCAACCATTACAGAAAAATTCCAAGCCAACCAGCTTTCATGCATCAGAGTTTAATCATCCCAAAGCAAATCCTCAAAACAATATTTTTATAGCTCATGTTCTGATTATTCAAAAGGGGTTTTCTCCAATTTCCCTGTAAAATTCCTTTTCACCCCCAAAATAAACATTAAAAATTCAGCTCCAGAAGTAGATTTGTCATAAAGTTAGGAATAACTTAAAAATATAAAGTAAATCAAAATGACTCTTCCAACTTTAACTAAAGTGGTCATGGTCATGATTCCTGTAATAAAAATGACAGAAAAAAAAACCCCTAAAATTGTCAAAAACATAACTGATGATGAAAACAAATATAAAATTATGGCATATTTCACCCTGGCCACCAAAGACTTTTGATGAAACTGCAGCCCTATAATTCCCCAGAATGAAATCTTTAAATTAAAATACTTCATGCAGAACAGAAATTAAACAATGGCTCAAAGAACAATGCTGTATAGACGTATGCTTACAAATATACCTAGGAAAGAGGAAACAATTACATTTTTCCATGTAAAAAGCAGCTCGATTGTAATGTTTCACAGGAGGCTGAGTAGGTACTTTCCCCATTGCTTCAAACTTGGAAGTTCATTTCCTTAACTCACTTAGCGTCCAAAGCGACTGGGTGGAATGCAATTAGCTACACCAAACTGACTAACTTTCTCCTTTCTACAAAACTAGCTCTTCCACACAATGGCACAACTGAATTTAATGATAAAGTTCATCCAACGCAATTGAAATGCCACTTTGAATTTTATCTTAAATGCTTTATTTGGCCAGCTGGTTTTATTTAACTATTGACCAGAAGTGGTACGAGTGCATTCTTTTTCCATCTAGCATTAATCTTAGTAAATTTAGCTCCATTGGAATGTCTTAACTGCTGAGAAGAAAGCAAAAGTCAGCAAGCATACAACTGCATTTGGCTACCCTCAGCACATCATTTTATTTCCTCCTGCTCTCTGCTAACTATTGCTCAGCACTTTTGCCTATGAGGGAGGACAAGCAGGTGGTTAAGGAAGTTGTCCTGTCAGCTATATCTTTAATCCGAGTGCTTAAATCTCTGAATAAAAGAAAAATCAATGTTGTAAAGGCAATGTTTGTCAAGGCCATGTAATAAATACACTTACCTTTACAGACTGTTCTCAATGGATTTCCCCTCTTTGCTGCGCTTCAAAGCTACAAAGAGATAAAAACGAAAGCATTGAGTTATCTGCGAGCAAAACAGCAAATGTTTTCTCTCCACGTCTCTAAGTAGAATTTCCATATGCCATGGTATGTGATGCTAGCCAAATAAACCACTGATAAAACTTTATGCCTCATACCTCCTGTACAAGAGGTCAATGAAAGACAAAGTCATAAACTGAAAACGGCACACACATCTACCCAGAATTGACTCACACAAACCTGGCCAGATCTATAGTCAAATCTTTTGGGGTGTGAACTCCTCTACAGAATGGAGGAGTGCAGAGATGAAATAGCTTATAAAGTGCAGAGATGAAAATCAAATTAAACATTATGCAGCACACTAGATCTGACCGAGCATTTTATTTTCTTACATCTTTTAGCTCCATCTTTCTTGCACACTCGATTTCCATTTCCCTGGGAGTTTTACTTGGGGGAGCCTATTCCATTTATATGGCGTGCAGGGCCCTCCCAATCCAGACCTCACCACTTGCCCCTATGAGTAAATGTGTGCAAGCTTACACATACAATCCTCCTTCCTCTAGGTAGAGTGTAGCCTTCTCTCGGTAGTGAGAAACTCATAAAACAGAGGAAGCCAAACTTGGCATTTCAAATCAAATCTAGGCATGTTAAGCTCCCTGCAACCAAAACGTACAATGTGCTGACCACACACAAGTCAATATGACAGGAGATGTGGTAAACTATAGTTGCCAAGCAACAGCAATAACTGATTGCTGATTCTATAGTAGTCCAACATTACTCATATGTTGACTCCATGGTCAAAAATAAATGGAATATGCCTATTTCTTCCATACATGGCTAGGTCCTAACATCTCTTAAGGTATAGTAGTTGGGAATGGTCAACTACTTCATGGTTTTCCCATGTTTCTTTTTTTTTTTTTCCCTTTAATGTCCTAAGTAACTGCTTTAGCCCCTACTGGGCTATTTCCCTTCACACCCTCCTACCACTATAGAACCCATTACCACTGATGCATAACCACCAAAGAACAAGGCCAGACTTGTGGGCTATGATGTAAATCTTGGAATATTAATGCAGGAGATAAGGCCCCTCCATGGGACACCATCAAAATTTCTCCTTCCCCCTGTGTTATGTGGATTGCAATAGAGTTGGGGGAAACATAATTTGGGGAAGACTAGATAAAATAGTATAATACTACATTTTATAAAGTCTGAGAGATTTATGGTCTGACAACATAGAGATTGAGCTGTATCCGTTTCTATCTCAAACACAAAGAAATGCTAAACAAAAAATAGCTCAAAAGAAAGGGAGGGGACCAATATGAAAAAATAATGAATGCAAATTTTCTAGGATGAAAGACATGAATCCTCTTGAAAAAGCATACCAAGACCTCAACAAGATAAATAAAAGCAAATCTACAGGTAGATACAACAGAAGGAAACCGCAGAACACCAGAGATAGAAAGAAAGCCTTAAATCCAACCAGAGAGAAAAAACAGACTCCTTGCAAAACAACTTGTCATAAGCAAAAATAAAATCAAGACAGCAGTGGAATGACATGTCCTAAGTTCCAAGTGAAAAAAATTCAAGGAAAATTCTATAGCCATGCTAAACCAATTATCATTCAAGAATGAGAGAAATAAGGACATTTTTCAGAAAAAAAAATATTATTTCCTGCTCACAGTTTACTTTTGCTGAAAGGAATACTAAAAGATATACTTGAATAATAAGAAATTGATCCCAGAAGGAAAGAGGAACAAAAAGCAATGGTGAACAAATAAATTAGCAAGTATGACAGTAAATCTAGTAAATTCAAATGGACATATATACACTACCAAATGTAAGGTAGATAGCTAGTGGGAAGCAGCCGCATAGCACAGGGAGATCAGCTCGGTACTTTGTGACCGCCTGGAGGGGTGGGATAGGGAGGGTGGGAAGGAGGGAGACGCAAGAGGGAGGAGATATGGGAACATATGTATATGTATAACTGATTCACTTTGTTATAAAGCAGAAACCAACACACCCTTGTAAAGCAATTATACTCCAATAAAAAAAAATGTGTTTCTAACATTTCCTGAAACACAGTATATTATTACATAAAGTTTAAAAATTAAAGCAAATTTGAGAAAAAATAATAATAATAAATAAATAATGGGTATTGGATAATAATTACTAATCCCTGCTTGTCAAAAACCTATAATAGCAATAATGACCAATTTTTAGGGTTTGCAAATAAGATGAAATGAGTGGTTGGCCACAATTATATGGAATAAAGGAGAGGAAATGAATTGTTTAGGAGGAAAAGATACTGATTAAGTTGTTAAAAATATGCATTACAGCTACTGATAAACTTGTTAAAGATAACTAGTATTTCTTTCTCTATGTACATAACCAAAGACATCTTTTCATATATGCTCAAAGGGACATGTACAAGAATGTTTCTAGCATCAATGCTAGAATGGCAAGAAGTACTGAAAACAGAAACAGGTATTAACAGTACAATAAATAAACACATTTTTATAGATTCTTACAATGGAATATTACACAGAGTTGAGAAATCAATGAATCAGTTACACACATCAACACGTATGCCTTTCAAAAATATGATGTAAAACAAAAGAAGCAAGTCACAAAAGACTGTATATATTATTCCGCATATAACATATTCAAAAAGGCAAAAATAGATACTATCTTGTTTTGAAATATTACATGTAAGTGGCAAAAACTATGAAGAAAAGCAAGGGAATGAATGATTTATACAGAATTCAGGCTATATACACCTTGAGAGTGAGGAAGGAGATTGTAATGGGGAAATGGTCTAAGAGGATTCTGGAATATGGTAATGCTCTATTTCTTGGCTTGGGGACAGGTATCTGGATGTTCAGTTTATTATTTTCTTTAAACTATAGATATACATTTTCAAAAATTATTTTGTATGTATATTCTATTTCACGATTTGAAAACACATAAGAGTAATCACCAGAAGAATTGAAGCATCCAAACCAGTGAAGGGAACAATCTAGAGAATAGAAAACTCAACCAATTCTCTTTCTATAGAAGACTGGAATGGGATGGAGAAAGAAACCAAGGAAAACACAGTGAACAGAAAACACAAAATAAAATATTTAAAAGATATTCAAATATGTCAGTAATCAGAGTAAGTGGATTAAATGCATCTGTTAAAATTTTTTCAAAATGAATTTTTTTAAACCTTGCTATGTGATGTTTATAAGAAACACATCTAAAACAGAAAGAGATTTTGAAAGGACAAGTACAGAAAACTATATACCAAGCAAATAGGAACCAAAAGAAAGTTGGTGGAAGTAAGTTAATATTAGGCAAAATACAAGTTAGTAATAATAAAATAGGCATTTGCATTGACTACGTATTGTTACAAAGCCAACTACCTAACAATTAATGACTTCATAATAATAATTTATTATCTTTTATGGTTTCTATGGAACAAGAATCTTGACAGGGTGCAGTGAGCCGACTTTTTTGTATGCTACAGTGCCTGAGGCCTCAGCTGGGAAACTTGAAAGCTGGGGCCTGGAATCATCTGAAGGCTCATCCCCTCAAATGCCTGCCAGTTGCTGAGGGTTAGCTGAGACTTTAGCTGGGGCTATCAGCTGGAACACCTCCTTGTGGCCTCTACACGGGGTGTGCCTCTCATCACAACATGGTGGCTGGGGTGAAGCTGTTACCTTCAAGGCACTGTCCGTATACTCCAGCTGCTGAGAATACCATGGTCTGGGACCCATGAAGACTGCAACCACTGCCATTAGGTCACAGAGGTGGGGACGTGGGAGAGGTCCGCTGCTACTTCAAAACCTGGGCCCCGCCAGTGGGTGGCCGAGGCGAGGGCTCTGGAGCTCTGCAGACACAGCCCTAGTCCTGTCCCTGGGCCCCCCAGGTCACCTGCCGGTCCCGAGGCCGGGTTCCGGAGGGGCCTGGGGAGAAGGCCTCAAGCCTCCTCTCACCACACTCTGCCCAGCGGGCAATGGCGCGCTACGGCTCTCGCGCGAATGGCGAATGGCTCTCGCGCGAATGGCTCTCGCGCCCGCTCTGTCCCTTTAACAATGTAAACGTCATTGAGGAACTGAACGAGGAACTGTTCTGTGGACTGAGACAGAATTCAGTTTGGAGTCGGTTAAGAAATAAGTGGAAATCATTAAAATGAAGACAGTGAGTAAGGACAATATTAGACACGTTTGGGTGTGAAGGAGAGGAAAGAGAGTAGCAACTGGAGGACAAAGGGCTGAAAGAGGCTTTCTTTGTACAGTTCGTAAACAGAAAAAACCTGAGCACGTGTCAAGGTGATGAGCCAATGAGCAGTGGAAACTAAGAGGCTGAAAGCAGAAGAGTGAGAAAGGGTAGCCAGTACTGAAGGTTCGTTCCCAGAAAAGTAAAGGGACAGGTGGTGGGACCGATCTTAAAACAGAGCTTTGTTGTCTCTTTAATCATAGAATGCCTTGTGACAGGCATGCATGCTATTGTCTTAAATTATTACCTTCTCCCGTGTTTATATTTTATGACCTTAATGAACGTCTAAGCTCTTTAAAACCTATGGCTTATATTGCTTAAACCAAACTCACCCTGCCCGGGCATTGTGAGCCCCAGACTCTATGCTAGCACTAAATAGTCATTCAGTCAATACTTGTTGAATAAACAAGCACAGCTGACCCTTGAACAGGATGTTTGAACTACACTGGTCCACTTATACATGGATTTTTTTCAATAACTACGTACTACAGTACTACACTCTTCGTGGTTATTGAATCCGCAGAATCTCGGATACGGACACACATATGGAAGGCTGATGATAAGTTATACACAAATATTCAACTGCTCGGTGCCCCTAAGCCCCTCCGTATTCAAGAGTCAGCTGCACAAGTGGATTCCACAGTCTTTGTGTATACCTCTGGCACCCAAACATTTGTCCATTTATGTATGCTAGATATCTGAAGTAGGAGCAGGTCAGGATCAGAAAACTCTCACTCTAGTGCCCAAAGTACTTAATCTCTGGACAAAAGTCAAGAATAGCCACTCAAACTAGTCCTCTCTTTCCCATGTTTACCTTGACCCCAAAATCCAAAGACATAAACTTCTACTGTCCATGAAAACATTTTCACCTGCAGCTACAATGCATTATACCTTTTCCCAGTTCCCCTCATGCCTAACTCATCCCCATTTTGTTGTAGAGCAGGTGGACTCTCTAACCTTCATATGACCTTCTGCAAGACACAGATTAGGTTTAAATGAATCCAAAGAGGTTTAGGCTTCAGCTGCTCCCAAAAGACATAATCATGGAGGCAGAGCAGTACAGGCCAATAACACACTGATTTATCTGAGGGGTTTTCCAGAGCATAGCTGCCCAGAAAACCTTTTTCAACACCAAGCCCCTCCATTATCCAGCCTCCAGGTAAATACTGGCCTGAATTTAAACAAACATCTTTCTCAAATATAAAAACCTCCTTTGACTCTGAGTTATCTTCCCCCAATTAAAACCTATCTTTGGGAACCATCCAACTGTACCTTCCTTAAGGCAACATTGCCTGGAACTGAGAGATTTGCATCCACTGCTGCATTCTGCAGCCCTCACCTGACTTGACTGCCACATTAAGCGATTGGTTATTGACCTTTAAGTCTTTAACAATCATGTATATACCTAGGAAAGAAGTCTGTTCACTCAGGAATTAAGACAAGACACAAGAAAGAAGACAGTGAATAAATTCAGCCCTTATTTCTGTTCTGATGCTATGCTCAGTGAGCTGTGGCTACAGATGAATTACTGCAACATTCTTTCAAATGGTAGCCAATTTACAACTAAGAGAAGATTCTTAAACCTGTTTCTACATATCGGTGAGAACCAGGCAGCTGGAAAACACAGCCTTGGTTAAACTACCTGATGATAAATGAATATTTTAAACACATGAAGTTATTTGAGAATCTGCAGACTGATTTAAACCCTCACAACAAACAACAGAAAAGATCCCCCATACCTGAGACTGCTCAGATGTATTCCCAGAAATTTTATTTCAGTTTATATGCATGTATTTCTTAAAGAATAATTTTCAGAATTTGTGAAACTGATGTATTTAGACTTGAGGGGGGAGATCGGAATATTCCTTGGATAACTGATCAATATTGTCAAAATGTAAATGAAAGTCTTTCCAACAGACCCTAAGTTCAACAAAGATACAGACCACATCTTTTTTTTTTTTTTTTTTTGGCCAGCACCTCATTTTTATTTCAAACAAAAGCATCGAACGTCTTTAAAAGAACCTCTTATAGGTGTGGTGATTCAGACTACATCTTTCTTGCTCCTTGTTGAATCTACATCCTCTAAGACAGTGTCAACATACACCCAAGGAAATTTGCTTAAAGGAATATCATGTTTGTGTTATTGTTGAAAACACTGAAAATTCTTTACTTGAGATTAGCTTTTTATTTTTGTTCTTTCTTTCTCATTTTCTTAATTTGTACTCTAGGCTTTTTTAAGATAAAAAGATATCTCTCTACAGAAGTCTACACTTCTGTGGCCTGAGACACACACACACACACACACACACACACACACACAATGTAACACTGCTCATCCTCACCACACCTGTTCAATGCTGTAATATTTGCCAGGCATTGGAAAAATAAATTTGCCAAGTAGCATGAGCCCTGGAAAATCATTAGGTGACACCTGAGGAGCAGAATACCAGTCAACCAATAATTAGCATCTTAACATGCAGAGAGTTAGAGACAAATCAAATTCCATGAAATCTCGGGGAGCATGACCCTGGCCAGGTTGGCACCCTGGCTGTGGGGGAAGTCAGTGGCTTTGTCTGAACGTAAGACAGGGCTGGAAGCACCGTGGCTAGTCTAATCCTAGGAGGAGACACTCTGGCAACATGACATTTGCACAGGGATGCCCTCACATGGCCCTAGTATGTTTTCTTAGAATGAGATGACATTTCAAGTCAAACAGTTCTGCTCCCAATAGCACAAACCCTCCCCAAACTCTAATAACCTGAATTTGAGACAAAGAGGTTCATCTCAGAGAGAAACTGAGGTTGTATGGATGTAACATTAAAATAATCAATTTTTAAGTAAGGTTAAGCCAGATATTCAGTGTTTAGCCTCATTCGTTATCATTCCAGAATTTCATAGACCTCAGATCGCCTTAGTCTAAAAAACAGTTCTTATTTGAGCAAAACCCTGTTCCTGGAGTATCCATATGGATACTTTTCAATGAACACGGAATCTAGTTAAAAAATTGTGCTACCACGAGGTGTGGCAAGTGTCAGTGCACTGTGTCCTCACCAAACCCCTGCTGCCTGGAACTGCTGTCCACATGTGCGTCCATCCAAGGATGTAGGGCTACTGCTGTTACTGCTGCCTCCAGCCTATCTAAGGTCACCTTTCTTACACAGCTGATTCATTCTCAAGGAAGAAACAGAGAGGTGGGAGAACACCAATTCCCCATTCGGTTTCTGCAGTTGTCTACGTAACTTGGGGATCTCGCCCTTAAGAGGAGTCCAGAATGAAGGGCCCCACCTCCAAACAGACTGCCAGTCCTCAGGGTAAATGCTCTGCCTCTACCATGTGGCCTGCATGTGCCTGGTTTGAATCTGCTTCCACCCTAAGCCAAGGGTGACTGTTCTGCCAGCCCCCACTCCACTCCACTACAGGGTCAGGCAGCAGGCTCCTGGCCCAGTGCTTGAATGGCCCAGTGACATCACTGCCGAGAGGGAGTCTGGTTGTGCCCTCCTCTGAACTCTCCATCTGGAAGATTCTCTGGCCTCCTTCCCTCTCATTTTTAAACTGATAGACACTGCTGGACAGGGAAACTCAGAGCAAACCAAAGTTCATCTTCCCTTCCCTGCTTCTCAGCTGGCATAATCACAGGGACAGAACGAGGTTGGCAGGGACCAGGATGCCAGGAATTAAATGAGGGCCCCTGACCATTGGACCACATTAGTCCTGCCTTCCAAAGTCTTAATTAGTCCTCCTCCACCTGGCATATCCACTTGCCTTTGGAACCCAGAGAGGTGGCCGGGTCAGATGCCATGCTCACAGCAAGTACTCAACAAAATATTGGTTGAGAATGGCAGCCACAAACGCCTGCTGGCTCACGGCTTTGCAACAACAGTCAGTTTTGAGGTCTGGGCCCCAGCAGCAAGATTTCTGCTCCTCTTTGTAATGCAGACAGTTCTAGCAGCGATATTCCGAGTGATATTCAGCTACCAGCTCAATTTGGAAGCAAAATGATCTTAACAAACAGTGGCAGACTTGACAGACAGGCTGTTGAGCCTGGGGACCAAAACAAGGGACAAAAAGAAAGACAAAGGAAGGGTTGATGCTAAGTGGAAGAGAGGAAAATGAACACTGCAAAGAGAATTGAGCAGGATTACGGGGCTAGACACCTCAGTTCTACAGGTCTGAAATGAGCGGGGAACAAAACAACAGACTCAAGAGATGGAAACAGCGGGTGGGCGGGAGTCCCAGAAAGGAGACAGAGTGGCATCTTTTGGTAATTCTGATGGTGGGACAGACTCAGGGCTAGCAGTGGAATAGATGCAACAGTAAGTAACATTTGAGATGTTTCAAAAGACAATGAGTCTTAATTCTGTCTTGTTTTGCCCTTCTTAAACTGTAACGACACACCAAAATTTGCTATTTTTCTAAGCGGACATTGACGGATACAATGGAAACTCTGAATACATTTTTTCCCTCTGCATTCATTGTCTCTGGCCCTTATCCACAGGCCTATTGCAGACTAAATTGGATTTTGGATCACTGGTACTGAGGCGCTGCAATTAATTAACAATAGAAACATAATATTTATATCCAGGCCTAACAACATCTGACATTTAAACTATTCCGCCAGTCAGGCAAATTCCATTCGACAAATTTTCATTTTAATGAACATGACAGGCCACAGTTTACATGATAGGCCAAGAAGCAGAACAGAGTTGATCTCTTGGCATGTGCTTTCAAGGCCTGGCCATGCTGCAAGAGAAACAAGCTGGGGAAACTGTCAGAATAATAGAAAGACCAGGTCCCCAGTTCTGCTCAGACAGACCAAGGATACATGCCCCCCAACAAAGATCCTAGTATGAAACGGTCCTTGTTTCTGTGCAAGCTCAAAGTGAAACACCTACTGCCCCTTATGATCCACTGGATAATTTTTCTATCTTTGGGCTGCTGACATTTTCTTTGGGGTACTAAAATCCCTTAGTCCTTCCTAATTAAAAAGTGATAAATGTTTTGCAAGACATCCAATAATGTGCAAAGTACACAAGAGTTGGAACTGATGCAGCTTTTTCAGTTGGCACAAGACTGGCCTTCCGTATTCTGCCAGATGGTGTATCTCAGTAAGTCCCCAATCCCTGACTCAAGTGAGGGGCACTGTCAATATGATGCTGAAGAAGAGACTTTTTAAATGCTATCTTATTTTGCATTATACTAACACCAAAGGCCTAACATTTTTTTCTTGCTGAAACTTTCATAGTTAAAGAAGTTTTCATTTTTCTATGACTCATTATTCAAGCAGACAGAAGATGGTACACATGAGGAGAAAAATTCCATCCCCATAATTACTGTGTAAATTTGCTGAAAACCAATATCAAAGACCAGATCTCCTAGCCTGAACTCCTATCACTCCTGTATGGATTACTGGTCTAAAGGATGCTGGGTGACACAGTGTGGATTTCTCCAAACCCATCTACACTACCTCAAAAATGTGGATATAAAGGACAGAGATGAAGATGGAAAATGTAGAGAGAACAAGGAAGTTAGAGAGAAGCTTAAAAGATGTGAGAAACAGAAAAAGTCAGTGAAAAACCAACAGCAAATTGTCAACAGGAGCCCTTCTTATTGGAAAGGCCATGTATTTCTATTTCACATATTTAAAACACTCTTTATCTCAGCTTTTACATCAATTTAAAAGAACTGAAATAAAGTTCCACTTTTCAAGTAAAGACTTCTTTGGAATATGGATTTGGTTCCAATCTCAGCAATAAGAAATATCCACCTTCCCAGTGACTTGTTTTCAAGCAATGGCTCTGAATAGATCCAAAATGATAACCATGCTCCATGTCACTTCTAGATATGGTCATGATACTAGAACATTAAGTCCTGAAAGGAGAACAGCATTTCCATTATTATAACCAGATTTAAAATCAGTAAATTTTCAGTCAAGTCGATAACATGTATGTAGAGTATGGACACACACACAGACACCCAAACACAAGTTATAATAACAGTCAGGTTTTTGAGCTCTTTACATGCATCCCCTCACGTATAACAAACACTATAAGTACTATTATGAACCCAATTACACACTGAGGAGAGGGTGATTAGAGTTAACTGATTTCCCTAAGAGGTGAAGTCCAAGGTCACAGGCAGGTAAGTGGTAGAGGTGAGGTGCAAATCCAAGCCTGCCTCCCTCTAGAGCCTGTGCTCTACACAACCCAGTGGCATGTGACGGCATCTGCAAGGGAGACAGCACGAAGAAATTGATTTCTTTTGGCAATAGTCAAAATATCTTTTAAATATCAGGTATAAAGCATTTTCAGCCCACCAGATGCTTATTTAATTTTGAAAAATCAATTTTTATGAAGCTGCTCTGAGAAGTACTTTCATGTTTGTTAATGCCTGGTTATATTCTTGGAAAAGTAGAAGCCTTGTAGAAAAAAGATATGTTTCTTAAAGTCAGGAAGAAAAACAAGACCCTAACTAGATTGAATTGATAATGTTTGACAGAACACAAATGAATAGAATCTGTAACTTTAACATGCCTTTGCAGGAGGCATGTACTAAAATGCTCATATCAAATTCAGAACACAAAAGATTTAACATGCTTATTGTTGTAAACAAAGGCATTTGGTTAAATGAAAGTTCCATCAAAGCTTAATAACCAAATTCAAGTGAACACAAAGTAAAGGTTTATATACTTTCTGCAGTTTCAGTAATAGCTAATCTAATCATGGTAAATGGAGGGTTATTGTTGATTTCCTTTGCCTCCGTTTCATAAATTAGATAAAGCAACCTGGCAGTTACCGTACTTTAGAGTTTTGTTCGACTAAGTGATTTTAAAGCTATCTCAAAATATAACGAAGTCATGACTTGAATGGCTGCTGAACTGTGCCTTGCTTTGCGTCACCACATTAGTGCTTTCGACCAGTGTTACGTAAGAAGCTTCCTGTGAACTAAAACTATTCTATAAAGCTCAATTTATATGTACAGGACCAACGATTTAGAAGGCAAAGTGTCACTGATACAGTATTATCTGATATTCCGTTGCACCAGGGCCAAGCTTGTAAAATATAAACTAGAAAAGCAGTCAAGTGTTATTATTTCTTCTGATCCAAAACTCAGGAACAGTAGAATTTCTCTGGTTAATGACTTTTCATAGCACATTTCCAATTTTCTACTACACTTTATTGATCTGGAATACTAAAACGGTTTTCTTCCCTGGCTAAAGAACACACCAAGCTCGTGCCCTGCATCTGGTGGGATACACCTCCAAAGGCACCATGGTGGTGGCATCTCATCAGGCAGCTGAGGGGTGGTAACATGAACCAAACCATTTTCCTCACTGAAAGAATGTTGAATCTCAGGCCTTTTGATAAAAGGAAACACTTTGCCCTGGGAGGCTAGATACCTGCAGTTCTGAGAGCCGATGAGTTGCCCTTCACAAAAGCAGTCTATTTTCCTGCATTTTCCCCCTGTGCCCTGATACGGTTATTTTCAATTACCCTGATAGCCCAGGAAGAAAAATATCTCTCTCTCCATATTTCATTCACATAATAAGATTCTGCAAGCTGTTCTGTATGACAGATGAGGACCGTGAGCTGAAGCAACTTGTTCTGCCTGTCAGCCTCCAAGAACCCACAGCAATGAGATACAATCGTGATGACATTACTAGAGTAGAAGTGGGTCAAATCCATAGTCACTTTAAGACAGAATGTCAACTGTTTTTTCTATTTCTACTTCAGTAATTTGATGCAGTGGTACCCACCCACCCCCCAAAAAAAGAAAGAGTTCATTGCTATTAGCTTAGTATACACACACACACACACACACACACACACAGAAATGCAAATATTGTTAAAATTAGCCCTTAACTGACTTTTGCAGCCTCTGACCAATCAGTCAACAAAAACTTACTAAGCATCTACTATGGGCCAAACACTGATCTAGGGGGAGTGTTGAAAACAGACACAGCCCTGCCTCATAGAGCTTACAGACTGGAGTAAAAGACAAATATTAGCAAGGTGATTGAAACTGATGTAATGAAGACTGCAAATGAAGTACAAGGGGGCTTATAAGATAAGAACTACTCGTCTTATTGGTCAGATGAAGTTTCCTTGCAGAAGAGACATTTAAGCTATAGCCTCAGGTAGAAATAGTAGCCAGGTAAGGAGTGAGGGAGAGGAGTTCCAAGCAGAGGGCTTTCTCTGCAAAATGTTTCCTTTCAAAGAAACCAGGCTTCAAGATGCAGAAGGTATAATGGAGTAAATGAAGACATGGAGTCCACCCCTGGGAGTTAATATCTTTTCCTTGTTTTAACCCCTAGTTTAAAAACTTAATTGATTGAAAGAAAACATCTTAAAGCATTAGTATGCCTCTAGTGCGCCTCGGTCCTATCTTACCACATAAAGCCAAAAGTTAGTCATGACAACATCTTGCTGATCTAAATATTAAGGTAGATTTTACTTCGTAAAAAACCTAATTTGTCTTGACGGTACTGGTTAAAACCCATGGGTTATTTTTAAAAACATGTTTTGACAGCAGTGAAACTTGCAGCACACACAACACCAAGAGCATGAATTTGTTCAGGGTACAAGTACATGAAAATTAACACAAGCAGTTGGTAAATGTGATAAAAAAAAATTTTTTTAACTCTACCAACTTCAGGCCACAGCAGGTAGAAATTAAGAAGAAAAACGTTCTCTTCTCTAATATTTTGTCATGAAAATCCTGATTCATTCTTGCAGAAAATTGTATTGGATCATCACTCAGGTCTCTTAAAACATACAACTTTTTTCCATGGATTCAACAAAATGGAATGGAGAGAGAAAACTGGATTTATTAATGAGTATGCTTGCCTTTTCTACTAAACCCCAGAATGTGACATTTGGACCATTTTCTTTCCAAATTCAAAATCCATCCCAAGAATCCAAAATCGATAAAATTTGCATTAGCGTAACTGAGGCTGTATTTGGCCCTAAAAACTCAATGACTAAGTAGGACTACTAGTATGGCAGAGTTTTCTTTTCTTTTCTTTCTTTCTTTTTTTTTCTTTTTTTGTCTTTAGCTATTACCAGAAATGACCTTAGCAGCTACTCTAAAATGAATACAACCTAGAGCTACTTTAAGAATTATAGTGTACAAACCAAGAGCAGTAATAGTCTCATTCTACCCTGTTACTTAAATCTTATCAAGAGTTCAATCTGGAAGGCATATTAAGAGGAGGACTGGTCAAATTAGCAAGTACCTACTGGACGGCAACCAGAAAGATGGGGGCTCCAAACTTCACATAAGGAACAACTGAAGTATCTGGGGAATATTCAGCCTGGAGAAAAGCAATAAGAGATGTGAAAACTGCCTTCATAAATTCTATAGAAATTCAGTGATTAAAGACATTTCATTTTATTGAGCACCTCCTCTGTGCAAAAGGCACTGTACTGTGCAAGGCGATGAAGATACAACACTGAGCAAATAAGCCTTAGCCTTTTACTACCATGTGGAAGAGAAAACAGACTTTCTCTGTGGCACTTCACAGGATATGGTCTAACAGGGCACAGCACAGATTCTGGAATCAGAGTGCTAGACTCAAAGCCTGTAGTGGACTGGATGGTGGCCCCCAAAAGATATGTCTGCATCAAATCCCTGGAGCCTGCAAGTGTTACCTTATTCAGAAAAAGGGTCTTTGCAAAAGGAATTAAGTTAAGAATCTTGATTTGAGGTCATCCTGGGTTATCTGGTTGGGCCCTAAGAACAATGACGTGTCCTTATAAGAGAAAGACAGATAGAGATTTGAGAAAGAAGAGGAGAAGATACAGAGAAAGCCAAGTAAAGTAAATTATTATGGAGCCACAAGCCAAAGGATGCTTGGAGCCATCAGAAGCTGGAAGAGACAAGGAAGGATTCTTCCCCAGAGCCTCTTGAGGGAGCATACCATACACCTGGCACTCTGTGACAATGAATTCCTTAAAAAATAAGACATAATTTCCTATGGGAGCTACCATCCCTTGGATGAGAATGGAGGGGGTTACTCTTTACCCAAACTAAAACATGAAAATATCTCACAATCACAGCTAGGGAAAAAAGACAAGCCAGTGGGTCTTCAAAGGGGATAAACCTCCCTGTGCAATTCTCTCCCTTCTTGGATTCAGTATATTTCAGACACTGCCAACTACACCCTGGGAGGCTAAGTCAAAATATGCAGCAAGCCAGGCAGTAGGTCTAGGAAATTAAGATATAGCTTCCTACTCCTATTTGTGGTGTAGCTGCACAGCCAGAATAACATAGTTCACTTGGGCCTGGTTTTGCTGAAAAGACACAGGTCTCAAATAAAGCTAGACAGGAGACTAGATAAATAAAACTACAGAATATTCACATAATGGAACATTATATAGCAGTCTAACCAAATAAGGCAAGAATACAGAACAGTGTATATTGTGTGTTACTTTTTGGGTAAGAAAGGAAGGGAAATAATTTATATACATATTTGCCTGTGTACATTAAAAATACTGAAAAGATGCAAACGAACCTAGTAAAAGTGGCTACCCTAAGGGAAGTGGGGGCAGAGATGGGAGTATGGGGACAGGAACAGGAGTAAAACTCCACTTTATGCCTTTTGCATTGTCTTGATTTTTGAATCAGACAAATATATTACCAACTCAAAAAAATGTCTATTAAAAATAAAAAACTAGGGCTTCCCTGGTGGCGCAGTGGTTGAGAGTCCGCCTGCCGATGCAGGGATCATGGGTTCGTGCCCCGGTGCCGCGGAGCGGCTAGGCCTGTGAGCCATGGCCGCTGAGCCTGCGCGTCTGGAGCCTGTGCTCTGCAGCGGGAGAGGCCACAACAGTGAGAGGCCCGCGTACCGCAAAAAACTAATAAATAAATAAAATAAAAAACTAAAACAAGGTTATAACAACTCACATTGCTGGGGGTAAGTAAAATGGTACATTTGAAGAGGGCAATTTGATGACATAAATCAAGGACTGTAAAATTGTCATTTCGTTGGGCCCAGTGATTCCACTTATGAAAGGAATTTAAGGAAATAAGATTTGTGTACACACACACACACACACACACACACACACAGATGTTCAATGCAGTATTATTTGTCATAGTTAAATTTTTTTTTAATCTACATGTAAAATAACAGAGATTGAGTCAAATAAATCATGAAACATTCAAACAGTTGAGGGATATGCAGCTATTAAAAATTATACTATAAAATATATACTGTAAAGACTACTCAGAGATACAGAAAAATAATATTCATAGTGTATTTTTTAAATTATTCATTAAATTTCCAGTAAAATCTTTAAACCATCTACCGGATGCTAGGCAGTGAGATGGATGCTGATTTAAAAAGCCAGTTATGGGGCAGTACATAAATCAAAAATCCCACTTTTTTGTGCATTTATAACTAAACTAAAAGGATAAACACCAAAATGAGAGCAGTGATTACATCTGGGTGGTAAGATTATCATTGAAATACATTTTCTATAATGAACATATATTACTTCGCAATAAGAGAAAAAAGCACCACTTTTTGAAATCAGGTTAACAACACCCAGGGTCAAAAATGTGTCTCATTCATCTGTGTTCTGACACCCCAACCTGACTCCCTGAACACAAGTATGATGCCTGCTTCAGCCGCAGCCATCCTGTGACCATTAAGAAAAGGCCAAGAACACTGTAGACACACTCTCCTTGACATCTCTGAGCTGCTAAACTAAAGCCACAGCCACCACACATTTCTAAATTTCTTTTTTTCTTTTCTTTTCTTTTTTTTTGCGGTACGTGGGCCTCTCACTGTTGTGGCCTCTCCCGTTGCGGAGCACAGGCTCCGGACACGCAGGCTCAGCGGCCATGGCTCACGGGCCTAGCCGCTCCGCGGCATGTGGGATCTTCCCGGACCAGAGCACGAACCCGTGTTCCCTGCATCGGCAGGCGGACTCTCAACCACTGCGCCACCAGGGAAGCCCACTAAATTTCTTATTATGTGGGAGAAATAATCCCCTATTTTTTAAAGCCACCATAAGTCAAGTTTTCTATTACGTGCAGCTGAAAGCATTCTGAGCTGACAGAGTTAAATACCAAATAATAGAGGATATGTTAAGGCTGGTACTGGCAACCCAACATGTTTATTTTGGTCCATGAGTAGAAACTGAAAACGGATGTTGCTAACTGCCCCACCACCTTCCTGCTCCATAGTCTCTTCTCTGAAGCTCCTAGGAAAAAGATCCCAGGAGAAGCTGTTAGTGGAGATTCTAGGGGCGCAGGGGAGCACTGCCTGCAGTGAAGAAAAACTATAGATACTTACTCCTACAGCTTACCATATAACCCAGCATTTCCACTTCTGAGAATGTATCCTAAGAAAAGAATAGTGGATGTAATTATATGCAAATATTGCATATATGTAATTATATGCAATATTTGCATATATGCAAATGTTCTTCGCTAACATATACCAGAAGTAGAGGTGGGGGAAACCTAATGTTAAACAATTAGGATAGGGGCTTCCATGGTGTCACAGTGGTTAAGAATCCGCCTGACAATTCAGGGAACACGGGTTCGAGCCCTGGTCCGGGAAGATCCCACATGCCGCAGAGCAACTAAGCCCACGCACCACAACTACTGAGCCTGCGCTCTAGAGCCCACGAGCCACAACTACTGAAGCCGACACGCCTACAGCCCGTGCTCCTCAACGAGAAGCCACCGCAATGAGAAGCGCGCACACCGCAACAAAGAATAGCCCCTGCTTACCTCAGCTAGAGAAAGCCCATGTGCAACAACAAAGACCCACCGCAGCCAAAAATTTAAATTTAAATTTAAAAATTAAAAAAAAAAAACAATTAGGATAGGTTGCAGGTTCTAATAGTAAGAGTACTTTGCAATCATTAATGACATGGCAAAATGCACACCACAATACCCTGATGAGTAAAAAAAAAGGTAACAAAACTACATATAAAGTGTGATCCCAATTTAGAAAGCTAACAGAACTTAGAACTTACATATGCAATAAAAAAGGATGGAAAGGGTATACATTGAAATATTTTTTAAATATTTATTTATTTTGTCTGCACCAGGTCTTAGCTGTGGCACACAGACTCTTAGTTGCAGCATGCAGACTTCTTAGTTGCAGCCTGCACACTTCTAGGTTGGCATGCAGGATCTAGTTCCCCAACCAGGGATCGAACCTGGGCCCCCTGCATTGGGAGTACAGTCTTACCCACTGGACCACCAGGGAAATCCCTACATTGAAATATTGATAGTGCTATAATGAGGGGATGAAATGCTAATGTTACTTTATTTTTTGAGCATTTTTGTCTTTTTTTATTTTCTAAAATGAATTTTCTTATGCAGTTGGTAAGAAAAGGTTTTTTTTTTTCCAAATAGCACCTTCTCATAGAATAATCTGGGCCCTCTAACCAAGATGCTGGCCTCATGGACAGCAACTCTGTCTGCTGTCTGCCTGCAGATCCAATGGAGTTAACAAGAAACAATTTATTTTTGTGTTTTAAAAATAGACTGATGCCAACAGCTGCAAGCTAAGTTACAGAAAAAGATAAAGAAATCTTGTTTCCAAGTGAATTTGCATTATATAAATGCAATATGTTTTAATTCCATAAATATAGTTTTGATGCTGCCAATTTGAGAAAAATATTGATGTTTCCTTAAATAAGTCTATTCCATATTGAAATTCATTCCCTTACATGGAATGGAATGATCTTGGAAACAATACGAATAATGTTAATTTGTTATATCATTGGTAAAAAGCAAGTCCATTTACATCCTTGTCTTGACCCATCAGACTTCATTAATACAGAAATAGTAGCCACCAAGCAGGTTTGACTTCTTGACCAGCTGAGGACATCAGCTAGTAGAGCTTAAGCTCTCTCCCATGTCATATAACATGCATCCGTATCCCAGCATCACCACTTGCCAGCTGAGTGTCCTTAAGCACATACTTAACCTCTCTGTGTTTCAGTTTTCTCATCTGTAAACAGGGATAATAAGAGTATCTACCCCCTAGAGTTGCTGTGAGGATGAAATGAGAGAATCCCCACAAAGGTCTTAGTTTAGTGCCTGGCCCATAGTAACCTGTTAAAAAATAAGGTCTCTTCTGACTAATATATCTCTTCCGTATGTGGAGATACAGCATGGACCTGGAACATTAGATTCTTCTCTTTTTTTACATTTAGCAAAATAAATTTTACTTATTATAAGCTAAAATATATAATAGCTTAAATCAAATGGCAACACATAGACTTTAGGAAAAAAAAATCTCTTGCCTCATTTCTTCCTACTTTCCACTTGTCATCCCCAGAAGTATCTATGTTCCCGTTTTAGTTGTCCTCTATTTTTCCATTTCTCCACTGTAGCTATATTGCATTTTTTCCCAGTTTTATTGAGAAATAATTGACATACATCACTGTATAAATTTAAGGTGTACAGCATGATGGTTTGATTTACATATATTGTGAAATGATTACCATAAATAGGTTTAGTTAACACCATCTAACACCATTTAGTTAACACCATAAATAGGTTTAGTTAACATCATCTCATAAAGATATAATAAAAAGAAAAGAAAAAACAAATTTCTCCTTGTGATGAGAACTCTTAGTATCTACTCTCTTAACAACTTTCCCATATACCATACAGCTGTGCTAACTATAATCATGTTGTACATTACAACCCTAATACTTATTTATCATATAATTGATGTTTGTACCTTTTGGTAACCACAAATCTGATCTTTTCCTATGAGTTTGGTGTAGGTTTGAGGCGGGGGGGGGGGGGGGGGGGGAAATGCTTTTTTTTTTTTTTTACACATTCCACACATAAGTGACATCATATAGTACTTATCTTTCTCTGTCTGACTTATTTCACTTAGCATGCCTTCAAGGTCCATCCATGTTGTCACAAATGGTAGAATTTCCTCATTTTTATGGCTGAATAATATTCCATTGTATGTATAAATACCAAAATTTCTTTAACCACTCATCCATCAATGGACACTTAAGTCTTGGCTATTATAAATAATGCTGCTATGAAAACAGGGATGCAGATATCTTTTCCAATTAGTGTTTTTGTTTCCTATATATATACATGGAACATTTGATGTTAAAGAGACTCCAGCATCCAGGTTTAAGAACTCATGTTGGATACAGATATTTGACTTTCAATTATAGATTTGACATTATTTATTTACTGTTCCCTATGATAAATGAGATGCTTAGGGAAAATGTTGGGTCTTTTAGACAACTGGGAAATCTGCTTCAGCATGTGTATTAGAGATGGTAACTGCTCTCAGTCACATTGTCTTATCTAGTTCTTTACTTTATTTAAGGTATTGTGACTAATTAAAAAAAGAAAAAACGATAGCTAAAATCATTGCTAGTGTGTATTTGGTGCTTATTATATACCAGGAAGCACCCCATGTACTTTCATGTATTATCTCATTTAATCCTCACAATTAACCAGTGAGGTAGATTCTCTTATTAACTCCATTTTTTAGAAAAGGGAACTGAATCACAAAGAGACAGAAAAATACTGAGTCAAAATATAAACATAATTTATAACAGTAACAAAATAACAATAATAATAACAAAATGGCAGCATCATTAAATCCCAGTGATGTGTCAAACAGCACTGGATGCTTCCCAAACATCATCTCTTGTGCTTACAACAACCTTCTACTATTCCCATTTAGTGGATGAGAAAACTGAGTACTTAACTAAATTAGCTAAGGCAAGATATAGGTCTGTTTGGCCCTGAAGCCTGCCTTGCCAGGCAAATGCCCTTGTGCAGAGGGTAAGGGGAAAGGCTTATCAGATCCCTGAAGCTCTCCACTTGGTCATAGCATGTTGGAGAGCACATGACTTCGGAATTATCAGACCCAAGTCCCTCTCTTGACAGATGTGGAAAGGGAGGCCCAGAGAGAAGACACGACATTCATAAGGCAGTGAAAGAGCCATAACTAAAACCCAGGTCACTCAACTCCCAGGACTGCGTTCCTGTGGTGACATGGTGAGGCCCTCTCACACTGAGTCAGCCATCTCAGATGCTGAAAGAAGGAAGGGAGAGCCTGACAGCTGCAGGGTGATGGTGCCAGCCTGTCATCTCTCCCTCTGCTCCCTCCTGACCCTGGGGGATGCTGTACGTGCTTCCGGGCACATTCAGAACTGGGAAGAATAGAGAAGCTTGGGGGAAAGAACCCACAGCAAAGGCAGAAAGCACCCAGTGCCCTTTCATAATCTACCCAGAGCCAATTTCCAATATGATTCTCCTAAAATAGATGGAGATCAATGGAGAAGGAGGTTGGCTCAGGCACATGTGGGTCTCTTTTATAGACACAAAACACAACAGAGCCCAGGTCTTTAAATCAGCAAATCCCTTGAATCTTTTCTGATTAAATGCACATCTTTCCTAGTTTGTGTACTGGATAAAAATAAAGTGTCATATAGAGAAATCTTAAAAATAGAGTTTAGGAGATATTGAATTAAAATTCATTCAGTATTATGTAATCCTTGAAATACAACAGTTGTTTACTCTGCTTTGATTTCTAAGCTTTCCTTTGATGACAAATATTAATATTTATCATTTTTCTGATGTTGGACTAATGAGAATCTTAATTGTTTATGAGAGGCATTTAAATACTCCAGTATGATAGATGTGTTTGTTTTCTGACTTATATTCCTTTGTATTTAACATCAATGAGCATTTACTTTTTTGTGCTGAATCCTGGGTTGTTGTCCACCAATGTTTTCAGAAAACTTCATATGGCCAGAACTGCTAGCCTCTACATTTATTTCATGGCCAAATATGAGATTTCCCCAAATAACACAATACTATGAGAAAGATCTAGCTGTGATCTTCAAACTGAAAACTGGCACACGTATAACTACTTGCCAGCAAGTAGACAGAGCAACATAAAAGGTTTAATGACACTGACCACAGGTAATGTTTATTGAGCACTGACCACTCATCAGGCACCGTGCAAGGCATGCTTTACATCAACAGTCTCACTGAATCCTCACAATAACTCTAAGAGTTAAGTAGTATTATAATCTTTGTTTTACAGAAAAACAAGAGGCAGTGAGGTTGAGTACTTTGCTCAAGATTACACGGCTAATGAGAAGCAAAGCCAGCAGTCAGTGCTCAGAGCCAGACAGCAGGCTCCTCTCTATACTCCCTCCCTATGAGCCCCTTCTTGACTCCCCAGCATTTGAAACTTCCTATTAGCTATATAACATTAATGACCCATCTGCATGGAGCAGCAGCCTCAGGATGACCCAGACTTTCAGGTCTTGATGGCAATGAGGAGAAAAAACTCATTCTGTCTATCACAGGCCTAGGGATAGGACAAATAAGGTCCCTGCCTTTGGGGAGCAAACTTTCTTTCTCGAGAGGGAAAATAGACAGTATTAATGCAATAAACAAGGCATTATCTCCAATAAACAGAGGAAATGGGTTGCTGTACATGTTCAGAGAAATGGTAAGAGGGCTGAGGTCTGCGATCTTCTGTAGATTTCACTTACCTATACTCCCCACGCAACCAGGAGTCGGCTAACCAAAGAAGTAATAGAGGATGGCCTAGAAGTAGTGTGGTAAAGTGCAATACCGAATTCTAAGTAAGGGATCTGCATGGACCACTTACCCCACACAGGGACCACATGCTCGGGAGACAGCATGAGCAAAGTCACCACTATTCCTGCCTTCGCAGAGCTTATAGTTGAGAGGGAAGAGAGGCATTGATCAAAAAATAGAGATGAAATAAAAGCTATAAAAAAGTATGAGGATGTTTCTCCAAAGAAGACAATACAGATGGCCAACAGGTACATGAAAAGATGCTCCACACTGCTAATTATCAATGTTAGAGAAATGCAAATCAAAACTACAACGAGGTATCACCTCACATCAGTCAGAATGGCCATCATCAAAAAGTCTACAAACAAACGCTAGAGAGGGTGTAGAGAAAAGGGAACTCTCCTACACTGTTGGTGAGAAGGTTAAGTTGGTGCAGCCACTACGGAGAACAGTATGGAGGTTCCTTAAAAAACTAAAAATAGTCACCATATGATCCAGCAATCCCACTCCTGGGCATATACCTGGACAAACATATAATTCAAAAAGATACAAGCACCTCTATATTCATAGCAGCACTATTCACAATAGCCAGGACATGGAAACAACCTAAATGTCCACTGACAGATAAATGGTTAAAGAAGGTATGACACATATATACAATAGAATATTACTCAGCCATAAGAAAGAATGAAATAATGCCACTTGCAGCAATATGGATGGAACCAGAGATTATCATACTAAGTGAAGTAAATCAGAAAGAGAAAGACAAATACCATATGATATCACTCATATGTGGAATCTAAAATATGACACAAATGGAATTCTATGAAATAGAAACAGACTCACAGACACAGAGAACAGACTTGTGGTTGCCAAGGGGGAAACGGGATGGGAGAGGGATGGAGTGGGAGTTTGGGGTGAGCAGATGCAAACTATTATATAGAGAATGGATAAACAACAAGGTCCTACTGTATAGCACAGGGAAAACTATATTCAGTATTCTGTGATAAATCATAATGGAAAATAATATTAAAAAAAAGAATGTATATATATGTATAACTGAATCACTCTGCTGTATAGCAGAAACTAACACAACATTGTAAATCAACTATATTTCAATTAAAAAAAAATGGCAACATAGTAGAAGCCACAAAGAACTAGAATCTTGCTATTCCAAGGGTGACCCATCTTCCACATCTGCATCACCTGGGAGCCAGCCAGAAATGCAGAAGCTTCTGGTCAAACCACCCTTGCATATAATTCCAGCCAGGCCCTGACCCATAAGAGTTGGACCCAGCTGTTTCATCTGCACCAGGAAGCCAAATGCAGCTAATTCTTCTGGGCCAGGGAGACGTTGGTCTGTTGCCTTGTGGAGTTTCAAGAGACTAGAGGAAGCTTTCTGTCCTGCATAGAGGGGCCAAGAGAGGTCCTCAGCTGTAGATTTATCTGTGGCCACTGGCTGCTGAAGCTTCCTGTCCTTGCTTTTACCCCCTCAGCTGGCAGAACCCAGCAACTGGGATTTCAAACTGCAGTGGCCACCTGCTGCCTTTGTATCCCCAGTATCACTTCACCACTCATGGAGGTATCGGCACCTCCCATTAATCAGGCCTCTCTGTGTATAGAGCCATGTAAGCTGTGTCCAGCACAACTCCAGAGGGCACCATTCACATACATATTTCTGAAACAAAAAACAAAAACCTTCCCTTTCCCTCCACCCAACCATCTTCTTGTTATACCTCTTCCATACCATCCACATTTGTCGCGCGTGCATTTTTCCCTGCTCTCCTGCAGATCACAACCTCTCCCCTCACTAGGCTCATTCCTGGGAGAGGTTGGACAGAGACTGCCAGTGCTTCAGGGTTGAGAAAAACAACCTTATTCCAGCAGGTTCCTCTGCCTGTCCTCAGGGCTCCAAGCACATACACAGACTCCAGCTTCTAGGTATCACTCAGGCATCTCCTGGCACAACCAAGCAAGTACCGTCCTGCAGTAAATGTGGAGACAGCAGTGAGGGTTTTTTTTATTGTTTCAAAACTGAATACATGCAAAAGAGCCTTCAAGTCCTGCAAAAAATATAAATTTTGTCCATATCACATACTACAAACTTCAGTGATTAAATGACTGTAGACCATACTTTCCTCCAGCCCATGCTCAACTAAAATACGCATGCATTAAACCTCATGAGGAAGCACTGATACTTCCACATTATCTATGATGGGTTTTAGCTCCAATAGCTGTGAGCCTGAGAAACTGCAAACTACATTGAATTTTCATGGAAACCTGACTGTTAATAAAAAGAGGTAAATCCATAATGAGGAACACTAATAAACACATAAAAAGATTCAGAAAGAGTCTTTAGGTTCCAGAATACTGTCAATGAGCGCCTTTTGTGAACCTCTTAACCAGTTTCTCAATTTTTTTTCTATGCCTACTTATTTATCATTACAAGAAAACCTTGGCATACATGCAAATTCCCCCAAAATATGTAATTTTTAAACTGTATTAAACCCGCCAGCAAAAACACTTTTCCCAGTCTTTCTCTCTATTAAGTCAACACAGTAGAAAAATAAAACTACTACATTGTGAAATGACCTTCTAGTGAGCAGAGAAGCTTAGGAAATGCTGTAAAAGGAAATTGAGGTATAGGGTAATATAAATTCAGGCCAAGAATCCTCCTGAAAACTGGATATAAAGTTCTAAATATAAATATTCAAGGGTGTGGCCAAGATGGCAGAGTAGGAAGACCTGAACTCATCTCCTCTTACAGACACATCAAAATTACAACTACTTACGGAGCAACTACTTATGAGAACAACCTGAAGACTAGCAAGAAAGATTTTCCACAACTAAAGATATAAGAAGGAGTGACAAGAGGGTAGGAGGGGTGGAGGTGGAGCTGCAGTCCCGTCCAGACCCACACTCCTGGGTGGGCAACCCACAAATGGGAGGATAATCACAATTGTAGAGGTTCTCTTCAAGGAGCGACCTAGAGATTATCATACTAAGTGAAGTCAGTCAGTAAGTGAAGTAAGTCATATGATATCACTTATATGTGGAATCTAAAAAATGATACAAATAAACTTATTTATAGAACAAATACAGACTCACAGACATAGAGAACAAACTTATGCTTAGCAAAGGGAAGAGGTGGGAGGAAGGGATGAATTAGGAGTTGGGGATTAGCAGATACAAACTACTATATATAAAATAGATAAACAACAAGGTCCTACTGCATAGCACAGTGAACTACATTCAATATCTTGTAATAACCTGTAATGGAAAAGAATCTGAATATACATATATGTGTGTATGTGTGTGTGTGTGTATGTGTGTGTGTGTATGTGTGTGTGTGTATATATATATATATATATATATATATATATATATATATAAAACTCAATCACTTTGCTGTACAGCTGAAGCTGACACAAAATTGTAAATCAACTATAGTTCAATTTCTTTTTTTTTTTTTTGGCTGTGTTGGGTCTTAGTTGTAGCATGCATGATCTTCATTTGAGGCATGTGAGATCTTTCATTGAGGTGCGCACGCAAGCTTCTCTCTAGTTGTGGCGCGTGGGTTCCAGAGCACGTGGGCTCTGTAGTTTGCGGCACATAGGCTCTCTAGTTGAGGCATGCATGCTCAGTAGTTGTGGCACCTGGGCTTAGTTGTCCCGCAGCATGTGGGATCTTATTTCCCTAACCAGGGATTGAACTGGAATCCCATGCATTGTAAGGCAGATTCTTTACCACTGGACCACCAGGGAAGTACCCCCCAACCAGGGATTGAACACAGGCCACTGCAGTGAAAGCACTAAGCTCTAACCATTGGGATGCCAGGGAATTTCCAACTATACTTCAATTTAAAAAAAGATACTAGGGAGCTAATTTGCCTGCTACAGCAATAATTATCCCCAAGCTTAGCACTATTATTTCAAGCACCCAACACAATGTCTGACACATATGTACTCAATAAACACTTATCAGTGATTGAATTAATTTTTAAAATTTATTTATTTATTTTTGGCTGTGTTGGGTCTTCGTTTCTATGCGAGGGCTTTCTCTAGTTGCGGCAAGCGGGGACCACTCTTCATCCCGTTGCGCGGGCCTCTCACTATCATGGCCTCTCTTGTTGCAGAGCACAGGCTCCAGACGCGTAGGCTCAGTAGCTGCGGCTCATGGGCCCAGTTCCTCCGCAGCATGTGGGATCTTCCCAGACCAGGGCTTGAACCCGTGTCCCCTGCATTAGCAGGCAGATTCTCAACCACTGCACCACCAGGGAAGCCCTGAATTAATTTTAAAAAAAGAATTTTAAAGATAAGCAAAAGCTAAAAGAGTTCACCACCACTAAACAAGGTTCTCTAAGCGGAAAAGAAAAGACTACAACTAGAAATATGAAAATAATGAAAAGGAAAATCTCATTGGTAAAATTACAGTAAAGGTAGTAAGTAGATCAACCACTTACAAAGCCAGTATGAAGGTTAAAAGACAAAAGTAGTTAAATCATCTATTTCCACAATAAGTAGTTAAGGGATACACAAAACAAAAAGATGTAAAATATGATGTCAGAACATTAAATGAAAAATCTCACATAAACAAGCTAACTTAAAGGAACTAGAAAAAGAACAAACAAAACCCAAAGTTAGTAGAAGAAAAGAAATAATAAAGATTAGAGAGAAAGATAAATGAAATAGAGCCTTTATAAATACAACAATAGAAAAGATCAATGAAACTGAGAGCTTATTCTTTGAAAAGGTAAACAAACTTGATAAACTTTTAGCCAGACTCATCAAGAAAAAAAGAGAGAAGCTCAAATAAATAAACTCAGTTACAGCCAACACCACAGAAATACAAAGGATAAGAGATTGCTATGGGGACTTCCCTGGTGGTCCAGTGGTTAAGAATCCACCTTCCAATGCAGGGGACGCAGGTTCGATCCCTAGTCAGGGAACTAAGATCCAATATGCCACAGGACAACTAAGCCCACGCGCTCTCGACCCTGCGCACTGCAACTACTGAGCCCGCATGCCCTGGAGCCCACGTGCCACAGCTGAAGAGAAGCTCACACACTGCAACAAAGAGCCCATGCACTGCAATAAAAGATCTCACATGCCGCAACAAAGATCCCACGTGCCACAACTAAGACCTGATGCAGCCAAATAAATAAATAAATATTTTTTTTTAAAAGAGATTACTATGAACAATTACACACTAATAAAATGGGCAACTATGAGAAGTGGATAGGGCTTCCCTGGTGGCACAGTGGTTGAGAGTCCGCCTGCCCATGCAGGGGACATGGTTCGTGCCCCAGTCCAGGAAGATCCCACATACCGCGGAGCGGCTGGGCCCGTGAGCCATGGCCGCTGAGCCTGTGCATCCGGAGCCTGTGCTCCGCAACAGGAGAGACCACAACAGTGAGAGGCCCACGTACTGAAAGAAAAAAAAAAAAGTGGATAAATTCCTAGAAAAATATAATCTCCCAAGACTAAATCAGGGAAAAATAGAAAGTATGAACACACCAAGACCAGACAGCTTCAAAGTTGAATTCTACCAAACATTTAAAGAAGAGTTAACACCTAACCTTCTCAAACTATTCCAAAATTGAAGAGGATAGAACACTTCCGAACCCATTCTATAAGACCAGCGTCACCTTGATACCAAAATCAAAGACACCACACAAAAAAAGAAAATTATAGGCCTATACCACTGATGAAAATAGATGCAAAAATTCCCAACAAAATATTAGCAAATCAAATTCAATAATATATTAAAAGGATCATACACCATGATCAAGAAGTATTTATCCCAGGGATGCAAGGATAGCTTAACATCCACAATTCAATCAATGTGATACACCATATTAACAAATTGAAGAATAAAAGTCATATGATTATCACAAGTTTGTGAAAGAGCTTTTGACAAAATTCAACATCCATTTATGGCCAAAATTCTCAACAAAATGAGAATAGGGGGAACATAACTCAACATAATAAAAGCCATATATGACAAACCTACAGCCAACATCATACTCAGTGATGAAAAGCTGAAAGCATTTCCTGTAAAATCAGGAACATGACAAGGATATCCACTCTCACCAGTTTTATTCAACAAATTATTGGAAGTCCTAGCCAGAACAATAAGACAATATAAATAAATAAATAAATGGAATCTAATTGGAAAGCAATAAATAAAACTGTCACTGCAGATTTCATTATATTTATGTATATAAAATATATATAATACCTAATTATATATGTGTGTGTGTATATATATATATATATATATATATTTTTTTTTTTTTGGTAAGCATGTATATTCCTAAAGAGCCCACCAAAAACTATTAGAACTGAAAAATAAATTCGGTAAAGCTGCAGGATACAAAATTAATACATGGAAATCTGCTGTGTTTCTATACACTAACAGTGAAGTATCAGAGAAGTTAAGAAAACAATCCCATTTATAATTTAATCAAAAAGAATAAAACACCTAGGAATAAATCTAACCAAGGAAGTAAAAGACTTAGAAAACTATAAGACACTGATGAAAGAAATTGAAGATGATACAAACAAATGGAAAGATATACCACGCTTACGGATTGGAAGAATTAATATCATTAAAATCACCATACTACCCAAGGCAAATCTACAGATTCAATGCAATCTTTATCAACTGGAACAAATAATTCTAAAACATGTAAGGAAATACAAAAGACCCTGAATAGCCAAAATGAACTTTAGAAAGAAGAACAAATCACACTCCCTGATTTCAAACTATACTAGAAAGCTACAGTAATCAAAACAGTATGGTAGTAGCACAAAAACAGACACATAGATCAATGGAACAGAATAGAGAGCTCAGAAATAAACCCACACACTTATGGTCAGTTAATCTACAACAAAGGAGGCAAGAATATACAGTGGAGAAAAGATAGTCTCTTCAGCAAGTGGTGTTGGGAAAACTGGACAGCTACATGCGATAGAATCAGACTGAACTACTTTCTCATACCATATAGAAAAGTAAACTCAAAATGGATTACAGACTTTAATGTAAGATTTGAAACCATAAAAATCCTGGAAGAAAACAGAGGCAGTACACTCTTAGACATTGGTCTTAGAAATATTTTTTTAGATGTCTCCTCAGGCAAGGGAAACATAGAAAAAATAAAATAAACAAATAGGACTACATCAATCTAAAAAGCTTTTGCACAGTGAAGGAAACTATCAACAACATGAAAAGGCAGCCTACTGAATGGGAGAAGATATTTACAAACAATGTATCTGATATGGGGTTAATGTCCCAAATATACAAAGAATTTATACAACTCAACATCAAAAAAAAAAAAAAAAAACAACCCATTAACAAATGGACAGAGGACCTGAATTGACATTTTTCCAAAGAAGGCATACAGATGGCCAAGAGACACATGAAAAGACACTCAACATCACTAATCATCAGGGAAATGCATATAAAAACAACATAAGATACCACCTCACACCTGTCAGAATGGCTATCATCAAAAAGACATCAAATAACATGTGTTGGAGAGGATGAGGAGAAAAGGGAACCCTCATGCACTGTCAGTGGTATTGTAAATTGGTGCAGCCACTATGGAAACAGTATGGAGGTTCCTCAAAACATTAAAAAATAGAACTGCCTTACAATCCAGCAATTTCACTTCTGGGAATCTACCCAAAGAAGACAAAAACACAAATTTGAAAAGATATATGTACTCCAGTGTTCATTGCAACATTATTTACAGTAGCCAAGATATGGAAGCAACCTACGTGTCCACTGATAGATGAATGGATAAAGAAGATGTGATACACACACACACACACACACACACACAGGAATATTACTCAGCCATAAAAAAATGAAATCTTGCCATTTTCAACAATATGGGTGCATCTAGAAGGTATGCTAAGTGAAATAAGGCAGAGAAAGATAAATCCCGCATTATCTCACTTATATGTGGAATAGAAAAAACAAAACAAGCAAGCAAACAAAACAAAACAAAAAAACAGACTCATAGATACAGAGAACAAATATGTGGTTGCCAGAAGGCAGATGGGTGAGGGGGTCAGCAAAATAGGTGAAGGGGATTAAAAGGTACAAACCTCCAGCCATATAAGAAATAAGTCACAAGGATGTAATAAACAGCATAAGGAATATGGTCAATAATATTGCAATAACTTTGTATGTGGACAGATGGTTACTTGACTTATCTTGGTGATCATTTCATAATGTATGAAAATATCAAGTAATTATGTAGTACACCTGAAACTATCATAATAGTGTATGTCAACTATATTTCAATAAAAAATATAAATTACTTTCATGAAGAAAAAAACATATATTCAGATACAAACATAAGAATACACATTATCTATGGAGGAAAAAATTTTTAAAGGAAAGGGGTCCTATATATTATGGATAATCCAGAAAATTAAAGGCATTTAATCAAATTAACTTAACTGTTCCACCCTAAAATGGTAGATGGAAGTAATTTTAAAGAGAAAAAAGACAGAAAGAAACCCATCTTTATAATTGGCAGCATCTCTGGAAGTGGTTCCTTTTAAACTACTGAATTAGAATGTAAGAATGTTGCTAGTAAAAATGGGTTGTATTTTATCTGAACAATAGTTTAAGCCTTTTCAATAACATGGCCACAACTCATGAAAACATGTAACTCAGTTTCTTTTGAACATGGTTTTCACGGGTTAATAACTTTTTTTTAGCTCTGAGGAATGGAACAAACTAAATACAAGAGAAAAGCAGTCTGAAACTCAACATTAAGGAGAATCCTGACTAGGGTAAGCACAGCTAGAGATAAAAAGGGTTAGAACGAGGGTGTCCTAGTAAGTAATCTCAAAGGTAACCCAGGGCACAACCTACAGTTAGTTCATCAGATTCCAAGAGAGATTTGTGACTAGGCTTATTATCTCTTTCACTCCCAAAGACTTCAGCTACTTTCCAGATATTTCATTCCCCACCCAGGCCCTTAGACTGTGCTTGATTTATTTTGTGATGTTATGGTTTTTAAAATCAATGGTTCTCAATCCTAGATGCACTTCATTATAACCCAGGAAACTTAAAAAAGAAATTATCAACGCCTGCCTCCCCTCCAGCACTCTGATTTAATTTGTATGGATGGGACCAGCCCCAGGTGATTCTAACTTGCAACAAGGGTTGAGAATCACTGGTTGGAGAACAATCCAAACAGGTTAAAATTATGTAAAGAAGGAGGCACTATAATTGGGCTAAATAAATTTACAAGGCTAGGCAAAGGTGCCTCAAGTTCCTGCAATCAGATATAAGATGGTACTTTCAGGATCCCAGATTTTTTTCCATCAAATTGAGAGACTCAATTGCTGAGAGAAATCTATTTGCCCATAATGTTCAAATTTTTACAAAGTTCAGCACTTCACCTGTGAGACAGAAGCAAAAACAGTAGAATTAAAGGTAATCTATTCCACCTAGCATTCAAAATGTGATAAACAAGAAAATGTGATAAACAAGGAAATGTGGAGCAGGGTGCATAATATTATGATTTTTACTAATAACCATAAGAATAAAATCAAAGCTACCATTTCCTGAGTTCAATTACTGTATTAAGCACAGTAACCCTTTCCAAGGGTGACCTCGTTGAAAATTTAAAACATGATTACAGCAATAGAAATTATTACCCACCTTTCACAGATAATAAGGAAATTGAGGCTCAAAGAGATTACCTCACTTTCCCCAGAGTCACACAGCAAATAAGTGGAAAAACCAAGATTAGAATCCAGGTCTTCTGCTCTCTAGAGCCCATTCTCTTAATCACCATTATCTCTGACATAGAACACTGAAGAGTCTCCTAAGTACTTGCTACTCAAAGGATAGTCCATAGACCAGCAGCAACAGCCTGCTGGTGCTGGCCCATTCCAGATCTGCTGAATCAGACTCCGCATTTTAAGATCAGCGGGAAATTCACATGCACATTAAAGTTAAAGAAACGCAAGACTATCTGGTTTTCCCACATTATTACCTCTCACAAATTCATCATCCATACTGCATCCAAAGTCTTTAAAAAACAAATCCAATAATTTTATTTCTCCACTTAAGACTTTTAAATGGTTTCACAAATACCCTTGGAATAAAGTCCAAAATTCTTTTGCAATACAGATAACTGGACTCTGTATAATATCACCCATGCCTGCCTCTGCAGCCTCATCTCTCCCACCTCCCCCATTCAGTGATTTGTATACCCCAAGCACAAAGACTTTTCTGCTCATCAAATCCCAACACACTCTACCTTCCTTGCTTCTTTCCTTCAAGTTCTTCCCTGCTTAGAATATACCACAACCCACCACCATGACCACCTCCATGTCAGCCACATTCAAGGCTGTATCTCTACTGCATAACAGTGCAGTGCCTGGCACAGAGCTAGGAGCAAGATAAATGTGCTCAATAAATACATGCTTGAGACAACTCGACTGAGGGCCTCAACTGTTTCCTTCGTTCTCTGCTCTTTGCTCTCGCTATGATCCTCATTTCATTTCTCCTTCCCTGTCCCCAGCATCACCCCTCTTCTGTTACTCACCTCTCTATCAGTAACCTCATGGCTACTGAAGTTGTCAGCTTTAGAAAGAAGCACTGCTGTGTCCACATAGCCACTGCCACGGGATTACTCACCAGCTGGATGACAACTGCTTCACTTTAACCCTGAGGCTCCTGGGATAGGCCCAGTCCTTTCCAGAAGTGGACAGAAGGCCCTACTGACCATTTTTCAACCCAAGATTTAATATATAGATGAAACCAGAGATCAGGGACCTCTCAGCAGTCAATGAAGAGCCAAAAGCTTCACTATCTCTCTGCCTACACAAGACACTTTCACTGAGCTGACAAGATGGATTATCAAGAGTTGCAGTTAACTTCATAGTTTATATGTGATGGCCAAGCTTGCTACTCTAAGAAAACAAATGACAAGACCCTTTTATAAAACAGATATCTGCCTCCAGTTTAAATCCTGAGTAAATATATTTTCATATACACGTTTACATTAATAATGACAAAAATAAGATCTATTCATCTATTAAATGCAAGCTATTGAGCACCTGACATGCTCAAAGCTTTAAACACACTACCTTATTTAATCTTTATCATCACTTTATGCGGTAGAATGCTTATTATCCTTGCTTTACAGAAGAGGAAACCAAGGGCTTAGTAACATGCCTAAGAGGCAGGACTGGGATTTCAGTCATAGGCCTTCAGATTATCACTCTCTATTGCTTCTCTATGTTTTGCTATTTGGATCACTTTCTCCTCTTAGAAGTCACAGACCTGGACATTCCCAAAGCAACAGTCCCTCAGAGGATGACCTCAAAAGCTGTAGCAACAGCTTGTATTTCAAAGCTTCCTTTCCGCATTAAAAGAGAAAACTGAGATTCAGGGGGAAAATGTGGGAATAGAGCTCAAAGGTGCTTCTGAATGCAATTCCACGAATACTTTTTCCGTGTCTACTAGTGGTCACGCACTTAGCTGGAAGCTGACTGATCAGACTGTCATTTAGGAGAGTGCTGGTGGGACAGAGGGTGACCAGGAGAACATCTCCCATAATGACTATCTCAGGAACGTTTAGCCAGTAATTTATAAAACTGCTACTTTATTATCTAATTATGTAGAAATCATCTTTCACACACAAGAGGTGAGAGTAATCTGCTTTATCTGTGAATACATAATTGAAAAGGCCAATGTGTCTTCTAAAACAAAAGTTTTATATAATTCAAACAACTCATGTGTTCATTTATGTTACCCTATATTAGAGGATTAGATTTTAACATATGTGAATGCAAACACAATGTCAGATTTTGTTCTCGTGTCTTACAGGACAAAAGAGAAAAGAGTATTGGGAGCCAAGACAAGACTAATTCCCAAAATACAAATGGAACATATTGAAGCTGCATGTACCTTAAAAGAAAGAGAGCTGCATGTACACAGAAACATTTCCTAAAGCATTCCACCAAACATGTACAGGAATAAGGCAAGGACAAGGATACTAAGTAAAATAAAGCATGAGCCTAAAAGGTCACATACAGGACTATGAGGCCTCCAGAGCCCTGCCTCCTTGCAGAAACAGAATGCTTGGGACACAAGGACATGAGATGAAGGCTGTGAATGTTGTACCTCAATTCCCTAATTTTTTAAATGAAAAAGTTAGATTAGATGATTTATAAGGTCCTTCTAGCCCTAACCCATGAGCTACTTTTCATCCATGAGGCCCTGTACCTAAAGAGAGATGAGCTATATGTTCAGAAAACATTTGTTGAATTCATGAAATATTACATTACCAATAATAAGAAAAGAGATTTTACAACAATTGGTCCTGGTCTGTGGCCTAGGAAGAACAAATTAGAAGAGAAACCATTATCTAAACAGCTTCACATATGGCGTCCCTGCTAGCTGTCTGCTGGTAGAATGAAAATAACCCTGGACTTGGAAACAAGACGTTCGGGTCTAGTCTCATCCCTGACACAGACCAGCTGTGTGACCTTGGGCAAACTGCTTCACCACCTGCACCAGTTTCCTCATCTCTAAAATAAAAGTATTATAAAACTCTATAGAGCTAACATTTGTGGAACCTCTACTATATGCCAGGAACTGTTCCAAGATCTTTGCCTTAGATTTAAATGATCTCAAAGGTTTTTGCAGCGCTACGGTTTAGTGTTTAACTACAGAGGCAACATGGTATAGTGGAAAGATTCCAAATTCCGTACTCAGAAAGCTCGGGCTCCCTCCACCTCCATAAGATAGAGTCTTTTTCTAAGCAGAGTCTGTCAAGCAGACTGGGTTACAATCTCGGTAGTTCTATTCACTAGCTTAGTTAACTTCGACACGTTGCTCAACTTCCCTATTTCCTAGCCTTAGTTTTCTAATATGGAAAATGCATATGAAAATGGCTATTTCTCTCATATAGCGCTTGAGAGAATTAAACTATAACTAAATGTAATATCTATTTATTTATAAAAGATATATTACATTTTATTACTAGGTGTGTGACCGTGTACAAATCGTCTTCTCAAGTTTTTTTCTTATCTACAAATGGGAGATACAGTATTATTACGAGAGATAGTATGAACATGCTCTGTAAACTGTTGAGTGTTAGCACTGTTTGAAAGCATGCATAATTCCTAAGATACTTAGAAAAGCGTATACAATAAACCCCCACGTAGTACTTGGAAGAGTGTATACAATCAAAAACAACAAAAACACATTTTTGCTAAACATATTTCACTACACCCGGCTCGCAGCTAGTGGACGCAGGGCAAGCAGCCAAGAACGCAGGGCCACATGGAAGTTGTAGTTCCGAGTCAATGGGCTGCTCCAGAGAACTGCTGGAACTGAGACTTCAACTCCCAGGAGACACCTCGCCAAGCCAAACGACACGCTGGGAGATGGAGTACCAGCCCTCCGGGAAACTAGAGGCGGGACTACAACTCCCAGAAGCCTCCGCTGCCCGGGCCGCCGGCGGTAAGATGGAGCCAGAAAATGGAGAGTTCAGGTACAGGACCTTAACAGGTGCGAGTCGGGGCCGCTTTCGGTAGTCCCGGACCCAGCAAGGATCTGAGCCTTTCTAACATGACCACAGGCTGTATTCTATGCCGATCCCAAGCACAGTTCTGAGAGACGCACAATAATAAAAGTTTGAATGTGGCAAACTTTCACAAGCAAGACTTCATCTAGATTTCAGCTCCTGGCAGCTCCTTGGGCCACTTAGGCAGGGAGCCTTAAGTTCTTTTTTCCCCGGTAAGCACTGTGAGTGGCTGGTCATACAGCAGAGGAAGAATTTGATCCTAGAGAAGAAGCTGCAATTCCAGCTCCAGTTCCACTAACCGGCCTTTTCCCCCCACATGAACACACCTTAAAAATCCCCGCATGTTTTCACATAAAAACTACATTAGGGCTTCCCTGGTGGCGCAGTGGTTGGGAGTCCGCCTGCCGACGCAGGGGACGCGGCTTCGTGCCCCGGTCCGGGAGGATCCCGCATGCCGCGGAGCGGCTGGGCTCGTGAGCCATGGCCGCTGAGCCTGCGCGTCCGGAGCCTGTGCTCCGCAAAGGGAGAGGCCGCGGCAGTGAGAGGCCCGCGTACAGCAAAAAAAGAAAAAAAAATCTACATTAAGCCATAAAATAGATGTAAGGAAGTCCAACAGAGTACTGATTTCTCCCACTATAATGAATTATTTTTTTGTGTCTTTTAAATACTAAATGTAAAATTCTCTCCCAATATATTGCCTTCCCCGTGTCCTGCTTAGCTCCTCCTCCTGGACACTTGTTCAAACCCTCCTCCCTCCCCCTGGGGAACCCAGGGCTGGATGTTTAACACACATCTGTTGGGGCATAGAGTCCTGCTACTTGACAGTAAAACTGAAAAAAATCCAAAAGCGGCCCATGCCAACTACACCACCAGAGCCAGGAGCTGGGGCGTCCCCTGGAACCGCTGGCATGCCCCCATGCCTCAGTTTACCCACTTACAAAATGCGGCGGAGGAGGGGCGGGTTAGGGTTAGGGCCGGTGCTCAGGAAGTGGCCGTGAGAAGGTGAGGTGAGGTGGGAGGGTCCTCCCGACAGACCCCCCCCACTACCTCCCAACGAGCTGCGTGGACCCAGTCAGTCCCCGCTCCACTGGACCGCCGGAGTAATGACCGGACGCGCGCAGAACCCCGGATCTGCGCCACAGAAACACTGTTCGACTTGGGCTTGCCCCCGCCCCTACCTTCCAAGATCTTGGCAGCTGGGAAGTGAAAGGCAGAGGGAGGGAGCGCGGGGCAGAAGCAGTTCCTGGGCGTGTGCCCACGGGAGTGGCTGCCTGAGGGACCCAGGAGCAGAGGGCAAAAAGTCTCCCCACTGGACGGAGCGGAGCAAGGACTACAACTCCCAGACGGCCCCGCGGCGGGGAAGGGC
The DNA here is from genome assembly GCF_963924675.1 of Phocoena phocoena. Taxonomy (NCBI): domain Eukaryota; kingdom Metazoa; phylum Chordata; class Mammalia; order Artiodactyla; family Phocoenidae; genus Phocoena; species Phocoena phocoena. The sequence goes on along the minus strand of NC_089228.1, from coordinate 28,397,827 downwards.
CCCAACATGGCTACTCGTCTGGGGACAGACGCTCGGGCCAATAGGCGCAGAGCACGTGCCTATACCGGGCCAATCAAAAGCCATAATGACAAAAATCCCTGTTTAGGGGACGGGAAACACTGTTGCTCTCTGGAAAGAAGCTGAGGTGAGAATTCCCTCAGAAAGGGATTTCGTCATAATCCACACAATCTTTGTTTTTTACCAAATGTAAAAAGTAACATGATTGTTTAGGCTGTGCTGCATTTTTGCTTCCTTCTTTCCTCCCACACGCGCTCAACTTACCCACCCCTCACTGCTCCTCACTGAATTTCCTTTCGCTTCGTTTCCTCACTCTGGATCTTTTTTGATTCCTAAAGCCTTCCTTTCTTTTGTTTCTCTCAGCACGCGGGCTCGCAGGCCTTAATTGAACCGGTGTCTGACTGCACTCCGCCTTTCCGGGCATCCTAACCAAAATTGAACCACAGACTCCCCTGTCCATTCCTTTCTTCTTTTTGTGTGTTATTTTTCTCCTTAGCTCTTGTCCTTAACCAAGCATTGTATATAATTTATCTTTTTTATCATCTTGCCCCTTAGAATGAAAGATCTGTTATAGATATGGGGTTTTTTTTCTGGTCACTGCAGTGTTTCTAGCACCTAAGAGTATAAATAGTATCTATAATATATATAGTATAATATTTTATATTATAAATTTTAATTTAAACTTATATATAATCCATATATTTATATACTATAAAATTTCTATTATGATATTTTATATAGTATATATATACACCCATACTATATGTATTACATATAGTGTATATATATATATATATATATGTATATAATAGGCACTCAGTAAATGTATTTCAAGTAATTAAATGAATTATTCTCTATCCTCCCTTTCTCCCTTTCTTTGGTGCAGATCAATTCAGTTCATGTCTGACCACCGTGGGGCCCTTGTGCTTGCTCCCTTTTTAAATTCAAAATCATTCAGTATATTCTGCCCAGTGCCATATAGGTGCTGGAGAAATTGAATCATTCTCAGTTCCTAACCTCAAGATGCTCCTGGTCTAGTGGAGGATGAGAAGCAAACATAATTTTGCAATAAATGCAACTGAAAATTGCAGAACAGCTAAATAATTTCACAGAGGCATACAGCTCATAAACAGGGACTAGAATCCTGGCCTTCAGACTCTTGTTACTACACCATGCTGCTTCTTATAGCTACCTCTCTTCTTCAAGATTGCCTCCTTCCCTTTTCCTTCCTCCCAATCCTAGTGCCAAGGAAAAAGAGACATTTGCCAGTCATCTTTTACATTTAAAAGGGAGAAACAAAGAGCAATTACACTTGGACAAACACTTAGATAGGTCCCTACTTTCCCTGACACCATTTCCTTTTGTTTTCTTTTCTTTTTTTTTTTTTTTTTTTTTTTGTGGTACGCGGGCCTCTGACTGTTGTGGACTCTCCCATTGCGGAGCACAGGCTCCGGACGCGCAGGCTCAGCGGCCATGGCTCACGGAACAAGCGGCTACGCCGGCATGTGGGATCTTCCCGGACCGGGGCACAAACACGTGTCCCCTGCATCGGCAGGCGGACTCTCAACCACTGCGCCACCAGGGAAGCCCCTTCTTTTTTTTTTTCTCTCACTTTTTTCTTTGGCCTGCTTCATTACATGCAGGTGATTACACCAAGTCTTAGATCTCACATCCTTTCTGATGTTTGAACCCCACAGGTAGTAGCGAGGTGTCCTACAAAATGTCCTGATGTGAAACACTGATGTCTTAGGAAGTTTGACTCAGAGAATGTCACAGTGGATTATGGTCAGTTTCCAGATCATCACACAGACACCGTGGCCACATAAAATAATAGAGAATTGTGAATAGGTGAAATTGAAAACAATTGCAGTTAAAACAGCAGAAATGTGATCAATATGTGTACAGACTGATTTCATGCACAGGGATTAAAACCCCTGTCCAGGCTTCCTACCCTAATCTTCTGTTAATTTGGGGTGGTTTCCTATAATACAGCAGTTCTTTCTAGCTTTTATGAGAAAAAAGCAGTCCCAGCTTTTCTCAGGCTGATTGGCATGAGAGATTTCAACACAAATGTCAGCAGCCACACTAAATGTGGAAGAAATTACTGAACCATATGAAACTGGAAAGCTCAACAACTAGACTCTTCTCCTGAGAAAGTATCAGCCTATAATCATTACATCTCCTACTTAGCAATCAGAAGGTAAATATCATGAACATACTTAGGATCTAAACAGTGGTATCTAATGATTATTAAACCATTGTCTGGCAACCTACTATGAACATATGCATATTCAGCTGTGAATGACGCTGTCTGATTGGCATGATCTTCGGCAATATATACATTCACAGAGAGCTTTAAGATATGGCACTTGAACCGGTTTGCAGGGTAGAAATTGAGACACAGATGTAGAGAACAAACGTATGGACACCAAGGGGGGAAAGCAGTGGTGGGTGGTGGTGGTGGTGTGATGAATTGGGAGATTGGGATTGACATGTATACCCTGATGTGTATAAAATGGATGGCTAATAAGAACCTGCTGTGTAAAAAAAATTAAATTCAAAAATTCAAAAAAAAAAGATATGGCACTTGCCTTGGACCCAGGACATGCAAGTGCCGAGATAATCAGTGGGGAGATAACTATCTGATCTGCAGGTTCATTAGTAATCACCTGGAGATGGCATCTTAGTTTGTGTTCTCCCACAAGTATATCCCGAGACAAGTATTCAAGAGCAAGTAGTTTATTTAGAAGGTAATTGCAGGAAACTGCAGTGGGAGAATAGGAAAGTGAAATGCGGAAGGGAAGACAGACAAAGAAGGTGCACTATCAAGCATGTTACTGCTCGGGGTGATCAGAGCTTAATCTTCCTGGGGAACTCTGGGAAACAATGTGGAACCCATGCCTTAGATTGAGCTATCCCACCAAAGGGACAAAAGAACCCTATTGTTTAAACACCATCTCCCATCAGTCAATGATTGGGGGCTGTTTTCAGGGGCTGTTAAGTCCCTGGCTCTTCATCATACTGTATGAAAGGCAGAGTTGCTTAGTGGCCTAAGGAAGCCAGAGATACAGGTGCTGCCATGTACTGGTGGGACACCAGTAGTATCTGCTACAGGTGGCTTTGGTTCACCACAAGCTTTTATCACTGAGACTAGCAGAATAAGAATAATTCAAAATTAAATAAATACATACCAAAAGAACTAACCAAATGAACAAAAAAACCAAGCAGCCTACCACCTTGTATACCTCATCACGTGAACAGTTAAAATAGACAGCACTTTCTAAATCCTCACTAGAACAAAAACTGAACAAAAACAGCGACAACAAAAACCTCTTTTACACTTTGGCGAACTCTTTGGGGACTTAAGGAGAAGCTTCAGAGGAGCTGGGGTTTAGTAGAGAGGGGAGGAATGAGATCAAGAAAAGGGGAAAAGGGAAACTAAAGAAATATTGCTGGAGGCAATGTGTTGTTCATTTTGTGATATTGAAGAAACATAAGTAAAGGTTTTTGAGAAGTTAGCAGTAAATGCATAAACTATGTCTGTAGACCTAAAAGACAGGTTTTTTTCCCAGTTTTATTGAGATATAATTGACATACATCACTGTATAAATTTAAGTTTACAGCATAATGGTTTGACTTATATATATTGTGAAATGATTACCACAATACATTCAGCTAACATTCATCTTCTCATATAGATAAAATAAAAATAAAAGAAAGAATAAAAAGGAAAAAAATTATCCTTGTGATGAGAACTCTTTAAGATTTACTTTCTTAACTTTGCTATATATCGTACAGCAGTGTTAGCTGTAGTCATGTTCTACATTACACATCTAGTACTAATTTATCTTGTAACTGGAAGTTTGTACCTTTTGACCACCTTCCTCAGTTCCCTCTCCCCCAACCCCCTGCCTCTGGTAACCACAAATCTGATCTTTTTCTATGAATTTGGTGTGAGGTTTTTTGTTTTTTGTTTTAGATTCCACATATAAGTGAGAACATACAGTTTTGTCTTTCTCTCCCTGACTTATTTTACTTAGCCTACTGCCATCAAGGTCCATCCATGTTGTCACAAGCAGCAGGATTTCCTTGTTATTTATGGCTGAATAATATTCCATTATTATGACATTCCATATAATATTGCATATATTCGACAACTTCTTTTTCCATTCCTCCGTTGATGAACGCTTAGGTTGTTTCCATGTCTTGCCTATTGTAAATAATGCTCCTATGAACATGGGAGTGCATATATCTTTTTGAGTTAGTGTTTTCATTTCCTTTGGATATATTCCCAGAAGTGAAATTGCTGGATCATATGGTAGTTCAATTTTTAACTTTTTGAGGATCCTCCTTACTGTTTTCCATATGGCTGTACCAGTTTACAGTCCCACCAACAGTGCACAAGGGTTCTCTCATCACATCCTCGCCAACATTTTTTATCTCTTCTCTTTTTGTTAATGGTCATTCTAACAGATGGGAAGTGATACCTCATTGTGGTTGTGATTTCCATTTCCCTAATGACTAATGATGTTGAGCATCTATTCATGTAACTGTTGGCCTTTCGTATATCTCCTTTGGAGAATTGTAGAAGACAGATTTGTGAAAGACTTCTGTGGGTTGTGCCATAATAGCACTTCTTAATAGCAAGTAGCTTTACTTGAAATTATAGTCCCTATTTATGTCTTTCTGTTTATCATCTTTCACCTCCAAGTAGAATGTAAGCCTCTGAAGGCAAGAACTTTGTTTTTGTCTTATTCAATAGTAGGCACTCAATAAATATGTGGTAAAGGAATGACTATGTTATGGCCACAAAAGCAAACAGGGTAAGTACTACAAGGACCTGATATTTGTACCACTCACTGCATTCAGCTAAGCCATAAAGTAAAGAGACAAAAGTAACCCCACAATAACCTCTCATTATCGCAAAGCTTAGGACCATCCTGATGTGTAAAAACCTGGTCGTCACATACTCTTCTGCTTTAGCCAAACACTCCCAACAGCTCACAGGACCTACAAAGAAATCTTTACCATGGAAACAAAATTTCAAAACTGGAAAGGCCTAGAGGTCAAAGAGTTGAACCCTCTACATAAGTCATCTCAGCCATATATTACAGGTTATAGTCCAGACTTTTGGACAAGAGTCTTGGCGGTATTTATTTAATTGGAAAAAAATCATATCCAATATAAAAATATCGTACTAGAATAAAGAAAAAGTGATGCGTCGTAATACAAAGTATAAAAAGGTTGGGAAACTCAGCTGTACCCAAATGTTCCCACCTCCTTCACAATTTCTCACCCCATAATCACTCAGCTTTTTGGCTGCTATTGGACAATCCTGATTGTTAGTAACAGCTACCTCATGATACGCTGAAAATTCTCTAAATTTTTCCCCTATCTTTTAAAAAATTCTCTCATTTATCCTTTTGTTGTTCTGTGTTAAATATATTCCTTGGGTGGATTTGTTCATCAGATATTTAGAGACCAGTCTATTCCCTATAGTTAGTGAACATATGCATGCTGTCTCCTTTTAACTATGCCTCATAAATAATCACACTTAATCCTTCTTACTGCCATCTTTTGCAATCATCTTCCAGTTACCTAGAACATAAGGTACATAAAACTAAGCTCAGTGTCCAAGCTGTGATCTCACTAGGGTGGCTCAGAGTTAAGCTACGATTTTGTATCACTCTCCTTCAAGAAATTATGACTCTAAACACATTGCCCTGGTTTCACTGCAGCTTTAAAGGCATTTCTTCATTCTAGAGGATAAAACCGACTAAAAGCTAAGATTTCCTAAAAATTAAAAAGTATATTTCCTTAGTAGAGAATTTACTTCAGAATGGGATGCAACTTCAATTCAACTTAGTTTTTCATGGATTGAGGGTTACTCTGGGCCAGTCACTGTGCTAGGGGATAGGAATCACCAATGAATCAGACAATCCCTGGTACTGTACTGTAATGGAGGCCATAAACACGTAAACAGGTGAGCAAATCAACGTAATGCATAAAATCAATACCAGAATGAGTCAGTTTTTCTGCCTACGGTAGAGGAGGAAGGAGGTTCTAGGCAGAGGCAGAGGAAGCACATGGCAAGTGCCAGAGCTCAGGCAGAGTAGATTCACCAGTCCCTGACCTAGAGTGGAGGTAGGGCAGTGGTGAAAGACGCTGGAAGTGTCCCAAGGGTCAGCCCATGAGAGTTTGGTAGGCATCCTTCTTAATTTTCCATAAGAGCAACCGAGAGCCTTGTTAACTATCAAATGAAAATAAGCAGAGTGAGGGACTAAAAAAATGATGGATGGTCTTCTCTTGGGTAGGGTGGTCAGGAAGGCCTCTTTGAAGAGGAATCACTTGAACAAAGAATTCAATGAAGTGAGGAGGCCAACCATGGGGAATTCTACAGAAGAATATTCCAGACAAGCAAAAGTAAGTGCAAAGGCCTTAAATAGGAATAAGCTTGGCATTATGCAAGAAGAACAGGGAGGCCCATTTGGCTGGAGAAAAATGAATGAGAGGAAAAGTCATGAGAGATGAGGCTAAAGGTCACCTTACCATGTAGGCCATGGTAAGGTCTTAAGGGAAAATGTTAAACTATTCCATAAATGTATTTGCCAGACAGTATATATGGTATGATCTATTTGTGTAAACGAAAGGATTGTGTGTTACACACATACTTATCAAGGTCTGTAATCACTCATCCAGAATTTTGGGGACAACTCAGTTTTGGAAATTAACAATTTTTTGATTTTTAGAAAGGTAATATATGCTTATACCATTTAGTGTCTAACATTCCTGCAACAGTCTTGGGATAGCACCCTGTCATCAAACGTTAATATTTCTGCAACAAAACACATACTGGATAAACAAACAGTATAAATACCCCCATATCAGGTCAGCCTTTTGGTTTTCAGACCTTTTTGGATTTCAGAATTGCAGATAAGAGATTGTGGATTTGTACTTGCACTTGTGTAGAAAACTTCTGGGAGCATCCCAAATGATTGTGAACAATGAGATTATTGGAGCAATGTGATGGGATTGGTGGCATAAGTATCTTCTATTCTAAATACTTTATACTGTTCTTGACTTCTGAACTTTTTTTTTTTACCATATATTAGTTATGTAGTTGAAGTAACACTAATTTAAATTAAAAAATAAAATGTGGATGCTAATGTTTTTATTCATGTAGTCTTTGGGTAGTCAACAATATGGATGACATTAAGGGAAAATATTTTAAACACAAATGTAATAGAAAAGATTTTGAATATGCATTACAAAATTGCTTCTAAATTTGAGTGTTATAGTCATGACATTCAACTTCTATTGTGTCCGCTGTGTGCTTTTTGGATTTTCACCTTTTAAATATATTTGTGGACTGGAGAGAGTCATAGTATCAAGATGATTTTGTAAGGAGTAGAAAAATTCTAAAATTCAGTATTAAATGTATTTTTAAAATTTATGGTAAATAGTATTTCCTCATGTTTCAAGAAGTTTCTTCTGTTTTCATGTAGAACATGGTCCATTCTGAGGACTTGTGGTTGTTTCTGTTTTGTTTTTTAAAGCAAATCTGCGGGGATTTTGTCTGTTTTGATAACAGGATGTCATGCTTGTGATAAATACTTGCCTAAAAGAGATTTATAATATACAAGCCCCTAAAATATTTAGACATTTTTAAATTGCAGTTTGCAACCTACCTATTTCCTAGCACTCTCCCCCAACAAAAATTCAGAGAGATGCATTTAACAGACGCCGTGTTTCATGGTGAATGTCATTGGCTGTGTGGCTGAAAACTGTAATTAGCCATGCCTCACTGATTCATACATGAATCGTTTTGAGGCTTATTATTCCACTGGAATGTTAATGAACATGAATACAAAATACTTTGAGAGATTTTCTTTTTATCCTTGCAAAGTACATATGGTAAGGGGAAAAAAATCATTTAAAATAATTAATGAAAAATACTTGGTGTATATAACTAGAGCCTTGATTTTTTTGAATAGTAAATAAGACTGTATAATTTATTGGAGCCTCTTCTTTATGAAGCACACAGTGTCTTTGAATACACTAATTAATAAAGCTTCAGGACCCCTACCATGTAAATTTTAATAAAACCCAGGAGTCCTAATTTTTCTGACCTTTGCTCTAGTTTCCAGATGAGACACTAGCTGACTAAGATGCTTCTACATCTTTGAAAACAGAATGTCCATGAAACCGACATTCAGAGTTCAGGTGTCATTTATGAGTAGCATTCTCTTATGAACCTAGTTGAAAGTAAAAGTAATTTAGAAAAAATGATATTTCAGCACTGCCTTAATCTAGGAGGGATTTTCTTCTTGAGCAAATTAAACCAAACACAAACTGGAAGTATGACTTAACTGGGCCTGCTTCTGCATTTAGGGTCACCAAAGCACACTGTAAATGGAAATCAGATTGCTTTAGAATCCAAGAACAAACTCTACTTTTGACCTTTAGAAAGCTCATGATGTATATGCCCACAAAATAAACAAAATAATTTCAAAGCAAATTCGTTGAGTGCACCTGACCTTTGAAACAGAGCAGATGATGTTAATCAGATTTGTACAACTTTAATCTAGCTCAGGCTCCATCTCTCCATGTAGTTTTTAAATATCATAAAGAAGAGTCTCACAAAAGGGAATCTTTCAAATCAGAATAGATTTAGAAATGGAACAGGATGTATGACCTTGCTTCAAACAATGAAGTATAACTCAGACATATAAGCAAGTGAGCACTATGACCATAAACCAAGATACTGTGCTCGTGAGGAAAAATGACTTTTTAAAAATATTAACCTAAGCACATTGTAGGCAGCTTCTCAATATTACAGTAAAATATGGCTTGAGTCCTGATAATGTATGAAGTACCTTTGGGAAACTTTGAGTAGAAAATGGCTTGCATATTATAAAAAGGTGTTCCATCTGATCACTGCATCTGTTTTTGCCCAGCCATATCATTTCTGCATTTGGGACTTCAAATGTTTGAACCATGGCCTTTCTAGAATAGCCTGTTAAGTAACTTGGTAGATGTATGCTTGTCTTCCCAGGATTGCCTCCTTTGGGTAACCAACCCTGACCTTGTAACAGAGTAATCTTTCTCAATTCAGGTGGCTCTGATGGGGCTAACCACATCTGTTCCTGCCCAAAGAGGCAGGTGAAGAAGGTGTTCAGAGAAAACAGGCTTGATCAAAGTACTCCAAGCTATTTGGCCACGTGATTTCTTCAGAGATGTGCTCATGGCCCAAGCTGAGCCAATTCCTTCAGACAGTTTGTCAGAGAGACCACGAAGGACGGTCCCCCCTTTTCCATGATCACAAGCTATAATGGTAGCTGTGTGGGGCTGCTGGTTATCTTGCCCACTTAGGAATTAAGTCAAACGGGGTAAACAGAGCTTAGAGGTGAAGAGAGATGAAAAGAGCCCGGGTGGTATTGCATGCCAGATTCCAGTTTTACCTGAAGCCACCCCTTAGTCTTGCCAGTTGAATGAGACTTGTCTTTTTTAAGTTGGTTTGAATTAGTTCTTTGTTACTTGCAGCCGAAGGAGTCATAGCTAATTCGTAAAATTTAGCTTATAGATAAACTCTTAAACTACCCAGAAAAGGAAAGTGAAATGAAAGAGATAATGAAGTTGCTTTAGAAGGCAAGAAATCCAAACACACCAGTCCCTGCTCTACCCGCACCAAAACTGTGCAAGAAGTGGAGATGTTTAGCCTAAAAAAGCGAAGACTCAAAAATAAATTAATTAAATTTAAAATGTTTAAATAAAAATAAAGAGAACGCTCAAGATGTTCTTGCTGGGTTCAACCACGTGAAGGTCTATTTTGTGATAGTTAAAACTCAGACCCACAAGTGCTTGTCACTCAGAGAAATTTTCTATTCAACATGAGGGATAACTTTTCTAACAATGAAAGCTATCATAGCAAACATAATGTGACCATCTACCAGCAACAGCACTTCTTCTTTTGCTAAATAAGAGGTTGGACAAAGTGACATCTAAAATCCTGTCCAACTTTGTGATTCCTTGATTCAGTCAAAGTTTGGTCGTGATGATTATATTTGTAATTTATCATAAAACCCCTCAACCTTTCAGCAAATCACAAATCAATACAAGTGAATCATATAAAAGGAGGCATAGAGGAAGGAAAGTGTCAGGCAAGATTTCCTAGAGGTGATGATACTTGCACAGTTTTAAATACAAATGGGACTTGGTTTATATCACACATACCATGCTGAAAAACTCTGATTCTTTAAGAAACTATTTGTCCCTGTAATAGTTTATTTTAAAATATGTAAATACATATATAATGAAAATATATTAAAAGTACTATAAATAAATAATTTCCCATGTCCTGAGTATATTTGTAGGCATATAGCTAATAAGCATTAACACAGCAATGTATTCTAGACCCTCTCAGCCAATGAATAGGAGTCCCCATTATTGCACTCTACCATTCAACTTTGAGTTGAGATTGTTCTATAATACATATTCTTGCATCTCTTTTTACTAGTATTTTGAGTACTGGAAATTTATCTTGTATCTTCAAAAGCATCTTTGACATGCAGTGCTTAACAATACATAACTAAGTGACAGCACCATGCTAAAATGCAAGTATTATAGAAGTTCAGGGTGCCTTCAAGAAGTGTTTGAGAAGACAGAATCAAGCAAATAGGCACTGAAAGATATCCTTTGGCATTATGAAGGGCAGTGTAAACACCACTGCAGCCAGGAAGATTCAACAAAAATGTTATGAAAACTACTTAGAAGAAATTATTGGGAGAAGGCACATCATGATGTAAGGGGTTTTACAGAGAGCAGAAGTGTAGTTGCCATGTGAAAGGCTGGAACAGATCTCCATGGGAACAAGGATAAGAAGGTCCAGGACAGTGCTGATCACAGTAGCACTCCCATTTTCAGGAATGGAACACCCCATCCAACTCCTGCCTTCTCTCTAAAAAGGCTTTGTGAGTGCTGCAAACCAAGAGGGGAAAGGCATTCAAGACAGAGAGAATAACACGTGAAAATGAAAAGAAATGCAAAACAGGCATTTTAGAGAACTGTAAATGGTTTAATTTTACTCAAGAGGAGGATATGGTAGAGAGGGTAAAAATGACACTGGAAATGTAAGCAAAAGTCATGTTGTGAAAGGGCTGATAAAATTCCCTAGACCAAGGGCTTGACCTGCTAAGGAATGGGGAACCATGATTGGCTTTAGTATACAAGTGGTATGATCAAGTTTGAATTTTAGAGAAAAATTTTTCTAGCAGCACTGTGGAGGCTTATTTGGAATGGGATATGACGCCAGGAAGATCAGTGAATAGGTCACTGTTAACAATTAGACAATTTTTTTGACCTGTCAAATTACTAAATAATAATAATAAAAATTAATAATAATACCCCAGTAGCATAATAAGGGGGTAAATTTCCCAAAAGCTATGCAAATCAAGTAAGAACTTTTTTTTTTGATTAACAAAAAGGTCATACCCTCTGACCCAATCATGCTATTTCTAGGAATCAACAGTAAGAGAATAGAGGTGCAGACAAAAGTATATGATCAGTGCTATTTCTTCCCACAGCCTTATTTCTGAAAAATTAGAAATTATTTTAATGTTCAACAAAGAAGTAATGGTTAAATAAATGAAATATGTCACTGTCATTTAAAATATTTCTAAAAATGTTGAATGATACGGATAATTGCCCAGGAAATAATATTAAATGAAAGTTCAGAGAACAGAATTAAATATATGGTATAAGTTCACTCTTCAGAAAATTATATACATTTAAAAACTGGGAAGCACATAAAAATGTAATTGTACTTATCCCCAGGTGGTGGAATTATTGATGATTTTTATATTCATCTTTCTATCATTTTGTATCTTTGATTTACTGTCATGAACATGTATTACTCTTGCAAACAAGTGTTAGGTTGAATCATTTGAAATTGCCTTCTATGGACTGAATTGTGCCACACCCCCATTCATATGTTGAGGTCCTAAGCCCCAATGTGATGATACTGGAAATCAGGTCTTTAAGAGAATATTAGGTTTAGGTGAGCTCATGAAGGTGGGGCCCACATGATAGGATCGGGGCCCTTATAAGAAGAGGAAGAGACACCACAGTACTATCTCGCTCCTTTTATCTCTCTCTGTCTGTGTGCACCCAAAGAAGAGTCATGTGAGCACAGTGAGATTGTGGCCATCTACAAGCCAAGGAGAGATCCTTGCCAGAACCCAGCCATTCTAGCACCTTAATCATGGACTTCTAGCCTTCAGAACTGTGAGAAAATGAATTGCTGTTGTTTAAGCCACTTAGTCTATGGTATTTTCGTTATGGCAGCTCAAGTTGACGAATACACTGCTGAAACTGACTCCAAAAAAATGTCAATTCCATATGACTCAACCTATTTAAAAGAGAAATCAAGCAAGAGATAGTCATTGGAAATGCCCTTGAAATGGATGCTAAGGGTCAGAACTAAAGCAATAACAGTAAGGATGAAAGATGCAAAAGATATTAAGATAGTAAAATCTGTAACTTGGTGATTGATAGGATTGACAGAGTGAATAAGAGAGAACATCTAGAAAATCTAAAGCTTTTACACTAAGAAACTGGGTTATGACAATGGTATTATTCAAGACAAGGAATATTCAGAAAAACCTGTTTGGGAGCTAGCCTCTAAAATGGCCCCCAATAATCCCTACCTGCTGGTATTCACAACTGTGAGTACTTCCCTTCCTCATGTACAGATTGGTCATTATTCTACCTCATGTATAATACTGTAGAAATGAGCACACCACTTCAGAGGTGAGCACTCACTCCCAGAGAAGCCAGCTGCCATGTTGTGAAGGCACTAAAACAGCCTATGAGAGGTCTACATGTTGAAGAACTGAGGCGTTCAGCCAACAGCCAGAACCGAGGTCTGGCAGTGACAACAACAAGAGAGATTGGAAGCAGATCCTCTAGCCCCAGTCAAGCCATCAGTCGCCTGCAGCCCTAGCTGACTACTTGACTGTAACCTCATGGGAAACTCTGAGCCAAACCACCCCACTAAGCCCTGCCTAGATTCCTGACCCACAAAAACAGTGAGATAATAAATGTTTGTTGTTTTATGGTGCTAAGTTTTGAGGTAACTTGTAACATAGCAAAGATAACTAATATGACTGGGTTTGATTAATTTGCTGATCTAAAGAGCTGAATATTCCTTGAGGGCAGGAGTCATGTCTTAATATTTAAGGCCTCTTGTTGCATACAGCACATGGTCCGTGTTCAACAAATATGTTGCAACCTGAAAAGGTAGAAAGAAAACTGGAGAAGCTGGCAAAGTACTTTGGACACATCCTGATAGGGACCCAATAAAGGGTCATGAGATATAACCATTCAGGATAAAGATTTGTTTGAAACAAAATGTGTAATGACTTTATTTCTTGATACTGCTTTAAGGACTTGTATTGCTTGTAAGTGTATGTACTTTAATAATCTTACGTGCTTCAGAAGTCCATAAATCCAAAATGACTCCAAATTGTAGAGCTCTAAACATGTAACAACTGATTGATCCCATTAATGCTTGGACACTTGTCAGAAACAAGGAGAAATAGAATGCAATGGACTGAATATTTGTGTTCCTCCAAAATTCATATATTGAAATCCTAACTCTCAATGTGATGTTATCAGGAAGTGGGGCCTTTGGGAAGTGATTAGGATGTGATGGTAGAACTGTCATGAATGGGATTAGTGCCCTTATAAAGGGACTCCAGAAACCTCTCTAGCCCTCTCTTTCCATCATGTGAGAATACAAGGAGAAGTTGGTAGTCTGCAACCTGCAAAAAATCCTTACAGAACCCGAGCATACTGGCACCCCGATCTCGGACTTATAGCCTCCAGTATTGTGTGAAATAAATTTCTGTTATTTATAAACCACCCAGTTTATGATACTTTGTTACAGCAGCCTGAACTAAGACACAGAAGATGTAATAAAGAGAATCAGTCCATTTAAACCGGGGTATACAGACCATGATGTCTGGTCTCTAGTTTGGTACTAAAATAATCCCATAATAATCCCACAAACACCCCCCCCCCCCAGATTTTACAAAACCAACTCATATTCTTTTCATCCCAAAGCTCAGTGAGAAATAGAAGGAATTTGTGAATTTCTGGAACACACCATATGCCTGATGAGAAGGAAATCAGCAAAGTCTGGGGTGCTCTTCAGAGATCACTTTATTAAAAATTAAAAAATGAAAATCTCGCATCCTAGCCAAAACTACGCAAAAGGTTCACAAGAAACATTTCTATCTCTGGATAAAACCACAAAAGCTGAGAAAGAAGAGGCAGGAAGGCCAATGAGTTAATCCACTGCCCATATGAGGAGTGATTGGATCTTGCAACTCCGTCATTTACTAGAGTCTAGTTCCATTTGACATCTCCTCAACGACCCGACTCTCATAGCTCTTGCTTCAAAGACTACCTAATTAGGTACAGCAAATAAGAATTTCCCTTCCAGAGCATGACTGGTTTTTCTTTATTTTATATCATTTCATAATTCACTTTGATAGTCCTTGTACTACTTCCATATAATTTGCAGCTTTCAAACATTGGAAGATAGCATTACCATGTACATTTCATTTAACTAAATTGTAGTCTGGCAGCTTTTACCTCTTTTAAAAAGAGATAGCGGGCTTCCCTGGTGGCGCAGTGGTTGGGGGTCCGCCTGCCGATGCAGGGGACGCGGGTTCGTGCCCCGGTCCGGGAGGCTCCCACGTGCCGCGGGGTGGCTGGGCCCGTGGTCCATGGCCGCTGGGCCTGCGCGTCCGGAGCCTGTGCCCCGCGATGGGAGAGGCCGCGGCAGTGAGAGGCCCGCGTACCACCAAAAAAAAAAAAAAAAAAAGAAATAGCAAGAATATCTTTGACCTTATATCTTAACTGTAATTAAGATATCATCTCCAGTGTTTTCCTCTAGTAAATCAATAAGTAAAATATGAATTGATACAACAAATTCATTCATACTGAAAAGCAAATAACGGAGTATTTTTCATGCTTCTGTTGCAGTCAAACAGGACTACTGGCTGTGTGACCTTTAGAAAAACATTTAACCTTTCTATGCCTTTGCTTCCTAATCTGTAATAGGATAATGGTTCCTATCCTTATGATTGTTGTGAGGATTAATTGAGATTATGTGACTCTCTCCCTACAACACAGGTAGTATTATTTGTAATATCTCTCAAGTATGAATAGAATTATTTGGACTTCCTTTTTCAAAAGGAGTTCATATTATTTCATTAGTGCCTCATCACCTAAAATAAGCATTATAAAAGTGGTTTATCTGTTAAATTCTTTTTAGATTTTGAGTTATTAGCAGCTGCTGAGTTGCAGCATCCCAAGATGCAGTGGGCAACACCATGATAGGAGGCATGCAGGAATATACACGTATGCACATGTGTGTGACTATGTACATGTGTATATATATATGCGCACACATTTGCATATATGCAAAACACCAACAACGGTATGTGGTAAAGACGGAGATATTTATATTGAGGTAGATTATTTGTATATTTATATATTTTGCTGTTCTGGTTTGAAGAAGACATGGTTATTCCTGTATACAGTCATAGCTGAGAAAAAAAATGGTTCATCTTAGCACCTATGAGCTGCCTTTCTGCTGCCAAAGCAGCTATTGCAGACAATTTATTCTTTTGCATCTTCTCTTTACAGCCTTATTTCCCACTTCCCTGAAAGAAAGCTTGAGCTAAACTCATGTGAGGCAGAAGAGTAAACTAAAACAGCTCAGGCTCTGAAACCCCTTTGATTTGCCTTCAAATCCAAACCCTGCTACTTCCAGCTATGAAACTGTGGCTAAGTTACTTAATCTGAGCTCAGTTTACCCTTTTCTCAAAATGGGAATAAAGAGACAACCCACATCCATACACTTGTATTGAGGATTAAATGAAACAACACATGTACAGCACAGTGCCGAGTACACAGTAAGCCCTTAACAAAATGGTGGTGGTGGTGGTTATTGCATGAGACACAGTATAGGCTCCAGATGTTGTAATGAATAAAAAGACCCAAATATAACAAAGGCTTAAATAAACAAGGCAGAATTATATTTCTTGTCACTCAGCACTGATACAGAAACTCTGTGGCACCAGAGACCCAGGCTCGTTTTATCTTGTCGTTTTGCGTAAGGAAGTGGTAGCTTCCATCTCTGAGTCCAAGATGGCTGCTCCAGCTCCTGCCATCCTACCCACACCTCACAAAGGAAAGGTGCAAAGAGGTTGGGTAGTTATTTGTTCATTTATTTTTCTAGCTATATATATATTTTTTTAATAAAATTATTTTATTTTATTTATTTATTTATTGGCTGTGTTGGGTCTTAGTTGCTGCATGAGGGCTTTCTCTAGTTGTGGCGAGCGGGGGCTACTCTTCATTGTGGTGCTCATGATTCTTATTGTGGTGGCTTCTCTTGTTGTGGAGCACAGGCTCTAGGTGCACTGGTTTCAATTGTTGTGGCATGTGGGCTCAGTAGTTGTGGCTCGCGGGCTCTAGAGAACAGGCTTAGTTGCTCCATGGCATGTGAGATCTTCCCGGACCAGCGATCGAACCTGTGTCCCCTGCATTGGCAGGCGGATTCTTAACCGCTGCTCCACCAGGGAAGTCCCTGTAGCTATATATTTTTCTGTAATAAACCAAAACAAAAAGTGACATAGAACAGCAATCATCTCTCATGATTTCTGTGTCGCAGGAATTCATGAAGGGTACAAGCCAGGCTTGTCTCTGTTCCACAATGTCAGGAGCCTCCTCTGGGGAGACTCAAATGTTGGGGGTGACTTAGTGGCTGAGGGCTACAGCCGTCTCTAGGGCTTCCTAACTCACATGTCTGACAGTTGATGCTGGCTACCAGCTAGGACCTCAGCTGAGTTTATTAGCCAGAATGCTTCCACATGGCTTCTCCGTGTATCTGATAGGGCTTCCTAACTGTATCGTGGCTGGATTCCAAGAGAGACCGATTCAAAGAGAACCAGGTGGGAGCGTCACCTTTTTATGACCTAGTCTCAGATGTCAAATAGCATCACTTCCACCACAGTCACAAAGTTGCCCAAATTCAAGAGGGAGAACATAAACCCCACCTCTCAAAGGGAGGAATGTCAAAGTCACAGTGCAAAAAGGATCATATGGGGTGGAAGAATGTAGTGGTCATTTTTAGAAAATGCAATCTGAGACAATCAGCCTGTGAATGACATAGCAACTTTATGGTAGCTATTATTTGTTCATTCATACTTTCAACTGATATTTTTTAGTGCCTCCAATACGTGAGGCACTGTTCTAGGTTCTAGGGATATAGTGGTGAACAAAACCAAGTCCCTGCCCTCATGGTCATTACATTCTAGTGGGAGAGACAGATAATAAACAAATATATAATACACCATTGGGTAGTGATGAGTGCTATGAAGAAATTAAAACAGAGTAAAGATACAGAAAACGACAGCACGTAAATGTTATGTAGATAGTATGGTAAAAAAAAGGACTTTCTGAGGTGGTGACATGGGAACAGGGACCTGAGTGGTCAGATGGACCAGCCAAGCAGGAGCTAGGAAAAGAGCATTCTAGGCAGAGGGAACTGCCCAAGTAAACATGTGAGGTGGAATACACTTGGCTCTTCCCAGTATAGCAGTAAACACATGTGACTGGAGTATAAAGATTCTGTAGATGGGAGTCAGAGCCTACCAACAAGAACTTTTTTTTTTAAAGCTCATTCTGGCCACTATGTGAGAGAGTAAGAGTGAAAGTAGAGGTTATTCTAGTAGTCCAAGCAAAAGGTGGGAGTGTAACCCTGGAGGTGAGAAGAAGTAGCAGATTTGGAATCTGTTTGGAAGGTAGGGGCCATAGGACTTACTGATGGACTGGATGTGGGGTGTGAAAGAGAGACATAGATAGAGGATGACTAGTAGGTTTGAGGCTCTGGTTTGCAATGGAAATCCCCCCAGCATATCAGAGCTAGAGGCAGTATCATATAGTGGTTCATATGCCTTGATAGAGGCTCAAGGTCAAAGCCTAAAGACTGAGACGCCCCAGCAGTGACCTTGAGTTCCTCCCCTTCCCACCAACCAAGGTCAGAACCAGCCCCACACACTGAAGGTTTAGCAGGGAGGGAATTAAGCCTCTCAGATGAGGAGAGAAGGAAGCAGAGCGGGGGGGCCAGGAGCATAGAAGACTATCTTTGCAGTAACAATGGCACAAAGGAATCAGGCACCCCCAGAGCAAAGCACAGTGGAGCCCCACGGAAATCAAGCCTGGTAATTCCCTCAGAATCATGGCCTTTGCTTCCTTTATGCCAGACACCCAGTGGGCGCTCCGTAAACACCATTGACCACAAAAATGATGTTGTTGACTGGGCAGCAATGCCACTCATTTGACCAGTTATTTATGATCGTTCAGCTGATTTCCCACTCTGGTAATCGTCTTCAATTTTACTGCAAACACAATTAGGGCATGCCAACACAAGTGCTTTACCACCACAAAAATACATCTTACCTCCTACTGGATGCCTTTATGCAGTAAATTTGTGGCTAACAGACCCACTATCAAAGTCCCTGGCAGTGTTCTCCTGCATCGCCTGAAGATGAAGACAGTTGTAGGAAAAGTCAGTAGACTGAGGTTAGCCCTACCAGTGTAGGATGGAGTCTACATTTTCTTCTTAGCAGTCTTAGTCCGCCGACTTCTTTCCCACCATTTTATTATAACCATATATATATGTTTTTTTTTTCATTTCAAATACCAAATCTCAATGGATGTAGATTGGCAGTCTTACTGTTTTTGTGCTCTCTCTCTCTTTCTTCTTTTATGTTTCACACTCAAGTCAAACTGAGAAAAAAGGTTTGAAATTACATCCTTCTTCAATGTCATACAATTAAACCTTTTTTTCTTCAGAATATCTATTTTTCCCTTTCCAGATTTCCCCCTAGTGTTTATTTCTTCAGTATACTTATGGAATGTTGTTTCTTGACGTCAAAAAATGTTGCAACTTCGATCCTACACATGTCACTACCTTTCTCGACCAATTGTAACTGATGGAAAACAGAATAGCACGAGTGCAAATCCAAAAGGCTGGCTTCCCATTGTGCTACAGTGCACCCACCCATCTCCACTCCAACCCCCTTAATTCACATAACCAGGGAAAGCAATCTCCTAATAATAATTCCAGAACACATTTCAAACAAGAAAAGAATTGTGAATTCTCTAAATCATAATATCTAGGACCAAATGGAAAAAAATTGGGGAAAATCCAAGTACTCTCAATTAGCACAGCTAAATCAATATTTGATTTATATTTCTTTGAGACATTTAAACTATAGATTTCCTCCCTACTTTAGAGATCTCTCAACATAACTTTGCAAAACTACCCTACGTGTGACTGATAATCTCAAGTATTTCTCCTGGATGGATGGTCTAAGTCTTTTTTTCCTAGGGCTTCATTAGTCCACCTTTAACTGTTTTTGGTTTTATTTTTAGGTCGATAATGAAGGAATACCTGTCTCATCAAAATTGATTAATTAAATATTTGTGAGTGAATAAATAACTTACTGATTCTCTAATCTTAGAGACTGAAGGCTTAGTGGTTTTAACAAATTGAGACTCTAATCCTTACCCTCTTCTTACTTTCCTGCTACCTAAGAAGTAACTCTTATCAGCTCTACTAAACTCTCATTGCCATTTAAACCCTGCGTTTCAATTTACGTATTAGTCGCATGTCAAAATAATAGCAAACTAAGAAAGAAAACACAGAATCAAAGTACACTTTCCATAAACTGTTGTAGTTTTTAAACATGTCCACGATGTTTTGATGGACTGGCCTTGTGACTAACTTCCAACAAAGAAAATATGCAGAAGTGTCTGTGTGTGACTTTCAAGATCAGGTCATAAAAGTCATTGCAGCTTCCACCTTGCTCTCTCTTGGATTACTTCCTTGGGAAGAACCCAGCTGCTATGTCATAATGACACTCAAGCAGCCCTTAGTGGAATTCCAAATGACAAGGAACTGAGGCTTCTTGCCAACAACCATGTAAATGAACCATCTTGGAAGTGCATCTTCCAGCCCCAGTCAAGCTTTCGAACAGCTGCAGCCCTGGCCAATGTCTTCACTGCACCATCGTGAGAGACCATGAGCCAGAGCCACCCAGTAAAGCTGCTCCCTAATCTCTAACCCACAGAAGCTGCAAGGTGATAAATATTTATTGTTTTAAACTGATAAGCTTTTGGATAATTTGTTTTGCAGCAATAGATAACTAATATACTGATTATTTCACTGATGCGTTACCCTCTTCCTGATTTTATCTTACATTGGTAACTGTTATCGTACACTTAGATTTCTGTGAGCCCCTCTAGTCATGACAGATAATTATGGCACAGAATATCAGTGCAACATTTAACTGACTCAAAAATATATGCAAATCTGTGTATTTTTTAAATTAGAAAATATTTTTTATGTGTTGTCTCTCTGATAGAAAATACTTATAATAATAGTAACTATCATTTATTGGCTATGAATATGTGTGAGGCAATTATATTCATACATAATATATAATTATACATTATAAACTAAATTATATTCTATGTTATATATTATTATATTTATTATATTATAAAATTATTTCATTTCACAGCCTTTGCAACTGACATCTTCATCCCCATTTTATAGAGGAGAAAATTAAGACTCAGAGAAGTTGAGTAACTTCTTAATTAATAAATGGCAGAGTTGGAACTCAAAGCCATATCTTGGAAGACTAAATTTTATGCTCTTTTTGTTATGACCACAAAAGATTCATATTTTAAAATTTTCACCTGATGGAAGAATAGCCCAATACTTATATGTGGGCTTTGAATTTAAACATGTACCTTAACAGACAAGGTAACTCACAGTCTTCCGATAACACAGTAATCAAGAGCCTAAATTATTATATTATTGTCTTCATCCAGTTAGGTTATTTTTGCATCCTTGTTAATGCGTTAGAACACATCAAATGGATGTGGAAACTGTTCCTCTTAGCTGCCCCCCGAATTTTCCTCTTGCAGGAGAAAAAATTCTTTTACATTTTAATGAGCTTACTGATACCATTATTTATCAATTTCATTCTCTATTACTCGCACATAGGCTATAAAAATCTTAGCAAATTGTTGGGAAAAATTAATTCAAACATCTATATCATTAAAGATAAAATAATATTTCTTTAGAAATCTATCTCAATTTCTGAAAGAAGCTGTGTGGAAATACACTCAACCTTAGCCTCAATAGATGTTTTTTTCACCATCAAAATGATCCTTCAGTTAACTTAGGTCGAAATAACAATAAAAGTTGAGGTGATTGCTAGAATATTTTTTTTCTCAAACTGCTGTATTTTTTTTCATATCAAGACTGACAATTAGCAATGGTTTCCTACATTCACAGTTGAATGATTTTCTATAATTTCTAAAAGAAGTGACCCAAAATGAATTATTTCTAGAGAGCTATATTACTCTGTTTGTTTCTCTAACTTCACATTTTCTTAATTCAGTCAAAGACTAAAGGGATTTTTAAATTTCTCAGCAGTGGATCTCATTGTCTTACATTTTTATTGATATGATTCTTCATAGTAGCAGATATTTTTCCTTTTATATTTTCAGTTTGACATTCCAGACTGTTCAATTTGTTGAAGGACAGAAGGCTTAAGAAACACATTGATCTGTTTTTCTAAAACTGTGGCGCTCCTATAGTCTTCTTCTAAAACATGCATAATAAAAAATACATCAGTATTTCTGGGAAAAAATTTTTTTCCCAACTTAGCTATTAGGCAATTTCTTCTACATTTTTCAGTACAAAAAAACCTTAACAACTGGAAGATCAAACCAGGAAAACCCAAATATTGCTTTGTAAATCCCTCTACCATTTTACTTGCAACAGGTCTTTGAAGGACCCTTACCATCTTACATCTTGCTATGGAATTATTTATATAAACACCTGTTTTCTTCCCCAGTACCTTATAATCAGCATATAGGCAGGGCTGTTCTTTCAGAAGTTTGGACCTTCTTTAGCTCCTAACTGGTATTATCTATCAAATTTAAAAGATCTTTTGTGAGACTTTTAGCCCTGTAGGATTTCAGACACAACGTTAACCCAAAAAAGCAATGGAATTGGTCTCTATGTGAAACTTTTGAAATTTGTCACTTACTCATCCATTTTTCAAAAGTCTCTATGGTAGATTAAATTATTGGTTCCAATTCTTCGCTCTTCTCTGATAGAATTAACCACATAATTGTACATTTCTCTTTTGTACATTTCTCTTCCATTATGAGTGAAGCATACTTCTCTGCCTTGCTGATATCACATTTGGGTCATTAGCATACTTGCTTTGGCCAGTGAAATATTAATGGGGACCATAAATGTGCTTACACAGGTTGGCTTACCTCTTATATTCTTGTTATCCATCATGAGAGGAACATTCTACAGGCAGCTTCTGTTTCAAATGAGGATGAGAGAAATGTAGAATAAATCTGGACCCAATATGTGGATTGGAACCAAGGTCAGCTAATGCTGACCAAGCACAGTAGAACCTTAGCCAAATGTCAATCCCTGAGCAAAACAAAATTAAATGCTTGCTATTGTGAGGCACTGAGATTTGGGATAGTTTGTTACACAATGTTATAGCAGCAGTAGTTGTCTATTACTATCTCCTCCCAATAGTTCTCACATCTTTGTTGAAAAGATTAATGAGTTAATACATTTCAAGCCCTCAGTAAGTACTGTTTTCTGTCATTCTGTCTAGCTCTACATATGAATGTAAGCTACAAGTTGAGAGATATCAGACCCCAAATGTGCAGAGGTGCGTTGTCTGCTGCTCTGCCCAAGTAGTACCATCCACTCATACTCACAGTATGGTGTAGTACATGGCACAGTTGATTTCAGAGACACATGAATTTTATTACAGGAAAATTGAATTGTAGTACAGGAGAAAAAATCTAAGTCCAACCTCAACTACTGAGAAGTAACTTTCTTAAAATTACAGGCAAACACATTTTGTAAGGGAAATAGGAGAGTTAAAAGATGGGCATTGATATGACTCCATCTAATTATTAATTCAGCTTCAATAATCTATCTACAAAAAAGGAAAGGGTTCATTTCTATCCCAGCTGTGCCCAAAGATTTATCTCTATAGTTATCTCGGCATTATTTTAGAAGCAAAAATGTTGGAAACGACATAATTGTACAACAATAGGGAATTAATTAAATAACTTTTGATACAGATGTATAATGGGATAGTATAAAGCCTGTTGTAGAAAAATGTTGCATAATATGTAAGTATACCCATTATATATTGCTTAAATGGAAAAAAAAGAGCTATAAAATGTTATTTTCAGTTTAATTCCATATTTTTTAAAAGCATACATTTAAAATGTGAAAAAATACTCAAGTTCATGCATTTATGAGAGGTGTAAATTAAAACTACATCAAGAACAAGTTTCATTTATTAGATTTCCAAAGACCCAGAGTTCAATAACACATCATATAAGAGGTTGAGGGAGAAGATATACTCATCCATTGCTTGTGAGAGCTATAAATTGCTGCAATTTTTATACAGGATAACTTGGCAATATATACAAAAATTACAAATGTATATAACCTTTGATTCAGCTATCCAAATCCTAGAAATTTGTCCCAAGATACACTTTATTATTTTATTATGTGCAAAAATAAACACATTTTATTATGTGCAGAGTGACATATACAACAGGTATTATGGGTTGAATTGTGTCCCCCTCAAAATTCATATATTAAAGTCCTAAACCCCAGGTATCTCAGAACATGACCCTATTTGGAGATAGGGTCCTTACAAGGTAATCAAGTCAAAATGAGATCATTAAGGTGGGTCCTAATCCATTATGACTGGTGTGAAAAGGGGAAATTTGAACACAGAGGCACACGTGGAAGATTATGTGCAGAGACATAGGGAAGGATGGTCATCTACAAGCCAAGGAGAGAGGCCTGGAACTAGATCCTTCCCCACCAGCCCTCAGAAGGAACAAATGATGCCAGCACTTCAATTTTAGATTTCTAGCCTCAGAACTGTGAAATGATAAATTTCGATTGTTTAAGCCACCCAGTCTGTGGTGCTTTGGCCCAGCAGCCTTGGTAAACTAATACACAGGATTACTCATTGTAGAATTACAAAAACAGAAGATTGGAAACAACCTAAATAACCATTAATTGGGAACTGATTAAATAAATTATTTAATCTGTAGTATATTTATATATTGAATGCTATACATCATTTTTAACAGAGAATATTTTGTACTAATATGGAAATATCTCTAAGATAGATTGTAAAATGAAAAAACAAGTCACAGGACAATTTGAATATTAAGCTACTATTTGGCTCAGGGGGACAAAGGAAAAAATATACATAAAGTTATTTAAATCTACTTAAAATATCTCTGCAAGAAGAGAGAACAGAGAACATTGGGGGACTCCATGGAAAGGAACTAGACAACTGAGGTTCTGAAGGGGGAAGATTTTAATTTTCTAACATTTTTATCTTTTGAATTTTGAGCCATGAAACTGATTCAAATACAATCCATGTGTATGTGTGCATGTATATACATATATTAGAGAAATTAATTGAAAAATATAAGCCTGTAATCTTAAGTCAGGGAGATAAGAAGGTTTTTTAAATTCTTGTCTTGTTTTTACTTAACGTATTACCCTTGCAATTAGAAAAATCACTACATTTAAAAATATTATGTCATTTTAAATTAGGAACATACAGACAATAAGAAGAGGACTGTTTTGTTTTGCTTTGCTTTTTAATCAGCATGGTAACAGGAAGTACATTAATAGAAGTACTTTAGGAAAAACCTGCCAGCCATATTTTGGCCTGAGAAACAGAAAACAAAAGCAATATTTAATAATTTTCATGGTTATCTTGAATTCCACTTGTACTCAGTCAGGAAGAATCATTTTCTTTCAACAGATAAAAATGCAACATCATAGCTTAATTCATTTGCTCAAAATATATAAACCATCATTCAGTAGGATGCCAATAAAATAAAGCCTACATGTGCCTACCCTGAAATTTAGTCTACTTAGAGCTAGTAATAGTCCACTACTATAATTAAGAAGAAAGATATGCCTTACCATCATGTGTAAAATGGCATAAACAAACTGTATCATATCTGAAAGATTGTCTCTCAGAGGAGAGAAATAAAACTGAGGGCAGGTAGTTGAGCCCTTATCAATTCATTAATGAAGTAGCGAACTCTTCTGTATAACAGGGTCAACCGACCTAAAGCCAGCAGTGATACTATTGTACGTGAAGCAAAACAGCTCCCACAGGCATACGCTAAGATAAACCATGAAAAAGAAAGCTCTGAATTATGTGAATTTTAATGTTGACTTTGAAAAGATTTCATTTTTCTATAGGATTATCTAGGTCAGCAATAGACCTTTACAGGTTTGCTAGTATTAAAGCAAGTAGAGAATTTACAGACCACGAGGTAAGATTGGTTTTGCATTACAGGTAGATTTAACATCCCAATTTCTTGAGTCAGATCCAAATGCTTCTCAGTTCTTCTTCTTTTCCCCCTACATCAATTGGGATAAAATTCTTGGCTCTACTTCGAAAGAGAAATAATACATTGGTATTTGATACTGGGCCTCCATGAGGAAAACAGAGCCAAAAATCATGTTTCCATAACTCCAAGTATTATAAAGAATGTTGAAGTATCTGGACAGTGGATACTCCCAGAAATCACCTTGGGCAACAAGATGTTTCCAAATGCCCAGCAAAGACCCTTTGTCATGGTTTTAAAACAAGTGTACAACTTTTTTGACACTCTTCCCTTAAGGGATGAGGGTCTATGTCCCCTCCCTGTGAATCTGCACTGGGTTCAGTGATATTGTACCCACAAGAATGCTGTGGAAGTGATGCTGCGTAATTCTGAGGCTAGGTCAGAAAGGACCATGCAGCTTCTTCTTTGTTCTCTTAGGATGCTCACTCTGGGGAAAGCCAAGTGCCATGTAAGAAATCTGACTACTTCTGAAACCACCAGGCAGATGCCATGTGTAGGCAGTCAGGTAGACAGCCTTACTGAGCTCCTAGGCAATAGTCAACATCAACTGCAGCTGGGTGAGTGAGCCTTCTTGGATGTCCTGCCCAGATATCTTTGTCCCAGCTAACACCTGACTATAATCACATGAGAGACCCCAAATAATAGCCCTTCCCTATTTCCTGACCCACTCAATAATGAGCAAAATAAAATGATTATTTTAAGCTACTCACTTTGGGGAAAATTTATTATAAAGCAATAATAATCAGAGCACTACACAAACTACAACAAAATAGATAATGGTTCAGCCGTTTAATGTCTATAAAATCTAGGATCAGCAATCAACCTTCATTCTCTAAAAAGCACTTGTATCTTTCCAGCCTGCTCTGATACTCCTGAGTTCTCAATGTTCCATTGGTACTCAAATCTAGAGTTTAGACTGGGCTAGAAAAGATTGGGCTGAGATGCCAATAAGTTCAAGAACAATTGTTGGTCTCATTTACCAGCCAATAAAATTGATTATTCATGAAAGCTGAACGAATGCTACTTTAGCGAGAAGTCAGCACAGAGGAAGCCATCATTTAGGATATGCTCAAGGGCCTGAGAATATTGACTAGCTAGAAATACTTCACTTGCACAGACATTATTCTCACATCTTTTCTTATCCCTAAACATTTTCCATTCTCTATCTATATTATTCAAGGTCAGAATGAAGTTTGGGGATTTTTTTTATTGGCCCCAAAGCACAACCATTTCTAAGACTAATAACACAGGGCACATACAGAGATGGCAGAGTTTATGATAAAGCTTAGGTAATGGTCCATGGTTCATCCATATAACTGATTGTTGCAGGACATTTAAAGCCCCAAACCTAAATTTATCCTGCATAAAAGTGGAATGGTTAGATAGATTCAGTGAGCTTCACTTCTCACTTGATTTGCCAATGAAGCTAAGAACTTCCAGAGATGGGTGAGCATTTTTAAATGATAATTGACAAAGCATCTTGACCGCATCCATTTAGATAACCTTCACATGGCGTTCGTATGAACTCGGGAAAAACAGACTGACTGAATTTCACAGTTCTGGGTCCAGTTCACTCATGAAACTTGTGTCATCATAATGATAAATTTTCAAGCAGATAAGCAGAGGAGCCATATCTGTGTCTTGGCTACAGAGTGATTTTAAGAATCTTCCCTGAGTTGTGATATTCTATATGAATAAAATGCACTGCTTCAAAGATGTTCTGTTGCAAAGAAAATTCAAATTCCTTCCTTCCAGACATTTTAATGATTTTCAGTCATCTAACCTTTTCTTAGATCGCTTTCTCTATAATGTGAAATTCAAGTTACTGGTTAAAGAGATAATTCAAAATTATTCAAAAGAAGAGGTTAATCGAAATTATAAATCAGTTTTGGTAGTCGGAAACTTTCACATAAAGAGCCCTATATGATATCTATTACATGCTCATTACCCTTAATAAAATAAGTCATTTATTGGGTGCCTATTGTATGCCCTTGATAGTTGATGAAAGGTGGACGTATACTGTGTTTTCCTGACCCGCGTTCACTTCCCCTCATTCTGGCAACAGAACCCTTATTTTCACTGGGGAAAATTACCCTTTCTTCATTCATAGGCCATGCATTTTGCATGAGGTAGACCCCACCCCACCCCTACCATCTCCAAGTGTAGACATGTGTATGATCCGGGTCTTGCCAATCAGAATACGGGAAGGGAGTAAGGGTATCACAAGTGGTGACTGATAAATAAACAGTTCCTTCAAAGGGCTAGACACAGGCGAGCACAGGATGAATTCCATGGAGTGTGGAATTCAGGGGAAGATGTGCGGAAAGGAAAGGAACTCAGTCTGCATTATGGAGAATGAGTTGTAGGGACCCAAGATAGAATAAAGGAGACAGGTGGGGAGATGGCTGTAGAAATCTCAGCATGTGATCATTATGTACTGAACCAAGGTTGCGATAATGGGGAAGGAAAGAAAAACTGTTAAGGAGGTAAGAGCTGGTTGCTGATTGACTGAGGAGAGGAGTGAGGGGAGGAAGAAGGAGACACAGGCTGCTTCTTTGCAAACCCTGAATTATGTTGTCAACATCTTGGGGTAGGACCCGTGTGGGGTTCTTTTCAGTATCTCTCACTTAGCGAGGGCTTTTTCGAATCCAATATAATGGGTTAAGAGCCCAGATTCCAAAGCCAAACAGCCTGTGTTTGAGTCCCAGCTCTGCAAATTACTAGCTGTGTGACTTTCGTACTTTACAGCGCCCACAGTGCCTCGATTTCCTCGTCTGCAAAATGGAGGAGATACCTGTACCTACCTCATAGAGTTGTTGTGGGTATTGAATGAGATATTCCGTGTATAATACTTAGGATAGTCCTGGAACACAGCAAGCACTACGCAAGTGTTAGCTACTATTATAAATATAGTATAGTTTCAATAAATATTATAATAATCCCAAACACATATATTCCAGGGGAGAATAAAAAGATGTCTTTTGACATAATATTTATCTTGGTTATCTGCTCCTTGGTGCTGAAATTAAGAAAAATTACAAGCTACTTTCTGCATATATATATATATAAAATATTTTAACAAGAAAAAAAGTGACAGAATGAAAAAATAACTGCTAACAGGCCAGAGTCAGACTGGGAAAAGCAGGAAGCCAGAAGGCAAAAGTTGAAGCACATGCTCTTTAATACCTTTATTAGTGGTCTGAAGCACAAAGTAAATTGTACATTATTCTTATTTGCAGAACATCATAAGCAGTGAAAAATAGATCAACAGTACAGAATAATCCAGAGACCTTGGAGAGGCACACAAGTTTAAGTGTGATGAGTTCAATTTACAAGAACATAAAACACACTTTGGGGAAAATACTATGAAGCACAGACATAAACTGAGAATTCTTCTAAAGAGCAAAAAGACTTAAGAGGATTGGGGGGTGATAGTTTATAACAAATACACAAGAGCTTACAATGTGCTGCTAGTAGCAAGAAAAAAAGGCAGGGGAGGTAAATGTTCTAGAAGAGTAGCAATATGAAATTACTGGAACTGAGAAAACAAAATAATACCATGCAGTAATCTAAGTTATCCCAAGTCATCCCATGATTTTCCAATTTCTGGTTTAGAAAAGTACCTACCTATAGATGAACCAGTTTTCAAGGCAGAAATAGAGACACAGATGTTGAGGACAAATATATGGACACCAAGGGGGCAAAGCTGGCGGGTAGGGGGGTGAATTGGGAGACTGGGATTGACATATATACACTAATATGTATAAAATAGATAACTAATAAGAACCTGCTGTATAAAAAAAAAGAAAATTCAAAAAAAAAATAAGTATGTAGCAATATATCCCTCACTATGAAAATATATATCTTCATCTCTATATCCCTGAAATAGCAAGGAAACTTAAAAAAATAAGCCTGAGCAAATAGAAATATAAAAAAATAAGCCTGAGCAAATGGAAATAAACAGGACTCTTTTCATAGTGGAAATAGGGCTCCCAAATAAAAATTGTCCTTTAGTTTAAGGAATTGGGGTGAACAATAATACAGCACTATTAAAAACTAGTTAGCATCTACAAAGGTGATAGTTACTTCAGACATCAGGTTTGCCATCATTATCTGTAAGGGAAAAATACATTGCATTCATTCATTTATGTGGTCAGCAAAACTTATTGAGAAATAATATAAATAATAATGAAGGCAGGTGTTGTGCAATGCGTAGAGATCAAAAATGAATGAGATATAAATCTCCTGCAAGAAACAGACCCTTAAGCTGCTCATTGTAATCCCATGTGGTAAACCCACTGATGGACATACAGACAGGAATAGAGCTGAAAATCCGCATGGCAGGAAAACAGCAGCACAAAGCTAAGGTAAGAGATGCTCTAAGCAGTTTGTGAGGCTGGAACAGCAGGTCTAGGCTGAGAGATGTGAAAAGTGACACTGAAAAATCACCAGGTCCTTAAGGAGTCACTGAAGGACCTAGAGACTGTCATACAGAGTGAAGTAAGTCAAAAAAAGAAAAACAAATATCGTATATTAATGCATATATGTGGAATCTAGAAAAATGGTACAGATGAACCTGTTTACAAGGCAGAAATAGAGACACAGACATAGAGAACAAACGTATGGACACCAAGGGGGGAAGGCGGGGGGGTGGAACGAATTGGGAGATTGGGAATGACATATATACAGTAATATGTATAAAATAGATAACTAATAAGAACCTGCTGTATAGCACAGGGAACTCTACTTAATGCTCTGTGGTGAGCTAAATGGGAAGGAAATCCAAAAAAGATGGGATATATGTATACATATAGCTAATTCACTTCACTGTACAGCAGAAACTAACACAACATTGTAAAACAACTGTACCCCAATAAAATTAATTAATTTTAAAAAAAGGAGTCACTGAAGAGTGTTAAGCCAGGAAGGTTAAGAGTCAGTTTGGGGGGGCCTACCCTGGTGGTGCAGTGGTTAAGAATACACCTGCCAATGCAGGGGACACGGGTTCGAGCCCTGGTCCGGGAAGATCCCACATGCTGCGGAGCAACTAAGCCCATGCACCACAACTACTGAGCCTATGCTCTAGAGCCTGCAAGCCACAACTATGGAGCCTGCGTGCCACAACTACTGAAGTCCGCACACCTAGAGCCCGTGCTCCGCAGCAAAGAGAAGCCAACGCAAAGAGAAGCTCGCACACAGCAACAAAGAGTAGCCCTCACTCGCCACAACTAGAGAAAGCCTGTGCGCAGCAGCAAAGACCCAACGCAGCTAAAACAAATTTTTTTAAAAAAAGAGTCAGTTTGGGGTTTTATGGGGATCACTCTGCAGCCAGTATGGAGGCTGAATTTGAGAAACAAATTTGGAGATAAATGACATCTAAGAGCCCAGGTATCGGGTGCTACAAATAACATCTGGTGTTTTTACCTGGGCTTCGTCCATGAGTGGACACCTTCCTTTGGCAAGAGCAGCTGAATTTTTCTTGGGGAAAACCCTTCCCCACTGACTTCAGGCTTGGTGAGAAGATGTGAGTAGAAGACTCAAGCTAGGCTAATCATACTCATCCTTTCTTTCTCCCTGGAATTTGAATCATGAGCCGAAGGACAAATGAACTGAAAACAAATAGAGCCCCTTTACCCCTTACAGCAATGTCCTCACGGAACTGTTTTCTGCCCCCTGCTTCCCCTGCACTCCCTTATTGCCCTTCTATCCCCCTGCTGGCCCCTCCTGAGGCCTCAGCTTTTCCCCTGGATTCTGAGACCCCCTTCTTTCATTTTTTGGTTTCATTTAGCCAAATTCCCATTCTGTTACTTGCAACTAAAAGAGTCAAACTAATAAAGGTCTGAGTTTCTATGGGGCAGAGTTTCTATGTTTCAAACTATTTTTTATTAAGAAGTAGGGCTACAATATAATTATACACACACACATATAGTGTTTCTAAAAGAGTATTACCATATTGCAAATATTAAAAAGTCCTAAAACTGGCAATAAATAGTAAACATTTATGACTATTTCAAACACATCATTCCAAAAAAATTATTTGTGAAATTCCTGTTTTTAAGGCACAAAGTAATTTAACTTTCAAAGATATGGGTTTTCCCAACTAGCATTCGAAGATGTTTAAAGCTCTACTCCAAATCCCTTAAAAACATATTGAAGAGATGTATGAAATCAAGTCATGACATTAGGAGAAGTATTGAACAGTGGGCTCCCCAAGCATTTTCCCTTAGGGAAAATAGGTAGAGTACTTAAAATGTACTTAAAATGATTTTTTGTACTTAAAATGATTTTTTTCATTAGGTATAGCAATGAATCAATTTGAAATTATTGAGTACCCAACATTGTAGCACAGAGGAATAATGTTCTGGAAGTCTTACTTAAATTACTGACATCAGATATTTGAAAATGAATGACTATGAAATCTGCCTACAGGTAAGACACCATGTATGCAATTATTCTTTCAATTTCAACTTGAGAGACATGCTTTTAAAAGCTTAAAATGGAAGGTTTTTAAAAATTACATTACCCATTATATGTATAATTGTACAATCATGGACACAGGGCCCTTCTCTCCCTCTAATAATTAGATATTGTGAAGTGAGGGTCACCCTGCCACACCCAGGAGTTAAGTACCAGCAAGATACATAACATCCGGATACACTCCTGTTCAAAAATCTTTAAGGATTCTCTCTTTCTCTCAGAAGTAGTCCATACTTTTTATATGTAATAGCTTTCAGGGATGTCTGTCAATTCACAAGATCTTTCAAATTGTGAGCTAAGGCATTAACCAAAATGTTCTCAATCCTACTCTACTCTATTGCCCTTGGATCCCTTTCTTGTGTACTTTCCCCCCACTGCCACTATTTCCATCTATCTGTCTGTACAAAGCCAGCCAGTGCTTAAAGATAACCTCAGGGATTATCTCCCCTACAAAGATTATTGCAGCCATCCGAACCACCCTGATTTATTTCTCTTTCAAGCTCTTCCTCCCATTCACTGGCATTGATCAAACATCGTTTTGTGTCACTACTTTTCTTGTTACATGTTCACCTGTCATTTCCATGACTAGGGCATTTATTCATTCAGTAAATATTGCCTGAATTCCCACTATGTGCAGATGTGGTCCTTCATACAGAGAATCCAACAGTGAGCAAATCAGATGTAGATACATATAATCTAGTTAGGGAGGAGGGGTGGGAACTTTTTTTTAAATTAATCAAATAAACAGTTGAGAAATTATTGTGTCCTTTAAGATAGCTCCAGCTTCACCTGAAAATTGGCAAAAACAGTATGGACATTTGCCACCTCTCATAGCTGACTCCACCTGCTTGCAGGGGTCCCAATGCTGCCCACCTCTTTCTGTGGTCTCCATCCCTAAGCTGGCAGCAGGATGACG
The DNA here is from genome assembly GCF_963924675.1 of Phocoena phocoena. Classification (NCBI taxonomy): domain Eukaryota; kingdom Metazoa; phylum Chordata; class Mammalia; order Artiodactyla; family Phocoenidae; genus Phocoena; species Phocoena phocoena. The sequence goes on along the minus strand of NC_089228.1, from coordinate 28,364,817 downwards.
GAAGCTGTTGGAGGCAGCTCATTCTGGTCAGCAGAGGCAGAAAATGGACTGTTTGCTTCTGAGTCCTCTCCTTAACAGCAAGAAATGCTACTCCCACAGCCACCTGGTACACATACCTTTCTGTTTCATTGTCCCAAACTTGGTTATGCACCCAACTCTTAGCCAGTCATTGGCAAGGAGATTTACTGTGAGATGGAAATAAGGTCATCCTCCCCCAAGTCACATAGGGAAGGGCAGATACCTGAACAAAATTCAGGTTTTGTTACTGAGGAAAAATGTGGAAATGAATGATGATTAGGCAACTAGATGTGCCTGATGCAACTATCTACTAACTATGACTAGGTGTCATGATGGGAGAAAATGTGATGTCATGAGAGTAGCAAAGGAACAGAACATAGACTGCAGAATGGTGGAGTGAATTGGTCGGATTTGCAAGATATACGGGGGTAAAATTGACAGGCCTTGATGAATCGGACAGTATATATAGTAAGAAGGATAGCAGCTTCAGCAATGACCTCCAGTTTTCTGGCTTGCATCTGCCTTGGGTAAGTCAGATAGATGTTGGGGTCATTTCCCAAACTAGAAAACTCTGGAAGGAGACTAAGTTTGGGAAATAATTAAATTATAATCATATGCTTTTTTATCCTTTGAGACATCCAAGAAACATTGTCTATGAAGCAGTTGGGTGTATGGGTTTGGAGTTAGGGGAGTGATCTGGGCTGAAAATGTAAATTTGTGAAACATCCGTTTATTAGAGGTCGTTGAAGCCATGGGCATGAATAAGATTTTCCAGACAGAGAAAGTAGAAAGAGAAAAAGAGATGACTCAGGACTGAGTCTTGAGGACTTTCACCATTTAATGGCCAGAAATAAAAAGAGCGGAAAGGGGGATAGAGAAAGAACTGCCAGAAGGTAATAGCACATCCCCTACACATTGCAAGCATATCATATCATACTTCATATTTCTTGATTAACTACAGTTACTCTTTCCATTTAAACTCAATTAATGACAATTAGCACCTTTAAAAATAGTTATTCTCAAATTATTTCCAGTATACAATGTAGCACTTCATTTTACCCATATATATTGCAGCTATATAGAATTGCACATCGGGCTTCCCTGGTGGCGCAGTGGTTGAGAGTCCGCCTGCCGATGCAGGGGACGCGGGTTTGTGCCCCGGTCTGGGAAGATCCCACATGCCGCGGAGCGGCTGGGCCCGTGAGCCATGGCTGCTGAGGCTGCGCGTCCGGAGCCTGTGCTCCACAACGGGAGAGGCCATAACAGTGAGAGGCCCTCGTACCGCAAAAAAAAAAAAAAAAAAAGAATTGCACATCTACTACATGCTTCTGTTTGTTTCCCTAGCCAGACAGTAAACTCTCCATTGGCATAGACCAGCTCTTATATTTTATTTCCTTTGTTCTCAAAAACCATAGCACAATATTCTTCCCACAGAAGTCATTCAGCAGATAATTAAATTAATTCTGACACCTCCCATACATTTATAATGTCCTTAATTCTAAACTATGGAAAAGGGCGTACTGTTCTTATTTTGAGTTTAGTGCCAGGCCTACCTGATGGTACAGTGTAAAGAACTAAGATGAGGAACCAACCAGTCTACTTCTAATCCATACCCATCACATTCCCAAGGTCAAAATTATCAAAAGGCATTTTTTACTAACTATGCCTTTCCCATTTAATCTGCAGATTCTCATTATTTTTCTAATAGAATGGTTAATAATTTACAAAGTACAAAAATGAAGATTGTGACTTCGAAGAAACATGACCCCTCCCTTTTTAAACTAGATAAGGATTGTTAATAACATTAGACTGCTGTCAATCAAACTACACCATTCTAATTTTATGCTCCTAAAATGCATTAGAACTAATTTCTTCTCTGTCCCTTTATCAACGTTTCAAATTAATTTTAGAAACTCAATGTATAATTACTGTAGGCCATCCCACGTCTAAGAAGCTGGGTGTTAAACACAACCTGTGGTCATTCAGTGGGCATTTGTCCACTTTGGCATCTCCAGTAGAAATGTAACAAAAGCAGCTCTCTCAGGAACCTTAGAATCATTTTAAGCAAAGGGGCAGATAAATGCCTATTCAAATGGGCAACATAAAAATATCACTGTCTGAATATTAAGAGGGAAATGTTTTCACACCAATCATCAGGAAAACAAAGACATGGTAAGGTCAGCAATGAAGAAGAGACTTGGTGACCACCACTAGTTAAGTCTTGCCATGAAAATAGCCAAACCAGAAACTCCAGAAGAGTTCTTGTCAAGTCTGTTGGAATTTCATAACAACGCATCTGACAGTTTTCAGTAGGAAAAAACCCTGCCCCACACTTTTATCATTTGTAAGGACCCAAACACAAAAGAGCTGGATGTGTTATAGGTGTTTTGTACCAACCTGTACTGTTTACCTGCTTTGTATCCTAAAGCTCTGTGCCCAACAGGCCATCAGTTAGTCTGTCAATCAATCCATAAACCCATATTGAGAGCCTCTGCATGTCCGTGTGAAGAGGAGGCAAGGCTGCTCAAGCAAGCTTTCCAATCCGGCGCCTTTCATTAAATTCCAAAGTCACTTGTCTTTGTCTCTGTATTAAAAGAAATGATTTCATGTCCAGTCCCTCCTTGAAAAACTGACAGAACTCAACCATGCAATATTCATTAGCTCTTTTTGGCAAGCCCATTTAGCTAATGGAAAATCAGGTACATTTATGTGCAATTATTAGATATTGAAAAATTAGAAAATGTCCAACTTCTCTTTTTATAGCACACACATATTCCCAGGTTTTACTCTATGGTTGTGAAATAAACACATGCAGCTGAGACAGGTCAATAAACCTTTGTAGAACTGGCAGGTTTTCAGTTTGCTTCATCTATGTGTCGTGTGACAGGCAGTCAGCTAGAACTGCTTTGTCAGTTTAACTCTGCTGTACTTTTTCCAGCAAAGCTATGCATCTACTAACCTCAAATTTACCCAAAGTAGGAGCAAGTTTAGGGGGGTGGCCTGAAGTGGGGAGAGGTCTGCATTGGTGGTTGATAGTGCTCGCCCTGGAGTCACCTGGGGTCACCCAAGTGACTTAGAGCAATCTGCTTCATGTGTCTGAGCCTCAGCCTCTACATCTGTAAAACAGAAATAATGTTAGTGCCAGAGCCAGGAGTTCTAGCCTCAGGAGCAAAAGTTAATAGGGCGTCAAAAACTCAGTAGTCAAGATAAATCACATTTTAATGCAATATTTTAAGAAATCAAATTGGAAATCTATAGCCATCTCTTTTTGTAAATAAAATTTTATTGGAACTAGGGCCAGCATTAGGGTGAAGCAAGAGAGTCAGGGTCAAGTCCAGGGTCAGTTCTGTCTTTATTTAAAATGTTGATATTTTGTTTAGCATAATTTTCAGACCTTAATTTTGAGTTTTTAAAGTGCTGCCTTAAAATACAATTTGTCTCAGTTACTGAGTCTTTCATCACTCACTCACCTGACCCTACACCCAGCTGTCACTAATACCCACCTCATGGTGTTATTGGGAAGATTAAATGAGATAATGCCTCTAGACAGTGGCCATTGGCTGCTCTGTGACTCCTCACTCTATCCCCCCTCACTCCCGATCCTCTTGGTCCACCCCAACTACAGTGCACAGGGTTCACACATGCTGACCACTTCCCACCTCAAAGGCCCAGCCTCTCTCCTTCTCTGCCTGGGACTTTTCTCCCACACCAGGGGAGCTTATGTAGCCCTTGAGTAAGGCATGCAGAAATGCCAGGAATCCATTCTCTACAACTGCATCTTTATTGGGGAGGGGGAAGGGTAATCTGGAACGAAGGGAGAGAGTGGCATGGACATATATACACTACCAAATGTAAAATAGATAGCTAGTGGGAAGCAGCCGCATAGCACAGGGAGATCAACTCGGTGCTTTGTGTCCACCTAGAGGGGTGGGATAGGGAGGGTGGGAGGGAGACACAAGAGGGAGGAGATATGGGGATATATGTATGTGTGTAGCTGATTCACTTTGTTATACAGCAGAAACTAACACACCATTGTAAAGCAGTTATACTCCAATAAAGATGTTAAAAAAATGCTTTTTAAAACCAAGTCTCACATTTTCTAATAAGAATACTTATGTAGTAAGGAACAGGGCAAATATTTCTAAGAATTTTAAAATGTTTAAAGTGCATGGATCACAGTTCTTATTAAAATCATTATATACGCGATGTGGTAGGCATATTTAGCAATTTAACATATGTTGTATCAATTAATCCTTGTAATAAAATACTTTGTAATTACTATTATCCCCATTTTACTGAGAAAGATCCTGAGATTTGGAGAGATGATAATTTTACCTGAATCATGGAGAAAATTATGACAGAACCAGAATTCAAATCAAGATCAATTCATATTCAAAGCTTTTATCATTATATTGTATTACATAGAATAGCATCGGGTTTACTTTGCAAATAAAATAATTTTGAAAATAAAAAAAAGAAAAGAAACGCCAGGAATTTAATGCCTTCAGGGGGAACCCTCAACCAATGAGGACAGTTAGTTGGTGAGTAAATAGGCCATTCACTATATGGAAGCTTTCTTCCCAAAGGCTGTTGACAAGCAGAGACACAGCAGGACTTGCGAAGGGCAAATGGGGCACTGTCTCAGGAACAAAATTTAAGGGCGTGCCAAAAAACTCAGTGTCAAGATAGAGTTTTTCTTTTTTTTTTGAATTGAGCTATAATTGACATATAACATATTTGTTTCAGGTGTACAACATAATGATTCAATATTTGTATACATTGTAAAATGATCAGCACTGTAAGTCTAGTTAATATCCCTCACCATATATAGTTCTAAAATTTTTTTCTTGTGATGAGAACTTTTAAGACCTACTTTCCTAACAACTTTCAAATATGCAATATAGTATTTTTAGCTATAGTCACCGTGCAGTACATTACATCCCATGTCTTATTTATTTTATAACTGGAAATTTGTACCTTTTGACCCACCTTCACTCATATTTCCCACCTCTCACTGCCTGCCTCTGGCAACCAACAATCTGTTCTCTGTGTCTATGAGCTTGAATTTTGTTTGTTTGTTTTGTTATTGTTGTTGTTTAGATTCTACATAAAAGTGAGATCATATGGTATGTGTCTTTCTCTGTCTGACTTATTTCATTTAGCATAATGCCTTTCAGGTTCATTCATTGTCGCAAATGGCAAGATTTCATTTTTTAATGGCTGAATAATATTACATTGTGTGTATATACCACAATTTCTTTATCCATTCACCCACTGATGGACACTCAGGTTGTTTCCATGTCTTGGGTATTTGCGAATAATGCTGCAATGAACATGGAGTTGTATATATCTTTACAACTTAGTGTTTTTGTTTTCTTTGCACCAACACCCAGAAGTGGAATTGCTGTATCATATGGTAGTTCTATTTTTAATTTTTTGAGGAACCTCCATATTGTTTCCCATAGTGGCTATGCCAATTTACAATCCTACCAATAGTACACAAGGGTTTTCCCTCTTCTCCACATCCTTGCCAACACTTGTCATTTCTTTTCTTTTTGAGAGTAGCCATTCTAACAGGTGTGAAGTGATATTTCATTGTGGTTTGATTTGCATTTCCCTGATGGTTAGTAATGTTGAGCATCTTTTCATGTACTTGTTTGTCATCTGTATGTCTTCTTTGAATAGAGTTTTAATGCAATATTTTAAAAAATCATTATTACAATAATTTTTAAGGACAGAAACTAAAATTGGTTTGAGGAAGGTGCAAGTCTTACACTCCACATACTGTCATCTCAATCCTGAAAGTAGAGCTAGAAACTTAGAGTTTCAGAATTAACAGAAGAAAGCAGTGAGGAGAAATAACGAGGAAAAAACTCCTGTCTAATATGATATGAGCACGAAGTTCCAACTTGCCAAGGATTTTCTTAATTTTCCATTCCCAACGTCGCAACACGTTTCCCTAACAACAGACTACTCATTACATATGAAAATTATAACTGCAGTGTTTATGCAAAGTACACCATGAGGTATAACCAAACACATTTAGCCCCCAAAGCATTTTTTTTCTTTAGCCAAAACTCATATTTTATTTCCGTGATAAGATAGGAAAACAAATTCAACCTAGTTTTTAAAGAAAAGCCAAGTAGAGTCTGTCAAGAGCACGTATAGTATGCCTAGTTCAGTGTATGTTGGAAGAGCTAACTCTTTTCTTGTTTATACTCGATGCCTTACGACTTAGAAAACCTGAACATAAGCTTTTTCTTTCCATAACCCTTCACAGCGGCACAGGATTTTAGTATCTCTCTTGTGCTCGCCAGTTTTACCTCCCTCTGACATGGAGCCAAGTGCTTGGGAAAATCAGTGCTTTTGCTGCCAAGGGGGACTGGAGGGGCTGTCTGGAACAGAAATGCATGGGAAATGTAGTTTGTTTTATATTTAGCTCTAAGGCTTCCATAAAAAGCATGTTATCTTAAAATAAGTAATCCTAGAGGGCTCAGAATGTACAACATATATCTTTGCTCTGTCAAAAGTGCAGCCTCTTTGGTTGCTTCTCGATCTTAGTGCAGTTTCCTAGGAGAAGCTATATTCATTTGAGTAGCACCTCACTGAGCTCTTTCTAGCCAACCTAGGACATAATCTTCCTCGCTCCTCCACTTGCTTTTCACCACTGCTGCCTCCGTGATTATAACACACACCAGCCAGCATTTCTCTCAACTCTACACACAGCCACCAGTCAAGCAGATATTAGCGTCATCCTATTTGCATCTAAATTCTGAAGACATTCCCGGGAGAACCCATGCAGAAAATACTGATGAAAGTCAATAATAAGTAAGGGTAGTTGTGATGGCCCACTAAATTCAGCAATATTCTGGTAACCTTCCTGAAAATAAATGCAGGCTGTAAGGGAGTGGTTTTTTTTTTTCTCCAAGTAAATTTCAAAGTATTTTATTCAAACGCCATGCACAACTCAACAAGATATTAAAAGATGAGCAAGATTTGGTTTTTTTTTTCAGCAAATATCATATCCTATTAAGCTACATTAACAGTGTAAAATGAATCCTATTTTGATATAAGTTAGACATCAAAAATGCATACTTTTTTTAAGAAACTAGGAAGTATGTTAGCCATAGTGCTAACCACACTGTGTGAAACTCCAGTAAGTGAGTGTTGGATTGTTAAAATGCATAAAAGTTCGACATGCTTACCTAAGCACAAATGTTGCCTCTGAAGAAAATATTAAACAATTACACACCTTGAAATGCAAGCCATTCCAGTGTAGTTTGAGTCATTTGTGGAGAAAACCAGTTGGAAAATTAGTCTTAAAAGCAAGTGATAAATTAGTGCTATTAGAGTAAAATCTGAAATGGAAGAAATTGGTCAGGTTTTTTGGAAGATTAAATAAACACGGTCATATTGGAAAAACTTGTGTTTGTTGCTTCTTAGCTTTTGTGCTTTCAAAATTAGAATTTCCTTTAAACATTCTCAAAATCTCTTGTGAATATTTTTCAAAATATGTTAACGGCGGATTAATCAGATTGCTTCAGGAATGCCATATTCTGGTTAAATTAATTAACCAGAAAATCTTTCTGCTCCAACCCTTATTGTTGAAATTCTTACTAAAATGCCTTTTTAAGGAAAGCGTACTAAACTTCATCTTCCCTTGAGAATCTGTCATCTTGGATGATTGAGCATCACACACAGCTCTGAAAGTGAAGCAAAGATTCAGTTGCATGGGTGCAGCTATCAGGCCCTATTTGAGGGGGTGGTGATGCAAGCCAAACTTGTGCCCCGTCTTCTCCCTCATCTTATTGACATATAGAAAGTCTGCCTGACCTGTTTGCAATCAGATTTTCTAAAGGTGGGGGTGGACATGGTAATGTATTAGTCAGGGTTCCCTAGAGAAAAAGAACCAATAGACCAACAGATTTATTCTAAGAAACTGGCTCCCATAATTTTGGAGGCTAGCAAGTCCAAAATCTACAAGGTAGGCTGGAGACCCAGGGAAGAGATGATGTTGCAGCTTTTCTTTTCTTTTTTAAAGAGTTGTTTTTGCTTTTCTTTTTGTTTTTGGCCATGCCACACAGCTTGTGGGATCTTAGTTTCCCAGCCAGGGATTGAACCCAGGCCCTTGACAGTGAGAGCAAGTCCTAACCACTGGAGTGCCAGGGAATTCCCCTGATGTTGCAGCTTGAGTCTGAAGGCAGTCTGGAGGCAGAATTCCCTTAGGGAAAGTCAGTCTTTTTTCTCTTAAGACCTTCAACTGACTGGGTAAGGCCCTCCCACATTACAGAGGGTAATCTGCTTGGCTCAACGTCTACTGATTTAAGTGCTAATTAAATCAGACGTTACTTCACAGTAACGTCTAGATTAGGGTTTGACCAAATACAGTTGATCCTTGAACAACACAGGTTTGGACTGCATGGGTCCACTTTTATGCAGAATTTTTTCAGTAAATACGCACAGTACTACACAATCCAAGATTGGCTGAATCTGTGAATGTGGGACCACAGATACCAAGGACCAACTATGGGACTTTGAGCATCCATGGGTTTTGGCATATGCAGGGGTTCCTGGAACCAATCCCCCAAGAATACTGAGGGACAATTGTGTCTGGGGACTGTGGCCTAGCCAAGTTGACACAGAAAGTTAATCATCACAGGTGAATTGAATCATTCGTGAAGAAGTCACAAAATATTCAACATAATAACGAAAAATACATGGAAGAGAGCTAGAGGGCAAGCTCATCTACTTTAGTTAATACGTCAAGGCAAGAGAAAGGAGGGGCAGAAAGGTTGATGTTATGCATATTAGCCAAGATTTTTTGTTTTTGTCTTTTTCTTTTAATCAGCTGGTTTAATAATTATCTCCTTATAAGCCCCAAAACATCAGGTCCATGGTCAATGTTCTAATGTTCCATAGCTTTGCTCTGGGAACTTTGTGAACTGTCTGGGAAGTGGTAGAAAGATATCCTAACGGATAATAATAACTAGACACTTTTTGTGCATTACCTTTCTCCATCTTCCTAACAACCCTCTGAAGTAGATAGTAATATATTGTCATTTCACAGATGAGGAAGTTAAGAACCAGAGAGGTAAAGTGACAGCCTATGCTTACTCATCAAGGAAGGGGCAGAATAGTGACACATAGGTCCATAGAATCCCAAAGCCCACGTTCTTATACACTGTATTAAACTGCATCTCTATTTTCCTTTATTAATTCTCAAGTAGGTATCAGTTGTGCACTACAAATAGACTCTGCTATTTGGGCTACAAATAAATAGGAAATGACAAGCTGAAGATTGTTGCTGGTCGATTCCCTACCTCTCTCTCTTCTACTTTCCCACTTAAGAAACCCAGCCAAGCCATCTACTGCATGCCGATTGTGTTGTCACTTCCTCATATATTTACTTGAACGGTTGCTGAAAAGTAAAATGAAATCATCATTCAGGCACAGAAAGGCAATTTAGGTATAAACAGCCCAAAAGGGCAATATTGATCAAGGGAGCTAAATGTAACATGTGTAACATGGAATACTGCACATGGGAGGGTAAAAAAAAGGTAATCACCCAAAGTCTAACTTGCACACAAATGCAAATCATTCTACTCCTTAAGTATGCACGGAAGAGTAAACCAAGGAAATAATGCATTTATGCTCTCAAGAAGCTCAGACTCTTGAAGAAACAAAACTCTCCCGGATGAAACAGTAAGGGCAAAAAAAAAAAAAAAAAATCATTCAAACATAGCTGAGTATCAGGAATAAGTGTTCAGGGGCCTCGGGGTGAGAAAGAAAATGTTGGCTAATAATTGGCCTCAGTCTTCTAGTTTCTCCAAGAAAACTCCAAGTAAAGCTGGACTCCTGCAAGAGGTGATGAAAATCAGTCAGTGCCACCTTTCAAAAGTAGCATACCTCAGCCAGAACCTTTAGTTCAAAAAGCCCTGAGAACAACCTGTTGTGACTTTCCAAATTATCTTCACAAGCTTTGCCTTCACAAGTGGCACCCAAGGAAATAAAAGCAACCATGACTGTCATCAACGTTAAATAATCATATGGCCAAGTTGGCAGTGGCAGTTGGCTGTGGTCTCCAGCACCTGTGGGATTTGGATACAGACCAGGGTATCCTGCCACTGTGCTTCTAGATGGTCCGTGAAGGCAGGATCTGTCTGGCTCAGTCCTGTGCCCCAGCGCCCGATGCATTGCCTGGCATACAGTGGGCTCTCAATAAATCAAGCAAATGAATGAAGCTACCCAATCCAATGAAAAATTGCAGGATAATTTTGGGATGGTATTCGTTTCTGCAGGTTCTTCCTATATTTTTATGATTCTCTTCACAAACAGAGAGCCAGACTTTGGGCTTCCTTATCTCAGGGGAGGTCTGAAGGCAGCAGCAATTCCTGTCTTGTGTGGAAACCCAAAGTCACTGAAATGATTATTATGGGTTTTCTGGAGCTAGTGGAGGAGTACCTTTAAAGGTCATAAGAGGCAAGAGGGAAGCATTTCTCAGAGAAGATGGGGAAGAGGACAAATGTTGGGGAAACTTTCATTAGCTGGGACATAAGGCCCAACCATGGCAGCACTCTGGGGGCATCAAAATCTCAGAGAGTACTACTCTGGGGTGCTTAAGCAGGCTGGAAGCCAGGCACCCAGGCTCCACCTCTGCCCTGACTCCAGTGCCCAAGCCCGAGAAGGTCCTGCAGCGTGATAGAATGGTACCCCATGCTTTCTTTGGAATCATGTGAGACCCATGTGAGACCTTTGCACAGCATCCTTGGTAGAGGGTGGGAGGGAACATGGGGAAGAAAAGTGTTCCAGTAATGACCGAGGTTAAAATTGGACCCACCCTGGCAAGATGAGAAAACTTAAGCAAAGATTTAAGAAAATAATGAAATGCAATCAGTCTTCCACTTGTGGGATTGTAGGTGGCCAGTCATGCCTACTATAGCAACTTGGTTTACAAATTGCAAACAAGTGTAAAGTCCTCAACTGGTGATGCATTTATCACTCGGTGAAGCCAGGCGAGTTGGTAAATATCACTTAGCAGGAAATGCACCCATGCAAAGTTGTGCTAGGGCATGGGGAAGCCAACATCAACCCTGCTGTGGAACAGGACTGACAGAGGGTCCTGACTTCAGTCACACAGGGTTCCAGTTTGGAGCCTCAGGGCAGGATACTCCACAAGGGGCCACATCCAGCAATTTCTTCAGCCCCTTCTTGCCTGACTACTCAAATTATACATCAGCTCCCCAGGATTTAGACATTCATTTTGGTGCTGGGATTTATGGTTCAGTATTACAGCCATCCCACTGCCTAATGATTGGCACCTAACTAGTGCTAATAATAGCAACACAACCAGCAATAACAATGATGAAAATAACAAAAACAATAATAGTGATAGCATTGCTGAGTTCTTACTCTCCTGCAGGGAATGTACTCACCTCTTCACATGGATCAGTCAGGTGAAAAGCGAAAAACAAAAAATCTCTTATTTTACCATTTTACAGATGAGAGGATTAGTTTTATCTCACTTTAAAGATAAGGAAATGGTGACTTAGAATGGCTCAGAATGGCTTTAAACTCACCCAAGGTCCCAAACAAGATGGTAAAGGCAGGATTGTGATCCAGATATGTGACTCCAGAGCTCCTGGTTTTAGCCATCACAGAAGATTGTCTTAATATGCAATTATTAACAAATAAATAAATTCTAAGTGTTCAAAGATGATCCCAGGTTCAGTGTAACATACTTTGCAAACCACAAAGATCCAGACAGGCCAAGCTTTGCTATGCCCCCTGATGCCCCAGGTTCCCATGAAATGCTGGAGAGAAGGCAACCACTACCCACCTTATCTCCCTGCCTCCAGGTAAATGCCCTTTGAGCTAAAGGAACTAAACACTATTCCCTATCCAGGCACACTCCACAGCAACCAAGGGGGTACTCTTCCTCCTATGACCCAGGGCACTCTGCTTTAGGGATTCCCAAGAGGGGTTGGGCTTTGGGCTTGGGGCAGCTTCCCTGGGAAGAGACATCAGATCTGCAGGAAAGAGGTAGTTTGAAGTACAAAATATAATATTTTATATTAAAATATAAAAATTGTAATATTATGTATTTATAAAAATATAATTTTTTTGGAAAAGTGTAAATTACATATTGTTTTATAATCTACCCTATGTGAAAGATCATGAAATCATCTTGGGTGGTGGGAAGGTATGCAAGATGAGTGATTTTCAAAGATGAGGAGACTAAGCTTTGATAACAAGAACTAAAACCTCTGTGAGGGGAGTCCTTATCTTAGTTTGGGTTGTGGAAGTGTTAAAATGTTCTATGACTAGTAGGCATGGTGGGAGAAATGAGAAAGTGCAGTAGGGAAGGGAAGGGAAGGAGGGGGACTCAGGGGAGCTCTGGAGATCCGATAGGTCAGTGATTCTCAAAGTGTGGTCCCCAGACCAGCAGCATCAGCATCGCCTGGGAATTTGTTAGAAGTGCAAATTCTCAGGTCCCCACCCCAGACCTGCTGAATGAGAAACTCTGGAGTGGGCCAAGCGTGTTGGATTTTAACAAGCCCTCCTGGGATTATGATACACACTGAAGTGTAGGTGTAGGACACTCAGAGTTGTCCTGATCAGGCAAGGGAGCCAGGAGTGTTTACACCCCACAGCTGTCAGTCATTGGTTCTGGGCTGAGTGGTTGGGGTGGAGGGAATGTGTGGTGGGAGAGAAAACCCACCGGCAGCTCGTGTTTATGACGATGGCAAGAGATCCAAGGGGACTTGGGGTGGGGGGTCCCTTCTTTTCCAAAGAGGTCAGTGAGGCCAGTGTGACTTGCCCAAAGCCACACAGCTGATCGGTGTCAGAGCCAAGATTCAAATTGAGTTCCATCTGAATCAGTCTTTTAACCAAAATACCACACCACTTTGAGGGGGCATGAATCAAAAGATTGATGTACACACACTGCTACACCAGCTCAGGGGCCCCTTCCCTTTTCTCCCCTGCCCCTCCCAGCCCCAGCTCTTTTCCTCAAGTAAACGTTCTCTCCGAATGAACCAGTCACTTAGGTTAAAATATCAATGAAGTAAGTTAGTGTACCAATCTGCCTATCAACGATAAAGCTACATCCCTCATTTAGAGCAACAGTCCTCAACGTTTTAGGCACCAGGGACCAGTTTCGTGGAAGACAGTTTTTCCACAGACGGTGGGGGTGAGGTATGGTTCAGGCGGTAATGCGAGTGATGGCGAGCGATGGGGAGCGATGGGGAGCGGCAGATGAAGCTTCGCTGGCTCGCCCCGCCGCTCACCTCCTGCTGTGCGGCCCGGTTCCTAACAGGCTGCAGACCGGTACCGGTGCACAGCCAGGGGGTTGGAGACTCCTGATTTAGAGCATGCCATGGTCTCTAACCTAACAAATCAGTGAAGGCATAAGAACTTTTCTCTTAGAATTTTCTGTGAATAACACATTCTAAATAGAATATCAAATATGGAAAGGCTTGCCTTCTAGTTCTGTCTGTAGTGTTACCTATTTATATACTGATGAAAGGAAGCATGTAAAATGAAGATTATCCAAATTTGTTTTGCAAATAATCCAATATAACTGCTTGGAAAAGATCATGATCTATGGAAGGTTTTCTAAATAATAACCTTTCTCTTACTAATGTAGCAGCAACTGGGAGAAACTGGGAGAATAGTTACTTCATAAATGTGGATTATTCAACGCAACTGAATGACAAACTGCCATGTAACATGTAGTGTGCCATTTCTCAATTTGGGTTTCATAGGTAACCCAAGAGTTCATAGATTTTATATTGCAATTCATGCGTTGCACAAGTATTTCATATTTTCACCTAAATTATAATCTAAATTGCTGTGATACATCCTAGTTGAAAGACAGTTTAATAGAACTAGACTCTAGTTTATCAGTTGGTGTTTCTGTAGTTAGGATCCCTAGATGTACTGCTTGTGGTCCACAACTATTTCCTGAACAGAATCTGTATGATACTAAAGCATAACAGCCACTGTGTAGTGGCTTAGACAATTTCTACTAAAAGCGTCATCCCTAGATCATCAGCATCGGCATCTCCAGGGGGATGATTAGATATGTAGAACTCAGGCTCCATCCCACATTTACTGAATCAGAATCTGCACTGGGTTCCAACACAGACAGTGCAGGGATTGGATCCCAACTCCAACACTTAGCAAATGTGCTATTTAACCTTTTTCAGCCTCAGATTCCCCATCTGCAAATGAAGATAATAATATAAAATCCTACTTCAGAGGTTTGCTGTGAGATTAAATGAAAGAATGCACTGAAAAGTTGTCACTCATATAGTGTAACCCAATGCTCTCAATAAATGTTAGCTATTATATTTTCCTCAAAACAATAAGAATAGAAAAATCTTGTTGTAAAGGTGATTTTCTATTTTAGCCAATAAAATGATGCATCTTCAAAAATGCTCATAGCTGACATTGCCCTCAATGTTCAGAGAAGACACGCTCAGATTTCCTACTAATTTGTTAATGGATGGTAGACCCAATATTGATTTGCTTAATGGCAATGTGCAACCTAATAGTTTATCAAGTTCTTTTTGTAGTGAAAGTAGATTTCCAGAAACAACATTTAAGCTCTGCTTCATAGAAAAATGCTTTTGTTTGATGCAGAAATGAGGAGAGTAAATTGGAAACTCTCCTATTGGCAGTCTTGCATTCAGAATAAAACTCAGTCCATACAATTCATAATTACATCTTTTCTTCAAAACCCCTCAAATATTGACTCATATTTTAAAACATGACGTCAAGCTGAATTCAATGTGTCTGAAATTAAGCCACACAGACAGCCTCATCATGTTGTTATGGCAACCTCTCACACAACTGTCCTTGTAGTTGTTGAACAATTGCTAATTTCCTTGCTTTGCGAGGAAGCCTGAGTTGCTTTCCCAGAAGGCTCATCCTGGTAACAAAGAAAACTGTGTATGATAGTAATAGAAATTGTCACAACTGTAACTTTTGGAAGAATAATATTTCATTATTAGTCACACTTTGCATTTCAATTTGTTTTCTTCTTCATCATGCCACTTGTAGTGGCTTTGGCTTCCAACAGCCCAGCTGACTTCAGCAATAAAGGGTCTGGTTGGAATTTTGCTTCCTTTTTTAAAACCCAGGCTGGTACAAAACACCAAAATTGTCTGCAACTGGAAAAGGATTTTAGGCCCATCTGTGATTACAAACTGAGCATCTCGAAGGCTGAGATGGTAGCTCTCTCTTCTCTGTGTCCTTCAGTCTAGCCACCATGTTTACTGGATGAACGACAGAGAATCAATGAAATTCTAAGGTGTATTTTAACATTATTTCCATCTTTTCCAGAGTACATAAGAATTATTTTAATATTTTACTTTTGCAGGGTTCCAGGAGAATAATTCATGAAACAGATCAGGAATGCTGAAGGTAAGATGTTTAAAATGGAAGACCTTTATTCATCAAACAGCAAAGCCTAAGGATATGTTCTAGATTAAAGGAAACCAAAGAGACGTGATAACTAAGTACAATGTGGAATCCTCAGTTAAAACCTGGATTGGAAAAAAAAAGGTGCTGGTGGGGGTAAGTTATAAAAGACATGACTGGGACGACTGGAGAAATCTGAATATGCTCAGAATATTAGATGATCTTAAATTAAGGTTAAATGCCCCAAATATATAGTCATGGCATATTGTTGGTTGTGTAGGAGAATTTCCTTGTTCTCAGGAGATGACTGTTGAAGGATCTGTTACAGTGTCTGCAACCAATTCTCAAATGGTTCAGAAAAATTATGTATACATACATTACACACACATATGCACACACATTTACACAAAGATATAGGGAGATAAAAATAAAGAAAGCAAATGTGGCAAGGTGTTAACAACGGATGAATGTAGGTGAAGAGTAGAAAGTTGATTGTTGTACTACTCTTGCGAATTTTCTCTTAGAAATCAAAAGTGAGGATGGGGCGTCCTTTACGGTGAAAAGCTTCGAATCTGTAGGGAGAGAAATGGCAAAAAATAAAGATGTGGTAACTGGGTAACAGGAGAATATGATGATCTGATAGTGTATGAAATCATACAAAAAATTTGGGGAGACCGAAAGCATCCACATGAGTCTCCACAGAGACTATATTTGACCCAAAATATATAAATAGATTTTACTACGCACAAGAAAATACCTTTAAAATAACAGGACTAAAGTGAAATAATCCAAGACATCTACGGAAGTGCCAGAAATAGTCATTAAAGCAAGTCAAGAGAGAGGAGTAGATATCTTGGACCTGTCTTCTTAGATGACGAGTCCATAGACAGGACTGGCAGAGCTGGGAACCTCGGCTTTCAACCACTCGTGTAAGCACTGACATCAATTGCATAACCTCTTGCAAAAATGCCTACTCCCATGCAATCACTGAACTCATGAGCTCATAAGCTTTGTGAACAGCAGAAAAAATCCAATAAACCAATATTGTTTCTCAAATTCATCTTAATAATGGATGTAAATCTGACAAATGCTCCTTTTACTCATGTCTGTTCTTGTAAATTGTTTTTGGATTTTAAAAAATTGATCAGTCTATTTCTTCTTTCAGTTACATTCTTCAAAAATCATTAATAGGCAGTATAATAGACTGGTAAAGGGTGTGAGCTCTGAAGAGTCAGACTACCAGAGGTTGAAATTTACTAGCGATCAGATCTTTTAACCTGAATCTGCTCGTCCTCATCTGTAAAATGGGAAAAAGAAATATTTGGAATCTCACAGACTTCCTGTGCTAATTTAAAGTGATGCTTTGGGATAAAGTCAGGCATATTCTAGCCACCAATGAACATCAGCTAAGATCATTTATAACTCATTTCAATATATCTACATGCACTTATTTTCTAAAACAAGTGATAGGAATATTTACAAGCTGCACAGAGCAGAATTCCTTGCCTACAGTAAAAAAAAAGCTAATAAGAATACTAACTCATAATCATCTACCTGGATGCCATATAGAGTGGGAGGAACTACATAGACTTTGGAGTTTTAGAAACCTGAGTTTAAATCTCTGATTTCTTCTCTTTAGCTATGTGCTCTTTGGCAACTACTGAAGATCTTTTTGGTTCCATATCCTCATCTGGACAATGGGGTAATATCACCTTCCCTATATTGAGATGACAAATTGTAGGTACAATGCCGTCACACTGCAGGCACTCAGGCAATAGTAGCTAGGATCATCCTCATTCTACTGGCCAACTGAGCAGAAATGTTTGTCCAATAACAAATATACCAAATTTTAACAATAATAATATTTCGGGTAGCTTCGGATATAGTCCATAGCAACTGCAAGTATTTATTGCAGCTTTTAGTAATTGGCTTTGTAAACACATTAATTGCTTTGCTTTGCTTTGCTTGTACCAGTTTTTTAAGTGCACTATTCGCAAAGGTACAGCTTGATCAACTTTTACACAGTACATACATACACATCCATGTACCCAACACCCAGATCAAGATATAGAACATTTCCAGGATCTTCAGGACCTTTCCAATCATTACTCATCCCCAGGGGTAACCACTACTCTGACTTCTATCTCCACAATTCAGTTTTGCCTATTCTTGAAACACATAAATGTAATGGTACAGTGTGTATACTTTTTTTTTGTGGTAAACAATATGTACTCTTTTGAAAACACATTAAAATTTCCAGTGTGTTTTTGATGAGGTATATTCCTGGGCTCTTCCCCTTTGTGTTATTATTTTTTACTTATAATTGGAAACCCCTTGTCTTGGTTTCATATTCACTTGCTGTTGGTGTCAGAACAATTTTATGGACATGCTATGAAATTAATGGACTGCATCCAACCATCTTTAAGGAACTAAATGATTACTACTTGTGTCGTTGTATTGAAAGGAAAAACATGGGTGTGGGCATTCAAGTACATCCTCTAGAAAAAGAACACACAAGTGGCTGCTGGGTGCTATTATATAACCAGCAAGCATATTCTGATATACAAGGTTTAAAGGATAAATATTTCCTTTTGGGGGGAAAAAAAGCAAAAATCCAGTTGTGTAGAATTTGGGGAAAAGAATACACAGATTGAAGAAAATATAACTCCAGGAGATGGCTGAAAGGACAGAATTAAAGAAGCAAGAAATTATGGCAAAGCCTTCTAAAACTACAATAGGAAGTTATGCCCAAGGAAAAAAGGCCACTTTTGCTAAACCAGGGTTGAAAACATGTTACGAAAGATGCAAAGAACAGTGAATATGGAACTACTATTTTGTCTCTGCCTTTAACAAAAAGAATGAAGGAAGTAGGAGCTCAGTAAGACAAATATTAATGAGTCTCTGGGAATATCAAGAAACAGAATTAATAATAGGCAGGTAAAAGAATACTTATAGAATTTAAATATTTATAAATCAGCAGAGTTGGATCGGATTCATTTGAACATATTCAACAAACCGGATAAGGCAGGACACACCTCCAATACTAGTGTTTGTCGTGGAGACTTATGTACCAGGGGAATTTAAGCAGGCTGATTTAGTGTTGGAGATAAAGCAGCCAAAAGCAGATCCGGGAAAAGGTGGGCTAGTTAGCGTATCCAAACTACCACTCAAAAACCTTAAATGAAATCATAAATCAACCGTGAGCACCTTGAGGAAAATAACAGAGTAAGTAATAGCCAAAGAGGTTCATAAAAAATAGAGCCTGTCAAAGCAACTTAATCCATTTTTGGATATGCTAAGAAATTTGGGGAAGGTAATAGATGTTACAGACATCATTTAGGGAGGCCCCGCAGTTACCACCAGACGATTCATTTTGGACCCATCTTGTTGATGCAGTGGCTGTTGTTCTCACATTTTCCAGCAGTGGAAGGCAATTTTACTTGCACACTTAATATATGGGGATAGGACTGTCTATTTATTCCCCAGGACATCCCAGCATGGAATTTAGTTACCGGGTAAATGCAGTGTGCACCGAGAAATACAAAGTAAATATTACCTAAATGAGAATGAGATGTACAGATAATACTGGAACAAACTGGACTGACATCTTTTGGAAGAAAAGTGTGTGTGTGTGTGTGTGTGTGTGTGTGTGTGTGTGTGTGTGTGTCTGCAATTATCAGCATAACTCAGGCAAAAGCAAATGTTTTTGTTTGAATTCTCATATAATTATGAAAAATATAAAAGGATGTGGAAAAAAGGCCCTGTTAAAAATGTGCAGATCTGATCATGTCAGCAGGTCCTGCTGAAACCAAACAATGATTTCCCATTGCTCTTAGACCAGAATGCTTAACCTGCCTAGCAGGCCTGCCTGGTATGGCCTGTGCTTACCTCTCAGTCTCACTCACACCCCACTCCTCCTCCTCTGAGTAAGCCCGTTCCCCTGGCCTTCTTTCAGTTCTTTCAAGGCATCCTGTTATTCTTGTCACTGGGCCTTTGCACATGCTGTCCTCCCTTTCACTTACTTATTCATTCTTCAGCTTTCTATTCAAATCCCACTTTGTGGAGGGGAAACCTTTTTAACCTCTCAGGCCATATGATTCCCAGTGTATTTTGCCCTAATAAAATTATGTCCTTCCCAGAAGTGTTTATTTTGGAATGTTAATTTAATACTCATTTTAAATAATTAATATAGTCCTTCCCTACTAGACTGTAAGCCCCACAAGAGGAGGGACTGAGTAGGAGTTGTTTCAAGATTGTATCCCCAAGACCTAGCACAGTATTGAGCACAATATTTGTGATCTGATAAAAAATAATTAGGAATATATACACAGATGAGTTCCCTTCATAAAGCGTTAACTGGAAAGAACATCTCTCCATCCTGAATATTATAATATTCTCCAGTCTTCCTTTCAAGTAGAATAGTGGGAAAAAGTCTTTAATGAGGATCTTGTTGACAGAGGTGTAAAAACACAAGGCAGCTAAAACTCGAATTGTTGAATTCTACATTTGCACATTATATTTACCTCTGATGTGTTCCAAAATTTCATTTCATGGTGATAATGAATCTGTGGGAAATTAGCATTCTATCGCTTTTCACATAAGAGTGTTAGTGAAGGTTTTCCAAGCTTCAGGCAGGAAACGAAATATTTTTCAGGTAACTAACTTTGTAACATACCCTTACTTCTTCAGCAGTGTTCATCTTTACACCTTGGAGGGATGGAAACCTAGAATTAGAGAGAGCCATCAAGTTGGAGACAATATTTTATTCTAAGATCAGTCACGGATGGGAAATTTTCTCCTTTTAAAATAACATTTTGATGTTGAGATTTTTTTTAAATATGAATTTGTAAGTTCATAGGTAACCAAACTGCTGTATGTGAGGTTTTGATATAGTCAAGGTCACACAGAAATTAGTGACCCAGTGGGGACTAGAATTCAGGTTTCTGGTTTCAGTCTATTGTTCTTTCACTAGTTCCTTCCTTCATTCAACAAATGGAACCTGAAGGGCTCCCGCGAGTCTGGCACTGTGCTAGGCACTGTGGAAACGAAGATGAAGGAACTGTCCTTGTCCTTGTGGAATTCATTACTTCATGGGAGAAACCAGGCAAGAAGGAATGATTACAGTACAACTGTGATGAATGCTGTTTGTAGCAGCCGTGGTTGGTGCCCCAAGCTGAATGCTGTCAGCCCTCCTCTGACTTCAGCTGCAGCTGTGGTGGACAGCTCCATGCCTCCTGATGACTTCCTGTGCAGGAGCTCGCTTAGAAGAGAGAGCTGTGACCGCCCTGAAGATCAACCCTCAACCAGAGGGGGATGCAAGTTTGTGGATAAATGTCCCATCCTCCCATCCTTCAGAAGGACAATTCTGAGGTGTGTTCTACGCAGTGCCTCAGAGAGTCCCCTGGAGATTGAGCCTCAGGTGTCCACAGCAATACTCAACTCAATAATGTACCTTTACTGGCTTTTTCTCCTTCCCAGGCTCACTTTCTCCATTCCCTCACGTCTGCTTCCTAAGATCATCTCCCAAATAAACTCCCTGCACCCAAGCCTTTGTTTCAGGCTCTGCTTTTAGGGGAGCTGATACAACCACAGTAACAGTGAATGAACACATGAGTGAGTTAGTGAATGCAGAGGAGACACTAGGGCCAAGGTTGCAAACTGGAGCATCTCTTGTTGCCTATCCCCAAGGTCACTGTCTATAGTGCAATGGTGTGTGTGTGTGTGTGTGTGTGTGTGTGTGTGTGTGTGTGTGTGTTTAAACCTACTTGAAGATCATGTGGTTAAGTGTTGGGTGTGGGGATGCAAGATGAGAGCATCCAGGTCAGAGGTGAATTGCTTTCCTAAAGAAATAGATACGTATGTGTGGGAGGAAGGGAAAGATCGAGGAGCAGAGAAGGCTGGGCTGGCACACCTGTGGCCTAGATAGGAGAAGAATGGAAAGGGGGAAACAGTGAGCAGAGGACAGGGTGGAAAAGATCTGGGTATTGAGGATTGCTTTTGATAGAAGGAGTGTTATGGTGTGATAAAAAATCCCCTGAGTTTTTCCCAGGCATAGTCTGGGCCCTGTGTGCCTCCCAAGCTGCTTGGACCATGCACACAGGACCATGGTTTCAGAGTCACTTCCGTGACTCCAGTCTGAGCTTGTGGGAACTGCTGTTGCTCACAATGATCCCTACCAAACAAAGGACATTGAATGAGAAGTCAAACAACAAAGGTGAAATAAAATGTCTGGCTAGGGCTAGCATTTCTTAGGCTTTTCTATGAAAACTAGTGCTTATTTACAAGTCATGACTTACAGAGCTGGAATAAAGATTTAGCATGAGGGAAATATTCCCATTCAACATATATTGGATCCAGTCACTCCCCTATGATCTTCCCATCGTATTGAGGTGATGTCTGCGTTGGCGTGCCAACATCCAGCATAGTTCGTAGCACACAGTGGTACTCGATATACATTTATGAAAGACAGTCGGGAAGAAAAGGAGGAAGGGAGAGAATTAGTAGTTAGATAAACAATCAATGCATCATCAGTCAAAAGATTTTAACAATGGTGTAAACTCAATGCACAGAACCCAGGATATTAAGTCTTTATGAGGATGAAGACAATAGCATAATTCAGGATCTCCTTGGATCCTTTGGTTGGAGATGGATAGGGGGACAAGGAGTAGGTGGCAGAAGCTCTATGTTCCCATGCAGAAAATAGAGAAAGGTATTTTTTTCCCTTCAGAAAACATCAGTGGGTAAGATGATGCTCTCTTATTGGTAACAAGATTTGGGCTTCTTTCCAGAGAGTGACAGAGACCCTTCCAGCAAATCTTGTGGTCTTTGATGTGAGCACTGCCGAGAAAATACCTTCCACCAAGCAAGTATGGGAGAGAAACTTGAAGAAGGTATTTCATGTTCTCCTTTGTTGTGTCTTTGATGTACACAAAGGATTTGGTCCTAGAAGATGAAGACTTTATCCATTTTCTTCTTCCTGAGGAGAGCTTTGTTGTGTGTTTCCCTGTTGGGCATGATCCTGGTGAGTAGGAGACAGATAATTATAGGGTTTTCTCATTATCCAAGTAACCATTACCCAAGTCTCCATAGGCAACAGGTTGCATAGAAAAGTAAAAGTCATTATAACACAAAAATATTGACTAAGAAACTTACCATTTATGATAACACCCCTGACTAAAATATGCCCTTCCAATTACAAATACCCATGTGTTACGCTTTAAATTCAAAGCAAATCAACTGTGAAGACAAACTCAAAATCTTTTAAAGGATACAGTTTCATAAAGTCAATCAAAGTGATCTGGGAGAAGTGTTCCCAAGTACTGGCATAGCCTTTGGCAAATGACAAACTGGCCTAGTTAAACTGGTGACCAGTTGGGGTGGGGGGTAGGGGACCGTAAGGGGGATGACATAATAGCACTTCAAAAAGAAAATAATCTATGGGCTTCCCTGGTGGCGCAGTGGTTGAGAGTCTGCCTGCCGATGCAGGGGACACGGGTTCGTGCCCCGGTCCGGGAAGATGCCACATGCCATGGAGTGGCTGGGCCCGTGAGCCATGGCCGCTGAGCCTGCGCGTCCGGAGCCTGTGCTCCACAACAGGAGAGGCCACAACAGTGAGAGGCCCGGGTACCGTAAAAAAAAAAAAAAAAAAAAAAAAAAAAAAAAAAAAAAAGAAAATAATCTGAACAGCAAAAGAAGATACCCTTGGGGAAATTGACAAGCCCAAATATTTCCCCAAAATGATCTCTCTTGTGAACTTATTGCAAAACCTAAACATGATGTGAAAGATGTCATTATCATACTGTGATAGAATTTGTGTTGAAAATTATGCCTTCCAAATTTCTGATTCATTCTTCACCATAAACATTAGTTCATAATTGTGATTATAAACTTTAAAATTATTTATAATATTAAAGTAGGGATTTTGAAGTGAATTTTAGTTTAATTTTTCAAGTTAGAATTTCAATCAAGTCTTTTGCCCTCGCTATTTACTTGAAAAATTGGTCCCTGTATTAACTGGCTTTACTTTTTGTGGCCTATTCCAGGTATCAGTTATCCTTGCAGAAAGAAGACCTCCTCTACTCTTGAATTTCTCTCCTTCTTCCTCCTCCACTGTCACTTCCTTAATCGAGTCCAACACTGTTTCTCACTTGGATTATTAGAACCACCTCCTATCACTCCTGCCTCCTGGCTTGCCCTTCTCCAATTCTTTCTCCCAGTAGCAGCCAGATGGAGGTTTCTAAAATACAAACATGGTGATGTCACTCCCCTACTTACAATCCTTTTAGGGGGCCCATCTACCCACTGTGTGCACATGTCTTAGTGTATCTTGCAAAGCCTTCAACCATCTCTCTCCAACATCCTCAGCCCTCCCTCCTGTACTGCTGTGCTCTTCATTCCAGCTTTTCATCATCCCTAATGCACTATCGTCCCACAGATCCGGCCATTGCACAGGCCTAATGCCTATTCAGCTTTCAGTCCTCAACTTAGAGATCACTTTCTCCAGGAAGCCTTCCCAGATCGCCTGGGTTTGATGTCCCTCCCTTATGGTCGGTCCCACAGCATCCTGCACTAACTGACTGTAATGAAGCTCTTATGAAACAATATTATTACCTGTTGGGGACGAGGGCACTACCACTGACACTTCAAGGATCTCTAGCACTTTGCTCGACACCTGGCCCAGAGCAGGTACCTTAGTATATGCTTAATTAAAGGAATGAATGAATCAATAAGTGTAGCACAAACCAAACCAAAACAAAATTAATACTGTCACGAAAGGGAGTAAAGCCTTGCAGTTAAATTGAGACATTTCTAAGTCTGGTAGGTAAAGAACATGAAAGTTAAGACATCAGAACTCTTCCAGAGGTTATTTCTGGGGAGTGTGATTGGGGGAGTATAAAAAGGGAATTTCATTTTTTACTTTATATACCCAACAATTGTTTGATATTGCTATAAGAATGCATTACCATTATAACAAAAAATTTTAAAAATAATAAATGCCCATAACCAAGTGTTTACTGTTAGTTTTTAAATAGCCTCTAATCCTCTTCTTAATTTTTAAAAAATTTTAATTTTATTGGAGTATAGTTGACTTACAATGTTGTGTTAGTTTCAGGTGTACAGCAAAGTGAATCAGTTATACATATACATATATCCACTCTTTTTTAGTTTCTTTTCCCATATAGGTCATTACAGAGTATTGAGTAGAGTTCCCTGTGCTATACAGTAGGTCCTTGTTGGTTCTCTATGGTATATATATCAGTGTGTGATGTTCATCCGAGCTCCTGATTTATCCCTCACCCCCCCACCCCCTGCCACGTTTCCCCTTTGGTTACCATAAGTTTGTTTTTGATATCTGTAAGTCTGTTTCTGTTTTGTAAATAAGTTCACTTGTATCATTTTTTTAAGTTAGATTCCACATATGTGTGATATCATATGAGATCTGTCTTTCTCTGTCTGACTTACTTCACTTAGTATAATAATTTCTTGGTCCATCCATGTTGCTGCAAATGGCATTATTTCATTCTTTTGTATGGCTGAGTAATATTCCATTGTATATATGTACCACATCTTCTTTATCCATTCCTCTGTCAGTGGACATTTAGGTTGCTTCCATGTCTTGGCTATTGTAAATAGCGCTGCAGTGAACACTGGGGTGCATGTATCTTTTTGGATTATGGTTTTCTCCAGATATATGCCTGGAGTGGGATTGCTGGAACATATGGTAGTTCTATTTTTAGTTTTTTAAGAGACTTCCATAATGTTCTCCATAGTGGTTGTACCAATTTTTTTTTTTTTTTTTTGGCTGCATTGGATCTTTGTTGCTGCACACAGGCTTTTCTCTAGTTGCGGTGAGGAGGGCTACTCTTCGTTGTGGTGCACGGGCTTCTCATTGTGGTGGCTTCTGTTGTTGCAGAGCACAGGCTCTAGGCGCGTGCGCTTCAGTAGTTGCAGCGTGTGGGCTCAGCAGTTGTGGCTCGCAGGCTCTAGAGCACAGGCTCAGTAGTTGTGGCACACAGGCTTAGTTGCTCTGTGGCGTGTGGGATCCTCTCGGACCAGGGATCGAACCTCTGTCTCCTGCATTGGCAGGCGGACTCTCAACCACTGCACCACCAAGGGAGTCCTGGCTGTACCAATTTACATTCCTACCAACAGTGTAGGAGGGTTCCCATTTCTCCATACCCTCTCCAGCATTTGTTTGTAGACTTTTTGAAGATGGCCTCCTCTTCTTAAGTTGAATATTTCCATTTGTTAATTTTTTTTCTAAAAAAATGGAAAAACTGTAAAATGAAAGCTATCTTAAAGAAATGAAATATTCTGGACATTTTTAGCTTACCTGTTATGTGATGTTTATACAGGATCTCCAGGATTTTTGCTGGTCATGGAATGTTCTTAATAATCGTGTGTCATGAGAATTTATTGTTGCTTCTTCAGGAGAGTGCAATTGATTTAGAGGGAAGAACATACACTTGGAGGGAAAGAACTTTTAGTTTTCACTGTATTCTGTACTATTATTCATTATTATTATTATTCTCTACTATTCAAAAACTTTACAAGAAGCTCCTGTTACCTTTATAATAAAATAAAAACTAATTAAAAAATTTAAAGTCAGTACTGGCAAGCATTTTATGAGGCTTTTAAAAACTACATTAATACTCCCGGCAACTCTGCAAGGTAGATATCATCATCATTTTAAAGATGAAGAAACTGAGACTATAAGAAGTTCTGTAACTTGTTCAGGGTCAAAGTGGTAATAAGGGGCAGACTGAGGACTTAAACCCAAGTCTAATTTTAAAGTCAAGGTATAATTCTTTAAAAATGTAACACATCATGTTTTTTGTTTTATTAAACAAGTAAATAGTAGTTTGCTTGGAGGATAAGTGTATTACTTTAAGGATGGAGAGAGATTTATTTTCTTAGTTTAGGGCAGTAGCAAAGCTTAGGGATTCAAAATAAATGCTTTCCTGGACTAAGCACCCAAAGAGGAATCATATTAGCTGCCAAATTGAAAACAAATTTCCTTCTAACATCGTTATTAGCATCTTAAACATTATCATATTTCCTAAATATTCTTTCTCAGCTTTAGCAACAATAAAGCTTTAGACATATAAGCCTTGAATATAGGAAGCAATCGATATTGATTTTAAATTTGTTAAAGTATAAATGTGTGTATTTATATACATATATGTATGCATGTTTTCATATGAGTATGTATTTGTATAGTGTAGAAAACTATATACCAGATGTTTACTGTTGTTGTACCTGACTGATGAAATTATAAATAAGTTTTAATTTCTCTGGAATTTCCTATACTTATTCAGTTGTCTAAAATGGATATTTATTAATTTTGAAATAAGAAGAAAAAGAGTGGGAATTGTTCCACAAGATAATGAGATTTATTATAAAGTCATAGTAACCATGTGTACTGGCTCAGGAATAGACAAATTGACCAATGAAACAGAATACAGAGCATAGAAATACATATAGAAATTTGATATATGAGAGGTAATATGGCAGCAGGGTGAGATGGGGGGAGGAGGGGAGATAATTCAATAAATTGAGCTGGAAAAAAAGTTACCCATAATAGAAAAATATGATTTTGGATCCCTAACTCAAATCATACTCAAAAGTCAATTACAGATAGAGTACGGACTTAAACGCCAGAAGGAAACAGAAAAGATTGAGAAATATTCTTAAACAAGATACAAAGAATGCTAATCATTAAAGAAAAGACTGATAAGCCCAACTCCATTAAAACTAAGAACTTATGCTGAGAACACCCTAAAGAAAGTGAAAAGGCAAGTCATAAGCAGGGAGAAAATATCTGCAAGGATACAAACACTGTATTAGTCAGAGTTCTCCAATAGAAAGGAAATGTGTGTATATATGAGGATATTTATTATAGGAATTGGCTCACACAATTATGGCAGCTCAGAAGTCCCACAATCTGCCCTCTGCAAGCAGGAGACTCAGGAAAGCTGGTGATGTAATTCAGTCTATTCCTGAAGACCTGAGTACCAGGAACCTAGATGTCTGAGAGCAGGAAATGATGGATGTCCCAACTCAAACGGAGAGCAAATTTGCCCTTCCTTTACCTTTTGTTCTATTTAGTCCCTCAAAGGACTATGTGATGTCCACCCACCCAATGAGGGTGATCTTCTTTACTCAGTCTATAAATTCAAATCCTAATCTCTTCCAAAAACACCCTCACAGACACACCCAGAAATATTTTATCAGCTATCTGTGAATCCTTTGGCCCAAGCAAGTTGACACATAAAATTAACTATCATAACCACCAACAGATTAGAATAAAAAATTATCAATTGCTTGAAAGCAAACAATTCAATAGAAAAACAAGCAAAAGACACAAACAGACATTTCACAGAAAAGGAGACATTTCTGGCCAATTAATACAAAAAGAGGTTATCAACCTTATTAGTAATCAGAAAATACAGATCAAGGTCAAAATACCATTTTACACCTAATAGCTTAAGAAAAATAAGAATACCGCGTGTAGGGAGGATGTGGCTCAACAGCAAAGCTTACACATTCTGGTGGGAGTATAAATTATTACAGTCACTTTGGAAAATAATTTCATAGTGTTTGGCAAAGCTGAACATTCATATACCTCCAACCCAGCAGTTCTACTCCTGGGTGTGTACTCCTGAGAGAAAGTGCTGTCCGTGTGCCCATGAAGACGTGTTGGAGAAGGTCCACGGGAGAACTCTTCATAACAACAAAAAAATGGAAATGACTGAATTGCCCACTGAGAAGACAGCGTATAAAAGTAAGTATCTAACATAGTGTCTGGCACATAGTAAATACTCAATAAATGATAGCCATTATCATTAGCCCTGAGTATCAGTTTCATCATGGAAAATACAGCGATAATAATACCTATTTTACAGTAATGTGTAAAGAATTAATTGAGAAACAGATGTAGGCCCTTGGCACACAGACAGCATTTGACAAATGTTACTGCCTCCTTATGGATGTGAGTGAAGTCTGGGAGGGAGCTATCTGGTTGGTAATGAAAGGGTGTGTATATGCGATGCTGCCAGCCAAGGCCTACCCTTAGCAGGCTTCTAAGACTGGCTGTTTTTGTTCTGAATCAACATTTTTATGCCTACTCTATGCCAGGAAAGCACCTTCTGAGGTGGCACTACTCTTGTCCCCATTTTACACATTTGGAAACTGAGCCTTGAGAGCTGAGATGACATGCCCCAGGTCACCCAGCTCAGAGGAGTAGATCTGGATTTGAACTCAAGACTATCTGATCCTTAAAACCAGCACCCTCTACTGCTTTCCAAATGCTACCAGAGCTCAACATCACCTCTAACAGAAAGTCAAAAAATCTCAACTGGCAGGGATTCCAGACCATCCTTCCAGTCCTTATCCCCACCTGAGGGGTGTGTGTGTGTGTGTGTGTGTGTTGGGGAAGGGAGGAGATCCAGTCCTGACAACCAATGGGAGACCTTGGGGCAAATGTCAGTCTGGAAGAGCAAAGGCCACAAGTGGTTAACGGCATTATTCCCTGAAGGGCACCAGAAAGTCAAGTGAGCCATTCTTGACCTTTCAGAAGCTATTATGAGGAAAATATAAAAAAACAATTCTGCGGGCTTAATGAAGGAACGCTGTGAAAAGTGTAATGGGCTATAGTGTGCACATCTCAAAAGCATCATATAATTTGCCACAATTGGCAGTCTATTCTCCAGCAAGGCCAAGCAGGGTGTTGCTACTTAGGCCCAAAGTGCCTTGGCAAAGCCAGGACCCCACCTCCGTCCCTTCTCTAAAACCCAGGGTGTCTATGATTTAATTTCCAAGGTTTAAACAGCAGCTGCTGAAATGAAATGTGGCACAGGCTCATTCATTTTCCCTGAGTGCTAAAATATGTTTTATGCTTCAAAATATAAGCCCTATTTTGGCTTTGGTTTTTTTCCCACTCCACATACAGAGTTCTTTTTTTTAAAATTACATTTCCAGGCAATTAGTTCATCACATTGACTCAGCTCTTCATGACTTTGGTGGGGGCTGGTGGAAGAGTGAGGTGGCAGAGTACTTCATTATTTTTAAAAATGGTTATTGGCCATGTTCGGTTCCCATAATTCATTCCCAATTTCATAAGGGCATTTATTATGCAGAGTCTCTGCATAAAATCATCAGCTGCTACATTAGCACAATGGCTCTTTGGAGTCATAACAGTCTACCACAGAAATGATCCGTGGCTTATATAAGTTTGTAAGGTCCAATACACTTACAAACATTTTTTTTTACCCTTTTCCATTATTTATTCCTCATTAAGCTTCCCCCTCCCTTTTTTCTGCTCTTTAATACAAATGCAAAAATAACACCCAAAGCCAGGAAGAAATAAGCCCAAGTAAGTTTAACTAAAGCTAAGAGAAGGCTGAGGAAATGATTCTATAAAAGCAATGATTTTCAGTTAACACTGACCATCAGCCTACATTGTGTTCCTACAGAGTTTCTGTTCTCTGTTCACATTGTCTGCCAAATAGAGGTAAAGTGACTTTGGGGGCCAGGGTTTCTAGCTTTTTGTAGTCTGTGTCACAGTCTGGGGAACTGTTGTGTGACTTCCATATAGTGTTCCTATGTTGGCTATTAATGATTTGAGTCTATTTCAGGTTCTCAACTGTTCTAAAACTGAGTGGTAAAAGTAGGAAGCAAAACTGGTAGCTGTGTATTCAGACAATGTGGGCATTTTTAATCAACTTACTTGAAAGATAGAAAAATTGGTCTTAAGCTGGCAGAGATCAGTAGGCAGAGAGCAAACTGAAATATCTTCAGTGGCCCGGGCTCGGCCAGGATTAGAGCCCAGGTTTGCTGAAGCTATAAACAAAGGTGGCAGCAAAGTGAATTTAATAAGAGAAACATGCCCTGGACAACTGTCACTGCTCATATGTGATGTAGATAATTCTTTACCAGCAGTACAGCCTTGCCCTTCACTTCTGACACCAGAGAATAGATTGTTTTCTTAGAAATGGAATATTCAAGTGAAAGTTATTTTTAGACATCTCTAGAAATGCATCCACTAGGGACAAAGGGTTGACCATAGTGTTTATCATCTCTCCCTGCCAAGACCCAATAAATGATAGTAAAAGAATGAACCCATAACTAAGACAAGCACAGAAAGGAGACCATCAATGAATAAGGCACCTCGACAAATTTCTGATGGATGGGTAGATGGTAGGAGGCTATTGGTGGATGAAGGAGAGGGAGCAAGGAAGTTGCTGCAGAGTATGTAGGAGGCTACTCCATAGGAGAAAGGAGACAAGTGACTTAGGGGAGCCCTAAAGAAACTACAGTCAAGATGGGCAGCGTCAGCAGAGGCTGGGAATGAGAAAGAGCTTAACTGAAATTAGTTTTCGAAGGACTATTTCTATCAGCTCCCTCTCTCACCTTCCGCTTCCCAATCCCACTGCAAACAGAGCAGCACTTGGTTGATGGGGCAACTGTGGCTCCCACACATCCCTGCGAGTCCTTCCAACCCCAAGCAAGTAAAGCTAGGTCTTGCCCTCCTGCCACCACCTTCCAAATCCAGTACTTCACCCCCAGGCTGAAAAACCAGAGAATCTTATCTAAAGAAGCTGAGTAACTACCTGGAGAGGAAGGAATGCTAGGGTGGATGCAGGCTCTCCCACAGTACAAAAGTACCTTTTGGCATTTGGGAACCTTGCTTAGAATCCACTTCTAATGAATGCTGAATTCATTCCCTCCCTGAAGTGAAATCAGCTAGGCAGTAATCCTTGCCCTCATCCTCAGAGCCCCCAGGCAGCCTGCCCATTTGAAGGCTAACAGTACAGAGACCTACCCAGGCCACAGTCAATAGTCATTGTTGAGGTCGTCATCAATGTTGTTGCCTTCATCAGTATCATCACCATCATCAAACATTTATTGAGCGCTGACATGACTTCTCAGACCTGTCAAAGGCATCTCAAACTCTTGCTCCAAACTGGACTGATCTTATTCTCCCCCAACTTCCACCCAAAACTCCTCCTCTTCCAATATTTCCTCGCTTGGAGAATGGACCTACCAACCATTGTAATTAACATTTATAGAGCACTTACTCTATGACAGGCACTGTTCTAAGCACGACATATAACAACACATTTTAAACCTTACAACAACCCTAGGTGAGAGGGGGATCCAGGCTTAAATCAGCAAGGACCCCTTGTAAGCATTTCAGATCAACTGGCTAAAGAAGTCTCTGAAGAAAGACTTGAATCTCTTAGACTCCAGTTTTTAGTTGTGATATTTTTCTCTGATTCTAAATAAATTTCATACCAAATTTTGCATGAGTTTGTGTGTGTGTGTCTAGTTTTATGATCTTTTTATTATACATTTTAGGCCTCCAAATCTTGGGTTCTCATGGGCAACACTGATACAGGACAAGTGTTAATAGAGCCAACACGTACAGACTCTACTTACAACGGGCAGACACTGCCTACAGTGCTTTGTGTATACTAGCTCATTTAACCTATCTCCCCCATCTTACAGATGAGGAAATGGAGGCACAGGATATTTCAGTGACATGCCCAAGGTCCCAGGAAGCCAGGCTTGGTGGCTCAGCTGTTAGCCTTTCCAGTATGGTCTCTTCAGTAGTTGTAAAGCTTATGCCATTAAGGAAATATTGTTAAAGTTTTAGGTGTGAAATGGAACTGTGGTAGTGTTTTTTCAAATGTGGGCTCCCCTAAATAAATTAAACATAGAATTATCATATGATCCAGCAATTCCACTTCTGGGTGTATACCCAAAAGAATTGAAAGCAGGGGCTCGAACAGATACTGGCACACCCATGTTCAGAGCAGCATTATTCACAACGGCTAAAGGGTGGAAACAATCCAAGTATTCATTGTTGGATGAAGGAAAAATAAAATGTGGTATATACACAAGTGGACTATCATTCAGCCTTAAAAAGGAAGGAAATTCTGACATACGCTACAACCAGGATGAACCTTGAAAACATTACACTAATAAGAAAGTCATGAAAGGACAAATATTATATGATTCCACTTACATGAGGCAGTAGAGTGGTCAAATCCATATAAACAAAAAGTAGAATGATGTTTGCAGGGGCTGAGGGGTTGGAGGGGTAGGGAGTCACGTCTAACGGGTACAGAGTTTGATTTTGGGAAGATGAAGTTCTGAAGATGGATGGTGGTGATGGTTGCACAAAACTGTGAATGTGCTTAATGCTACTGAATCATATACTTAAGTATGGTAAAAATGGTAAATTTTATATGTATTTTACCACTAAAAATCCTAATGAATAGCAAACCGACAAACCCACCAAAAATAAATATAATAGTTTTGAAATGTGTGCTCATCTGTTAAAAATAAGATGATGCATTAATAGATGAAATAATATATATTGCTTTAGGATAATGTGGTGAGGGGAGGGATTGAGAAATGTAAGGGAAATGTGGGGTGGGGGATGGGGAGCTGAGATAAGATTGTCCAAATACGGATCGCTGTTAATACTAGGTGATGGTATACATGGATATGTGTATTCTACTTTGTGTATGCTTGAAGCTTCCCATGAAAGAAAAAAAGTTTATTTTATTCTATTCTATTCTATTTTGCCCTGCCTTGCAGCTTGTGGGATCTTAGTTTACCGACCAGGGATTGAACCCGTGCCCTTGGCGGTGAAAGCATGGAGTCCTAACCTCTAGACCATCAGGAAATTCCCTTGAAAAAGAAGTTTTAAAAATCTCATCCCAGTAGATAATGGGACAGTAGCTGCCATTTATTAACCCTTCAAATAGAGACAGGGCCATGGAGCCCCTTTCAGCCCATTCCATGATGCTCCTGAGAACATACGCAACTGCCCACCGATAAGGATTTCACCCTCAGTGTCCCATAGAGAACTCTCAGGGCATTTACTATCAGCAGCTGCCCACCCTGGGTGATCTCAAGGGTTAGGAGAAATAAAAAGTAGCTCTTTCTGGTGGACTACCATCTACAGAAAACTGTGCTTCATCTTGTAATACAAAAAAAAAAAAGAAAATGGCAGAGAAGGTCCACATCAAGAATCTTACCTATAAGGTGTGTCTGCTTCATGTCATGGGACTTATCAACTCCTCAACAAAAGAAACATTTTAAATTATAAAATTAAGGAATCTAGGTCATTGTGAATATATTTTTTCTGAGCTTTCACACACACACACACACACACACACACACACACACACACACACACACACACCCCTACCTTGGTCAAGCAACCACATGAGTTGGAACTGGTCACCGTAAGCAGATAGTGAACACTCTACTCACTGCTTCATTTATTCGTGTTTTAACAAGTATTTACTGAGTACCTACTGCAATTAAGTCATAGTACGATGTGCTAGGTGATGTGCAGACCAACTCAGACCCTCAGAGTTGATATGAAGATTATTTTGAACTAAAAACATTCGAAATTCAATAGATCCAGAAAAAAGCCTTTTTGGAGCTTCCCTTCTCTGATTAAAGGCAGAAACTCCTGGAAATGCCCCTCTGAGGCAGCTTCACTCTGAGGAAGGAAACTGAGAGTAAAATTGCCACAAATCTTTTCTTGGGACAGTTTTTACTAACTAGAAAGAAGTGGGTGGTGAGTACTTGCACCTGCAGAAACAAATATTATCACAAATTTTCTGTCTCCCATTTTGTTTTCCTAGAAGCCCATTTGTCTTTCCTAAAGAAACTCATTTGTTCTTCCCATAAAAGTCTTTTGTCTCCCCTCCCTTTCCCATTATTAAGTGGATATATAAGCCCCTATCTTTGGCTCTTTGTTGAGTCACATTTTTCCTGTTATTTCCCACATCTGTAAGTGAATAAAAATCTGTCTTTTCTAATACTAATCTTTGTCAATTTAATTCACA
This sequence comes from Phocoena phocoena, assembly GCF_963924675.1. Lineage (NCBI taxonomy): Eukaryota > Metazoa > Chordata > Mammalia > Artiodactyla > Phocoenidae > Phocoena > Phocoena phocoena. The sequence goes on along the minus strand of NC_089228.1, from coordinate 28,330,504 downwards.
GGCCCTCAACCACTGAATTTAAGAGGGTAGAGAGAAAGTTTTTCCTTCATGACAGCGACTAAGACAGAAGAATTCTTGCTTTCATGGAAACTGCATTCTACCAGGTAATATACACAGAAGGAGCAAATGCACAAATAATTATTTACAGCTTGTCATTACTGCTTAATCAAATAATGGGTCAGCGAGAGTTGGTATTCACCTGGATAGCCTCAGTACGAGGATACGATTTGTTAATACTGGAGTCTGTTCTGATTAGTTGGTACCTGTACCTAAGGATGGTTAAAATATGTAGAACATCACACTAGATTGTCTAGATAAGCCTCTCCAAGGAGATGACACTTAGGCTGAGTCCAAAAGCATGAAGAAAAACCAGCATTAGGAGAAGAGGGGAAGAACATTCTGGGCAGAGGGAGGAGCACACACAAACGGCCCCTAAGAGCTTAAAATACTCCAGTGTGAGTAGAGCAGATGGAAGAAGGGTGGAAGGGCCCCATCACACAAGACATGGCAGTGCTTCTGTTTGTACAGGAATTCAGAATTTGTGAGGGTTACCACTGGAATCATCATTCTCCACGATGGGGATTAGGAGGAAAAACTAGTGCTTACAGACAAGAGAGATTTCAAGTTAAACTGAGAGTAAAATTGACACGGGACATCCAAAATCAGGAGATCAAATTAAGCATTAAACAGTCAATTCAAGAGCAAAGACCTGATGGTAGCTACAGACAGCAATTAGAAAGTATAAGCAATCTGACCCTACAGAAACTAGGGAGGGTTGGGGGGTTGGAGGGTAGAAAAGAGTCCTAATAATTTTTTGGCCACTTCATCCCAGAGCCCTACAATTTCATCCTGTAGTGGGCTTGAATCCTGAGGAAGGGCCAGGTAAAGTTGAATCCAGAGGCAGGAATACAAAGATGGAGTGCATTTCTCAAGCCATGTGATATGGTTCACAAACATCTCACCCACCATTGTATTTTGGTTTTCTTTTATAGGAAGAATATACAAAGGCAGATTCACACATTAATTTCTGGACTCAAGAGAAACAACATTTAAAAAGTCTTTCTAGTAAGTAAAGTTTCATCAAGTAAATGATGTTCTTATTTCCCCTGGAGACAGGTCCTAGAAGGTAAGCAGGGCTGCTTTATGTCATTTATATGCAGCATCGGAGAAAATAGTGTCCAAAATAACACAACTCTGCTGTTCCTAGAATTCTGTTTGTAGTCATTCAAAATAAGACTTGGGCTTATTTTTTCTAAAGGCGAATGAATTTTATGTCAACCTCGAGGAAATGCAGTATTTAAAGTTAACCTTATTACAGGAGGAATTCCTGGAAAGATATAATAAAATCCAACAGTTGGTAGATTCAAGCTGGAGGTCACTCTAATTAAGAAAGTAAAGAGTAAAAGGAATGCAAACAATCCTATTTCACACTAAACAATTCAACTGGGGAATCATTTTAACACAGTGACTCAGGGTGGATTACATTCTCCCATGCACAAGCACAGCCCCCATTGACTATCAGCAGAGACACTGATGCATATCTAGAAACAGTTTGGGGCCTGGAGGCTGGTGAAATAAATTGTGTGAATCAATTTAAAATGCAGCCAGATGTTTTTTACTCCAAAAATGAAAGGACATGGAATGGGGTGGGGGTGGGGGGAGCGGGGGAGAATCCACAGATAGCCCACCTGGCAGAAGACTGAGGCACAGGCAGTTTTAAAGTCAGCCATAAATTGGCTAACTTGACCTTTTCCTATCTTGCTATCTTTTTATTCCGTTAAAGGAACAATGCATACCAATAAATGATTTCATTTGATAAGCATTTTGGAAGGCCTCCTCATTTTAAAGCACTCTGAGGAAAACAGATGGATTGACCTGAATGCTGATCTCAAGAAGTTCAAGACTTGGCTAATAGGAGAAATGACTTGTGTGTGTACAAGATTAAACAAGGGAGACATTCCAAAAATAATCACAGATGTGTGAATAAAGTTGCCTACAAGGATTTCATGGAAGCATTACTGTAGTGAAAAACGGTATTCAGTAGGGAGTAGTTAAGAATGATACTTTTTAAAAAGTACCTAGTAATAATGATGGAATAGTTTGCAACCATTAAAAATGATGCTGGAAAAAAATATTTAAGCACTTGGAAAACTGTTGATGAAATATTGTTAAGTTTTTTAAAAAAGCTAACCAAATACTATGTACACTGTACTCCATTTTTGAAAGAAGAAAAGAAAAAATATTTTTATATTGGTTTCTTTGTACAAGGGAGAAACAAGTATTTAGCAAAATATTAACAATGTTTATCTTCTGGTGGTATCATTAGGAGTAGGCTGTTTACTTTCTTTTTACTTTTTAAAATATCACCTATATTTTCCACAATAAACATACATTTTTGATAACTAAAAACTTTAAATGAGAATTTAGCAAAATATTAACAATGTTTATTTTCTAGTGGTATCATTACGAGTGGTTGTTTACTTTCTTGTTTTTAATCATCTATATTTTCCACAATAAACATACATTATTTTGATAACTAAAAAAGAAAAATTCAAATTTGTTTAAAAGGACAGAAATACAACACAGAGAAATTTACAAGAGGGAGAAAACGCCAGTTTGTTCCAGTCCCAACAAGGGTCCTCCTAGAGGGTGTCACTTGAGCCGATAGAATGAGACCCGAGTCCAGTTCAGAAGCAAAGGGAAGTTTTATTCTTTTTTTTTTTTTTTTTTTTTTTTCCGGTACGCGGGCCTCTCACTGCTGTGGCCTCTCCCATTGTGGAGCACAGGCTCCGGCCGCGCAGGCTCAGCCGCCATGACTCATGGGCCTAGCCGCTCCGCGGCATGTGGGATCTTCCCAGACCGGGGCACGAATCCGTGTCTCCTGCATCCTCAGGCGGACTCTCAACCACTGCGCCACCAGGGAAGCCCCGGAAGTTTTATTCTTTGATCAAAGAAGGAAGAGGTTCAAGCTCGGGCTCCAGAGCGAAGGGCTTGGGTAGGGTTGATTTATAGGGTTCTTGTTCGCAGGGGCGGAGCGCACTTCTCGCGGGGTCAGGGCGCAGACACGGGCACAGACGTACGCGCAGCTGTGCCGCTCGGGGCTCCAGATCACAGTGCCGAGCGCGGCATCTCTGCACACGATCTGCCGCCGCCATCTTGAATTGAGTGCCCTGCGCGGCTTCTGCGCACGGCCCTCAGCTGAGGTGTCAGCGCTGCCGTTTTGAACCAGGAGCTCCGGTCTGCAGTGCTGGGTGAGAGGCCTCTGCATGCGGCCCCCTATGAGCCAGTGAAACTAGACTAAGCACAATGGAAAAGAGAGAAAAAGGTCAGATTTTATTTATTACCCAGATTCTATTTTTATTCTCCGGGTATTGTTAATGGGCTTTGCCGGTGACAAATCCCTCCTGTGTCTTTTGTCCTGCACCTCATTCTTGAAGGGCTCTGAGGGGTGATGGTCCATCGTCTGTAACTGTTTACTGCTGATCTAGGGCGTCGTCATGACCCTGGGTAGAAGAGCGGAACCTCTCCCAGCCGCCTTTAGATGTGTTTGAGGGTCACCAGGTCTCGGCCCTGACTGTTCGTGTCCCTGAGTGACCACCATTTGTGTACCATTTTGGAGATAAGGACACCAGACGATTTCAAATACATGGCCCAGATATTAGCAAGAGAATAATGGTCACATGTCAATTTTGTCCTAAACATGCAGGTATCTAGGTCTTTAGCCTATAGGCAGAGTGCCTTGACGGTATGCTCACTGCCAGGGCCTCAGTCTCCCTGGTCACGTTTTGGTTGCTTTACGGAAGAGAAGCTTCAGATGAGAAAGAGGTTTGCAGGAGCAGTTAGTCAAGGGGGTCCATTGCCCCAGGTTGTCTCTCTGGAGTTTGGGGCTCGGGGGCCTCTTCACTCAAGTTCGATGTCCCACGGAGTGAGCCCCTGCGGCTTCAGGGCAGAATGGGTAGTGAGATCACCAAGTGGGGCCCATTCCATCCAGGAGTGCGTCGTCTTGCGGGCTGCTGGTGTGCCAGGTTTTTAGGTTCACCCTGTCTCCTGGCCGGAAGGGGTGCAGGGCCAGATCGGTGGGTGTGGGGAGCACCTGTTACCATATCCTGTGAGAGCTTTCATGGTTTCTCCTACCCGAAGAGCACACGAGTTGTTCCATTTCAAGGGGGTTGTTCCTTCTCCTGGGCTTGGGGAATGGACCTACCGTATATGAGTTTAGAATGTCATCCACATACTGATCTTTAAGTCTTTTGTTAAAGTTTCCTCAAAGATGATGGGGGGGATTTTTGAACCCTTGAGACGGGACTGTCCAGCAGTATTGTTGTTTCGTGTGTTTGGGTCCTGCCACTCAGAAGCAAAAATTTCTTGTCACTCTGGGGCTAATGGAATGCAGAAGGAGGCGTCTTTTATATCTAACATGGAATACCAGGTCCTTGTGGACAGCAGAGTGCCCAGCAGGGTGTAGGGATTAGGGACTATTGGATGTATATCCTCAGTGACTTCACTGACTGCCCCAAGGTCCTGCACCATCCAGTATTCCCCACTGGGTGTTTTTACAGTAAGAATGGGGGTATTACAGGCTGATTGGCAGGGTCTAATAAGGCCCTAGTCAGTTAAGCCCTATCAGGGGTAGTGCCCAATGAAGTCTCCCGATGGAGAGGATACTGTTTTCTATTGGGCCATGTATATACTTTTCCAGTTATACAGATCAGAAGTGGTAAATGTATACCTGGATGAGCCCTCCTTCTCCATTGGGGACCTGCCTCAAAAGGAGTACTTCATACTTTTCCTGGCAGGTTGTTGGACCCTGGCTGGTAACTAGTCCTACTCTGTGTAGTTGGTGAACTGGGTTATAGGGGAGGGAGCTTGTATGGAGGGAGTCTCTGGGGCTTGGGGTCCAAGTTGGGACATAGGAAAGAAGGGGGCAGGGAGGGAGCAGTCTGAGGAGGATTAGCGAAGAGATCAAGAAGGTCCTCAGGAGGAGGGTCAAGCTGGCATTACTCTAGTGGAGGAGAGCCCACATCCCTTTTGAAGGCTTTTGTTCTGATATAAGGCCATAAAAAAATGGACGTAGGGAATTTCATCCCATTTCTTTTGTCTTTGGCATAGCAGGTCCAATTGACAAGCAGTTTTATAATTTAGAGACCCAGTGATGAGCCAGCTTTCCCCATCTCGCAGCTGGTATTGGGCCCAGGCTGTAATACACAGGAAGATAAAACGTTTTAGGGTCGGGGTAATACCTGAAAAACTCGAGTTGTGCAGGGTACACCCCAGGGGGCTATCCTCTGGTACTGTAGACATTTGGCTCCGCGTACCTCAGGTGTTCTATTGTGGATGTTTGCAGCCGCTGGTGGGGGGTGGTGGAGTGATCTGCTGGCAGGCAAATGCCACAAGATTTGACCAAAAATAGATTTCTGGTTCAGGAAATTTGGAACCAGCACCAAACTGGGTTTTTTTTGTTTTTGTTTTTTTAACATCTTTATTGGGGTATAATTGCTTTACAATGGTGTGTTAGTTTCTGCCCTACAACAAAAGTGAATCAGTTATACATATACATATGTTCCCATATCTCTTCCCTCTTGCGTCTCCCTCCCTCCCACCCTCCCTATCCCACCCCTCCAGGCGGTCACAAAGCACCGAGCTGATCTCCCTGTGCTATGCGGCTGCTTCCCACTAGCTATCTACCTTATGTTTGGTAGTGTATATATGTCCATGCCTCTCTCTCGGTTTGTCACAGCTTACCCTTCCCCCTCCCCATATCCTCAAGTCTGTTCTCCAGTAGGTCTGTGTCTTTATTCCTGCCTTACTCCTAGGTTCTTCATGACACTTTTTTTTCCTTAAATTCCATATATATGTGTTAGCATACGGTATTTGTCTTTCTCTTTCTGACTTATCACTCTGTATGACAGACTCTAGGTCCATCCACCTCACCACAAATAACTCAATTTCGTTTCTTTTATGGCTGAGTAATATTCCATTGTATATATGTGCCATATCTTCTTTATCCATTCATCTGATGATGGGCACTTAGGTTGTTTCCATCTCCGGGCTATTGTAAATAGAGCTGCAATGAACATTTTGGTACTTTTTGAATTGTGGTTTTCTCAGGGTATATGCCCAGTAGTGGGATTGCTAGGTCATATGGTAGTGCTATTTGTCGTTTTTTAAGGAACCTCCATACTGTTCTCCATAGTGGCTGTACCAATTCACATTCCCACCAGCAGCAGCACCAAACTGTTAATGGAGTCCTCAGAAGACCAAAATAGGAGGCGTCTAGCTGGCGTGAACTCTAATATAACTGGGGCTCTCCCTTGAATTATAACAGCCTGTGCTTGAGATAGTTAGTCCCTCCCCAGTCACAGTGTCCCACAGGAGGTGAGACAGGACTGCCTCTGGGCCCGGGCAGCTTAGCCACGTTAGTTCCTGACCACCCTGGTCTGTTAGCGGGTGGCACAGGTGTCAGAGGTGGGGGTCTTCTCTTTCCTCCTTTCCGCCGAAAAGGAGGAGCTCCTGGACTTCCCTCCGGTGAGAGCTAAAAGCACGAGGAATTCCCACGCGGTACTCACCAGATCACTGGGGCAGCTGGTATTCTGTGCTGATACCGGGAGGAGAGCCTGTGGAACCTCAGTCGATAAAGAATCACCCAACATTCGCCTTACGACCCGGAGCGGGAGGAGAGGTCAGGCAGTGGGTGTTTCCTGTTCTTGCCATCTGCTCACGGTGCTTCCTGATAATGGGGTTCCTGGTCCTGCAAGCAGCTTGCAGGGCTCCCCAGCTACTTCACAGAAACTAGCCTGGCCGGAAGAGGTCAAGTTATGGGTCGTGGACCTACCTTGGGAACCTTTCGCACTCAGGCGTCCCTGGTGCCTTTTCTTGAACTCAAAGCCAGCGTCCTTCTTCATTTTGTCAGGTGGTCCTTATTACCTGGGATTTTCCAAGTCTTGTCTCCTGGCTCACAGGTCTGGCTACTTTCCTTTACCAAACCGAAAGTGGCTATGGAGGGTGCTACTGTTGACCTCTGGAGGTCTGTAAGGAGGGCAAAAAGCCCTGTTGTGGCCACTAGTGCCTTGTACAGGGGTCAAGAGGACAGCACTACTGGCAAGACAGGGGCAAGACTGCCATGGCTCCCTCACGTCCACAGGTCCCCAAAGTCCCCAGCCAGAGGCAGTGGGGAGACGTGCATGAGTTTCAATCTCTGATCCCCAATGATGCCACAGTACGATCCTCTCAAGGGGGTGCAGACAGATGACTCTGAGGACTATGCTGTATGAGCACCACACCCGGATATCAGGTTTCCGGGCAGAGTTGTTCTGAATTCGGCCAAAGGCTGCCGCTGTTCTACTGTGTCAGAGTGTACTCAAAGACCAGAGGCAGTCATTCCCAGGTGAACCTCCCAAAGCCTCCACCATTCTCCCGCTGTAGTCAGGGTGAACCCAGAGCTTAGTGGACAGGTGCAGGTGAAAAAACCATCTGGGTTGCCAACATTTGTTGCTGATCCTTTCGAGTCAGGTCCCAACAAGGGTCCTCCTGTCTGGTGTCATTCCAGCCACTAGAATGAGTCGGAGTTCAGTTCAGAAGCAAAGTAAAGTTTTATTCTTTGATCAAAGAATGGAGAAGTGCAAGCTTGAGCTCTAGAGTACATGCTTTTCCCAAAAGGCCATTGGCAGAACTGCTTTATAGGGTTCTTGCCCGTGGGGAGAGGGGGGTGGAGTTCTTGCGGGTCGGCCACAGCTGCGCTGCTGCTCGGGGCTCCAGATCCAAGTGCCAGGTGCGGCATCTCTGCACGTGGCCTGCCATCGCCGTCTTGAATTGCAGTGTTGTGACACACAGCGCACCAAGTTGAAGTGTCGGGCACAGCCTTTCACTCTAGGAGCTCTGGTCTGAAGTGCTGGGTACAAGGCCTCTGCACTTGGCACCCTATGAGCAAGTAAAACAGCTAAGCACAAAGGAAAAGAAAGAAAAAAGGTTAGACTTTATTTTATTACCCAGATTCTGTTTTTATTTCCTGGGAATTGTTAAGGGGCTTTGCCAGTGACCAGTTGAGAAGGTATTAGGAATCGGGGTGGAAGTGAAGGACATGGTGTTAGAGTTGGTTAATGGAGGAGAAAGAGAACTGAAGGTAAAATAGCCAATGTTGATTTCTGTCACCAAATTTCCAACCATTCCCTCTCTGTGGCCTTACTATAGCAGTAAGTATGCAGGGCCACGGTGCTACACAACTTTTAGGGGGCACCATCTATGCTGCAGTCCATGTAAATACCCCTGGAGTTGTACCACCTATAGCCCTGTGGAAAATAAGTTCCTTTTAGAACTTATGGTCCTTGCTCTTACAAACAAACAAACAAAAAGCAAAAGAAAGCCAGCCAGCCAGGGAAATTCCAATCACTTTATTGGTCTAGATCAGTAGAAGCTAGGATTCCACCAAGATGCCTCATAGGCATCTGATAGAGATAGGCTTACTAGGTAGGATTCTGGACTAGCCTCCTCCAGCCCTACTTCCATGGCCAGCTACGTAGTTTGCAGGGTTCAGTGCAAAATGAAACGTGAGACTCCCACCCTTGTCCAAAAAGCAGGGGGAAGTGCAAGTTACTTGAAGAGACCCAGAATATACCACTGTAGCATAAATATAATTTTGAGCTGAAGACATTTGAGAATCAACAGATGCAGGAAGAGATTTTGTTTCTGCTCCCCTTTTCTGCCAAAAACAGAGGCTTGCAAAAGAACTCAACTGCTATAAATCCCCCTCAAAGAGAGGCTTTCTGTATCGAGGCAAAGAGTGACTCCTGTCGACTTAAAGAAAAATGCACAATATAAGAGTTGTGAGTTTAAGTTTTACTTAGGGGCCTTACTGACAACTATCACCTGGGAAACAGCCTCCCAGTAGCTCTGAGGGGACTGCTTCAAAGAGGTAGGGGAGAAACCAGCTTACATATGATTCTTGGCTAGTGAAAACATGCAGTCAAACATACATCTCCGTAAAAGATTACTGCTAGTCACAAAGAACAGACATCTCAAGTTAATAATTTTAGTGCTTTTCTGTGTATGGGAAGATGCACAAATGTGGGCTCGTGAAAATTCTTCCTGAGATATACATCTAACTATCTAAGGGGCCAGTTTTCCAAAGCACAGAGTGCTTCATCCTGCTCTTCATCCTAAATTCCTCTCAGGGTATACTGTTGGTTAGGGACAGCAGTACCTGATGACTTAGTCTTTGTAGAACTGGGTGGTGAGCAATGCTCTTTGTTCTTCTTTGTTTACAATCCTGCCATCAGATGGGAGAAGTTGGCATAGGGTTAAGAAACTGCATAGACAGGCTTTACGAAAACAATCCTACCTTAGTTTTCCTCCATATATTTCTCTGTCTTTGCCTACCATTTACTGTCCCTTGAAATCCTAACCCCTTTCCCTTGTAAAGATGGTATATACACCCCAAACTCTAGCCATTTCCTTGTCACAGTTTTCTGTGCACTCTTGCTTATGTATGTGAATAAAAATCTTTTCTTTTGCTAGGTTAAATTGTCTTTTATCAGTTTAATTTGCAGGCCTCCAAGTACTGAAGCTAATAGGGTAGAGGAAAAGTTTTACTCCCAACAGTATTAAAATATAAAACTCTTTCCTTTCTTCTTTGGTTTCTCTTTTGATTTGTCATAGTGTTTTTTGCTTTTTAGTGTTACTTTATATAAAGAAAAGTATAAAATTGAAATTGTTAGCATGAATTGTACCATTTACCTTTATATTATACAAGGTAGTTTAAAGTGCAAATATAAGAACATTTGTGCAAAAATCACTGAAATTATACAGTTTATATTTTGTAGTTCATCCATGCGTATGTATTTTCTTATAAGAACAATGGAATAGCTGCACAAAACCAACTCAAATGTTTTATGTTTTACTTCTTGATGTGCACATATTCTACCAATACTCTCTACCATGACTTACAGATGACTAAGGAAGCACTGCTAAGAAAAGCAACTATGCACTACTCCATCTTTCCCTTTCTTTTTTTTCTATCATTTTCAGTGTAAGTGGTTGGCTGATGCAGAGAAGTAACAAGAGTAAGAAAGGATATGTTAGGGTTCCTTGGTCACCTGGGCCACTGCCTTCTTTCTGTGTCAGAAGCAAGTTCTAGTTTGAATGAAAAATGTGGCCTCAGCCTGTACTTAGTCATCGATGTAAATCTATTTACCATGTAATGGCTTTGAGTCTCACTGAACTGCCACACATCCTGGGTCCATCAGAATTCTGTGTTCATGGGGCATTGTCTGACACTATATGCAAATGAATGGAATGAAACTGAGGACTGTATATTCTGCCTATCTCCCCTGCTCGTGTGTGCACTCCAGTGTCCCAGAGACTTCACTTACAAAATGTAAGTTCAAAGGTAAAATTATTAAGAATTTCAGGATGATGATACCAGACATTTAAACCATGGGGCCCTTTTGAACATGGCACCCTGTACAACTGCACAACTAAATGTGGCTAGTAGTTACCATGTTGGATAGTACAGGTCTAAAATACACAAAGAATTCCTTCAACTCAATAATAGTAACCCCTAATGTCAATTCCCATAGGTAAATGGGCAAAGGATATGAATAGGCAATTTACAGTAGAGGAAATATTACTAAGATACAAAAAGATGCTCAAAATTATTACTAAATTCAAAAAATCAAATTAAAGCTATAAGCCCAGAAAAATCACGGAGTTGGATAGTGCTAAGGGTCGGTGGGGATACAGGTGTAAGTTGTCTTCATTTGCTGGGGATGGGGGGGAGGGTAGACAGGTGCATATATTATGAAGAGTGATTTAGTCAAGTTAAATAGATGACAGCAGTTAATTCTGCTCCTAGCCATTTATCCTAAAGAAATACTTACACAGCATAGACATTTATTTTTGTGTTGATTGTCTGTCTTCGCCACTGGACTATAGGCTTCACTAAGAGCAGGGACTTTATTTTGGTCATCTCTGTAAGTCCAATGTTGGGATCAGGGCTGGCACATAGTAGATTCTCAATAAATACTTGTAAAATGAATGAATGGATGCTGTAGTCATTACAGAAACCCAATGAAGCATGTGTTTTACAGATGAAGAAAATAAAACTCAGAGCGGCCATCATCCCTCCAACATCATATTGATATGTCCAGTTGGAGGCAGAGATGGCATTAGCACAAAGTCCAACAGCCCAGGCTGACTCGCAGGCATCATCCATTCATTATTTCAACATTTCTTATTGAGTATCTCATAGGGAAAGGCAGCCTACAAGTAAGTGGAAAGAGTAACTGCACAACCACAGTTTGAGGGTTTAAATTAGAGCCTGTCTCAGTACAGGAAGAGTCTAATAGGTAAGGCTTTCCTCTAATGCCTTCCTGGGTTCTTGGGTCTTGCCTTTTCCATGAGGTGCTACTTTTTTTTTTTTTGCCGTACACGGGCCTCTCACTGTTGTGGCCTCTGCCGTTGCGGAGCACAGGCTCTGGACACGCAGGCTCAGCAGCCGTGGCTCACGGGCCCAGCCGCTCCACTGCATGTGGGATCTTACTGGACCGGGGCATGAACCCGTATCCCCTGCATCGGCAGGCGGACTCTCAACCACTGCGCCACCAGGGAAGCCCGAGGTGCTATTTTGTAAAGAAGAACAAAAAGGGAAAAAGGGAAAGGGAAGGAAAGGAGGCTATCTAACAGAGTTAAGGTTTTTGTTTTATTACACACATTTAGCCATTCAGGAAGAAAACAGGCAGGCTCAGAGAGAACCAATTCACAGCTTTATTTTACAGCTTTAATGTTAACAAGGGTTAACATTTACCCTCCAGCTTGCTTGCTTTTTGGTTTTTGCCTTTCCTTTCTCTCTGTACCTTTGATGCGTTATCTCATGAAAATAATTTGAGTGCTTGCTTCAGTTTTCTCAGTTCTTTTTGGCCATGCATCCCTTGGCAGGTCTCACCTTATTTGGGTCATAAGTACTCACTTCACACCTCCTCTCCCCCGCTATTTCATGTATTTCATGAATCAAGTGTTAACTTTGTAGCAAAACAAAGCCATCTGGAAATTGGCATTTCTACTATGTGTTCCTAAAACTGCTGTTCATCATTCCTGGTGTGTGCACATGTGTAAAAAAATACCCAGCGTACATTTAAAGCAGGAAGCACTGGAAAGGCTGGGTGTACTTTTAGAAACCAGAATGCATGCCATAAGGGGAGGGCATACTCTGAGAGCTCTAAAGGCTGAATGACAATTGGTATCAGGCATGCTAAATATTTGACCATTTTGACTAAATGCTATTAGTCTGAACATGTTTTACCTTCCCTATTTGCCAAAAGAGTATTTTCCAATTGCAAAAAGGATTACAGTTATACTTAGTCAAAACACATAGCCTTTTTTCTTCATTAGTTTATTTATTTATATCCAGCCCTGCTTATGGCAAGAGGATGTGAGGTAGCTCAAACACAGTTTGATGGACTGGATTATCCGGGGAAGCATTCCTTTCCTATGCTGATTCCTACTTCCAAATGGATAACAGTAGTAAAACTAATAACAAAGTAATGATTCAGAATCACTAATATCCTTTGAGTGCCTACCGTGTGCCAGACTCTTTGCCAAGTACTTTGCATATATTTTCTCATTTAATCCTCACAACAAACCAAGAATAGATACTACTTTTGACCCCATTTCATTGATAAGTAAAATGAGGTTTAGAGAAATGGAGTGCACAACAGCATTTAATTAGCAAGGGGTGAAGATGGGATGAATGTAAGCCTGTTCCAGAAGCTTCCTCCCTACCAGCCCTATTCAGTACATTTCTGGTGGAAGATGTCCTGGATGGAAGAAAAGTTCCTAATCATTTACTTGAGTCCAAGAGACACCTAATAACAGGTTGGAAGAGATGGATGACTAAGGCTGGAGGTACAGAGGCAAAATGTGTGATTATCTCAAGTTGCTCATATCCAGTGGGGGAATATAATGAGTTCCCATATACTGCTGTGCCCAAGGCATCTCCCTGGGCTTTAGGGTAGTGAGCACATCTATTATACTGACCAGTCTATCCCCAGTCCCTAGAACATTAGTGTTTGATGAGTACTTATTGAATGAATATAACATTGGGTTCACTAACTCAGAAAAGACACGTTCTTAGGAGGTGAGAGTGTCTAAAGACACTACCTTCAGGAATTAAAGAATGGAGCAGGAAGACGAGTGAATTTCCCTGCAGTACGCAACCTCTAAGAATAAGTGTTAATTATTTCACAGTTTCTGTGGGTCAGAAGGATCCAGCTAACGCCTGTATTCCTGACCCACAGAAACTGTGAAATAATAAATATTTATTAAGCTGATAGGTTTTAGGGTAATTTGTTATGCAGCAATAAATAACTAATACATTTCCTTATAACTTCCAATGAAACAAGGACTCTAAAGAGGAGTTGCAGCTGTGAAAATGGATAGGACCACCTACAACTGCCCTGTTTGTTACTTCCTGGCTAATTTCCCCATAGTAATTATCTGTAAACATCATTACAATAGAAAGGGACAATGTGCTTATTTTCAGGGGCAACAAAAGGGTGAGGAGGCCTGAGGATGGTTGGTTCATTCCACAGCCAGTCCTAGGAAGAAAGGACCCTCAAGAAGATGAACATGTCATCATAGCTTTGAAAAGGAAAGACAGCAAGGCATGGGGAGTGTGTCCAGGAATAACAATTAACTCTATGGAAAATTCATCCTGGTTTCCCAATACTCTTTACCACTGAAGTTGGGTGATGTATCAAGTAGGATTAGGTTCAACTATGTAAAACAGGAACCTCTTAAGTAACACTTAAAGGAAAACGAGTTTGCTTCTCTTATGTAGGAGAATTCTCATGTAGGAGGAGGTCATTTGAAGGCTGGTCTAGCAGCTCAGTGATGCCATGCAGGTCCAGTCTCCCCCCATTCATCTTCGAGGACATGCCTAGACGACAGCCCCACCCTCCCAGTCCAACATGGCTATTTGATTTCTGCGTGTATATCATCATTCCAGCAACAGGAGGGAGGAAAGGGGAAGGAAGAGTACACTCCTCCTTTTAAACAGACCTCCTAGAATCCTAGATGACCCTCCTCTTTATTTCTTAGTGACCAGAACTTATTCATGTGGGCATGCCTATCTGCAGAGGTGGTAGTGAAATGTGCCCAGCTAAACAGCAAGGTTCTGTTACTAAAAGGAAGGGGAGGCAGGCAGTAACCTTTGCTACAGGTAACCAGCAAGCACCAGATGTTTTGTTATTCTAAGATTTCTAGGATCTGACTCATCTCACATTTTCAGTTTTATCTCCTTCCTTTAGTTCCATCGAACAGGAATAGACACCACTCTTTTTGCCTTTCCACCTTCATACCTTTGCCTCTGCTGGTACTGCCTTAGAGTCCCAGCCCCCACCGTTCATATTCATCCAGCTCCAAAACCACTTCTCCTGTGATTCTTTTTTTTTTTTCATGTCATTCTTTAATCTTTGGTTAGAAATAATAGAAAATTTACAGAACATTGCAAAAATAAAAATAATACAACAACACACATATGTCTCCTGTGATTCTTTTCTCAATACTCTCCTTCCTCTGAAAACTCACAGCACTGATTTGTACCTTTACCCGCTTAACTAGAGGAAATAGTATTACCATTACTTTTCAACTATGAGACATTGCGTTAGGAATGCAAATATGAATTAGAAAAGGACCCAGCCGTAAAAAACTGTATAGTGGTCAATTGATAAATGTTAAATAACGAGTGACTAATATGCTTTGAAGCCTCATTTTAAGCTTTGATTACATATGGTCTTCATAATCATACACATTACAAAGGATGTACACAGGCCACAATAGGATTTCTTTACTACCTCCTATGTGTTTGCTACTGTGTTTCACACATGAGCCTTCCATTCTACACTCACATGTTTATTTAATATCTACTATGTGCCTAACATTGTGCAAGGCACTGGGCATTAAAAAAAAAACCACCTGATCCCCTTCCTTAGAGACAAACAGATTATTACAACATGGTACAATAAAGAACTAGGTTGGAGACACCTAGAGAGTGATAACAAAGCCTAGCCTAAAAGGGTTAGAAATCTCCCACGAGAAAGTGACACTTAAATCTGAAAACTAAGCAGAAGTTGGCCAAACCCAGAAGAAAAGGGATAACATTGCAGGGTTGAGGGAGCATCATCTACAAAGCCTAGTGGTGAATGACAGAACACGGTGCATTTTATGGTACAGGAGCATGGCCCGAACTTAGGATTCGAAGTTGGGAACAGTAGGAGATGGTGTTGCAGGTGTATTAGGTAGGCAGCTGTATCAAAATCAGTAAGGAACTGTATCTGACTGTGAATAACATCCACCCAAACAGTGTTTTAAACAACTAAAATATTCTATTTTTCTATTTATTTAATTTTTCATTTTTTCTAGTTTTACTGAGGTGTAATTGACAAATAGAAATAATTTATATTTAAGATGTACCAGTGTGATGTTTTGATATACATATATATTGTAAAATGTTTACTACAATCAAGCTAAATAACATATTCATCACCTCACACAGTCACCTTGGTTTTTTGTTTTTTCTTTTCGGTGAGAACAATTAAGATCTGCACTCTTAGCAAATTTCAAATATACAATACGGAATTGTTAACTAGGGTCACCCTGTTGTACATGAGATCCCCAGAACTTTAAACATGGAACAGTTCTCCCTCAGAGCTTCCAAGAGGAACCAGCCTTGCTGACACCTTGATTTTGGACTTCTGAATTCCTGAAATATGAGAGAATAAAGTTCTGTTGGCTGAGCCACCCAGTTTGTTGTAATTCATTATGGCAGCTCTAGAAAACTAATATAAGGTTTAAAGACACATTAAGGAGAACAAATCAACAACACTGAGTGGGCATGAGAAAAGATTCCCTGCTTTCTGGTTTGGCCAAGTAGGCAAATGGCGGTGCTTTCATGGAGGTGAGGAACACAAGAGGAAGGACAGAATCGGGAGCAAAAAAAAAAAAGGTTCAGCTGTAGACAAGTTGTTTTGCAGGTGCCTAAGGGACACAGAGGTGACAGGTCTGGGATGGAGATCAGATGTAGCAGCACTTGAAGCCATTAGGGTGGATCTTGCTTGCAAGTTGCCTCACATTTGGCGAGAGGGATGAGGCTTTCATATGTGAGGTGATTCAGGAACACCTGAGACAGTATGTAATAAATTGCCAAAATGTGGAGCATAACTATTTCAGGAGGCTTGAATTAGGGAAAATTAATTTAAGGTGGAAAAAATGGCCCATAATTCTATACTAATGAGCAAGGTTGTTTTATTTATATTATTAATTATCACAAACGTGCATTAGCCTCTGACCAAACAGGCTGTATCAACTCAAAGACTGGTTTTCATCACATATGTGGATGCTCACAGAATGTTAGAACCGGAGAGGACACATCCTGTTCAACCTCCCTCCCTTACAGATGGAAAAACAGAGACTGTGAAGGAGAAGGACTTGTCCAAAGTCAGTAAGAGGACCAAATGAGATCCCAGCACTGGCTTGGCCTCCACCCTGAAACTCACGTAAGAAAGTGAATTGTGAAAAACCTTATCTGAAGGAAAATGATGTGTGGTTTGATCTATAAAAGTCAAATGATGAGGAAAATGACCAGATGAAAATATTGTCAGGCTCCAGAGCCAGAAAGACCTGGTATCAAACCCAAACGTAATCAGGACATATCTGTAAGGATGCTTTTGGTTTTAAAAAAAATCACAATAATAAGAAAATTATTGGTTCAAGATGGCAGAGTAGAAGGATGTGCTCTCACTCCCTCTTGCGAGAACACCAGAATCACAGCTAACTGCTGAACAGTAATCGACAGGAAGACACTCGAACTCACCAAAAACGATACCCCACATCCAAAGACAAAGGAGAAGCCACAATGAGACAGTAGGAGAGGCACAATCACAATAAAATCAAATCCCATGACTGCTGGGTAGGTGACTCACAGACTGGAGAACACTTATACCACAGAAGTCCACCCACTGGAGTGAAGGTTCAGAGTCCCATGTCAGGCTTCCCAACGTGGGGGTCCAGCAATGGGAGGAGGAATTCCTAGAGAATCAGACTTTGAAGGCTAGCAGGATTTGATTGCAGGACTTCGACAGGACTGGGGGAAACAGAGACTCCACTCTTGGAGGGCACACACAAAGTAGTGTGTGCATCGGGACCCAGGGGAAGGAGCAGTGACCCCAGGGGAGACTGAACCAGACCTACCTTCTAGTGTTGGTGGGTCTCCTGCAGAGGCGGGGGGTGGCTGTGGCTCACCATGAGGACAAGGGCACTGGCAGCGGAAGTTCTGGGAAGTACTCCTTGGCGTGAGCCCTCCCAGAGTCCGCCGCCGTTAGCCCCACCAAAGACCCCAGGTAGGCTCCAGTGTTGGGTTGCCTCAGGCCAAACAACAACAGGGAGAGAACCCAGCCCCACCCATTGGCAGACAAGTGGATTAAAGTTTTACTGAGCTCTGCCCACCAGAGCAACAGCCAGCTCTACCCACCACCAGTCCCTCCCATCAGGAAACTTGCACAAGCCTCTTAGACAGCCTCATCCAACAGAGGGCAGACAGCAGAAGTAAGAAGAACTACAATCCTGCAGTCTGTGGAACGAAAACTAGATTCACAGAAAGATAGACAAGATGGAAAGGCAGAGGGCTATGTACCAGATGAAGGAACAAGATAAAACCCCAGAAAAACAACTAAATAAAGTGGAGGTAGGCAACCTTCCAGAAAAAGAATTCAGAATCATGATAGTGAAGATGATCCAGGACCTCGGAAAAAGAATGGAGAAAAAGATCGAGAAGATGCAAGAAGTGTTTAACAAAGAACTAGAAGAATTAAAGAACAAACAAACAGAGATGAACAATACAATAACTGAAATGAAAACTACACTAGAAGAAATTAATAGCAGAATAACTGAGGCAGAAAAACGGATAAGTGACCTGGAAGACAGAATGGTGGAATTCACGGCTGCGGAACAGAATAAAGAAAAAAGAATGAAAAGAAATGAAGACAACGTAAGAGACCATTGGGACAATATTAAATGCAACAACATTCACATTATGGGGTCCCAGAAGGAGAAGAGAGAAAGAAAGGACCCGAGAAAATACTTGAAGAGATTATAGTCGAAAACTTCCCTAACATGGGAAAGGGAATAGCCACCCAAGTCCAGGAAGCGCAGAGAGTCCCGTACAGGATAAACCCAAGGAGAAACACGCCGAGACACATAGTAATCAAACTGGCAAAATTTAAAAACACAAAAAAATTACTGAAAGCAGCAAGGGAAAAATGACAAATAAGATACAAGGGAACTCCTGTAAGGTTAACAGCTGATTTCTCAGCAGAAACTCTACAAGCCAGAAGGGAGTGGCAAGATATACTTAAAGTGATGAAAGGGAAGAACCTACAACCAAGATTACTCTACCGGCAAGGATCTCATTCAGATTTGATGGAGAAATCAAAAGCTTTACAGACAAGCAAAAGCTAAGATAATTCAGCACCACCAAACCAGCTCTACAACAAATGCTAAAGGGACTTCTCTAAGTGGGAAACACAAGAGAAGAAAAGGAACTACAAAAAGAAACCCAAAACAAGTAAGAAAATGGTAATAGGAACATACATATCGATAACTACCTTAAACGTGAATGAAGTAAATGCTCCAACCAAAAGACACAGGCTTGCTGAATGGATTGAAAAACAAGACCCATATATATGCTGTCTACAGGAGCCCCACTTCAGACCTAGGGACGCATACAGACTGAAAGTGAGGGGATGGAAAAAGATATTCCATGCAAATGGAAATCAGAAGAAAGCTGGAGTAGCAATACTCATATCAGATAAAATAGACTTTAAAATAAAGAATGTTACAAGAGACAAAGAAGGGCACTGCATAATGATCAAGGGATCAATCCAAGAAGAAGATACAACAATTATAAATATATATGCACCCAACATAGGAGCACCTCAATACATAAGGCAACTGCTAACAGCTATAAAAGAGGAAATCGACAGTAACACAATAATAGTGGAGGACTTTAACACCACACTTACATCAATGGACAGATCATCCAAACAGAAAATTAACAAGGAAACACAAGCTTTAAATGACACAATGGACCAGATAGATTTAATTGATATTTATAGGACATTCCATCCAAAAATAGCTTTCTTCTCAAGTGCGCACGGAACATTCTCTAGGAAAGATCACATCTTGGGTCACAAACCAGCCTCAGTAAATTTAAGAAAATTGAAATCATATCAAGCATCTTATCTGACCACAATGCTATGAGATTAGAAATCAGTTACAGGGAAAAACACGTAAAAACCACAAACACATGGAGGCTAAAGAATACGTTACTAAATAACCAAGAGATCACTGAAGAAATCAAAGAGGAAATCAAAAATACCTAGAGACAAATGACAATGAAAACACAATGATCCAAAGCCTATGGGATGCAACAAAAGCAGTTCTAAGAGGGAAGGTTATAGCAATACAAGCCTACCTGAAGAACCAAGAAAAATCTCAAATAAACAATCTAACCTTACACATAAAGGAACTAGAGAAAGAAGAACAAACAAAACCCAAAGTTAGCAGAAGGAAAGAAATCATAAAAATCAGAGCAGAAATAAATGAAATAGAAACAAAGGAAACAATAGCAAAGATCAATAAAACTAAAAGCTGGTTCTTTGAGAAGATAAACAAAATTGATAAACCATTAGCCAAACTCATCAAGAAAAAGAGGGAGATGATTCAAATCAACAAAATTAGAAATGAAAAAGGAGAAGTTACGACACCACAGAAATACAAAGCATTCTAAGAGACTACTACAAGCAACTCTATGCCAATAAAATGGACAACCTGGAAGAAATGGACAAATTCTTAGAAAGGTATAACCTTCCAAGACTGAACCAGGAATAAATAGAAGATATGAACAGACCAATCACAAGTAATGAAATTGAAACTGTGATTAAAAATCTTCCAACAAACAAAAGTCCAGGACCAGTTGGCCTCACAGGTGAATTCTATCAAACATTTAGAGAAGAGCTGACACCCATCCTTCTCAGACTCTTCCAAAAAATTGCAGAGGAAGCAACACTCCCACACTCATTCTATGAGGCCACCATCACCCTGATCCCCAAACCAGACAAAGATACTACAAAAAGAAAACTACAGACCAATATCACTGATGAATGTGGATGCAAAAATCCTCAACAAAATACTAGCAAACAGAATGCAACAATACATTAAAAGGATGATACACCATGATCAAGTGGGATTTATCCCAGGGACGCAAGGATTCTTCAGTATACGCAAATCAATCAGTGTGATACACCATATTAACAAATTGAAGAAGAAAAACCATATGATCATCTCAATAGATGCAGAAAAAGCTTTTGACAAAATTCAACACCCATTGATGATAAAAACTCTCCAGAAAGTGGGCATAGAGGGAACCTACCTCAACATAATAAAGGCCATATATGACAAGCCCACAGCAAACATCATTCTCAATGGTGAAAAACTGCAAGCATTTCCTCTAAGATGAGGAACAAGACCCGGATGTCCACTCTCACCACTATTATTCAACCTAGTTTTGGAAGTCTTATCCATGGCAATCAGAGAAGAAAAAGAAATAAAAGGAATACAAATTGAAAAAGAAGTAAAACTGTCACTGTTTGCAGATGACATGATACTATACATAGAGAATCCTACAGATGCCACCAGAAAACTACTAGAGCTAGTCAATGAATTGGGTAAAGTTGCAGGATACAGAATTAATGCACAGAAATCTCTTGCATTCCTATATACTAATGATGAAAAATCTGAAAGAGAAATTAAGGAAACACTCCCATTAACCATTGCAACAAAAAGAATAAAATACCTAGGAATAAACCTACCTAGGGAGACAAAAGACCTGTATGCAGAAAACTGTAAGACACTGATGAAAGAAATTAAAGATGATACCAACAGTTGGAGAGATATACCATGTTCTTGGATTGGAAGAATCAATGTTGAGAAAATGACTATACTACCCAAAGCAATCTACAGATTCAATGCAATCCCTATCAAATTACTAATGGCATTTTTTACAGAACTAGAACAAAAAAATCTTAAAATTTGTAATGGAGAGACAAAAGACCCTGAATAGCCAAAGCAGTCTTGAGGGAATAAAGCAGAGCTGGAGGAATCAGACTCCCTGACTTCAGACTATGCTACAAAGCTACAGTAATCAAGGCAATATGGTACTGGCACAGAAACAGAAATATAGATCAATGGAAAATGATGGAAAGCCCAGAGAGAAACCCACGCACCTATGGTCCACTAATCTATGACAAAGGAGGCAAGGATATACAGTGGAGAAAAGACAGTCTCTTCAATAAGTGGTGCTGGGAAAACTGGACAGCTACATGGAAAAGAATGAAATTAGAACACTCCCTAGCACCATACACAAAAATAAGCTCAAAATGGATTAGAGGCCTAAATGTAAGAGCGGACACTATAAAACTCTTACAAGAAAACATAGGAAGAGCACTCTTTGAAATAAATCACAGCAATATCTTTTTTGATCTACCTCCTAGAGTAATGGAAATAAAAACAAAAATAAACAAATGGGACCTAATGAAACTTAAAAGCTTTTGCACAGCAAAGGAAACCATAAACAAGACACAAAGACACCCCTTAGGATGGGAGAAAATATTTGCAAACGAATCAACGGACTAAGGATTAATCTCCAAAATATATGAACAGCTCATGTAGCTCAATATGAAAAAAAGAAACAGCCCAATCCAAAAATGGGCAGAAGACCTAAATAGACATTTCTCCAAAGAAGACGTACAGATGGCCAAGAAGCACATGAAAAGCTGCTCATCATCACTAATTATTAGAGAAATGCCAATCAAAACTACAATGGGGTAACACCTCACACCAGTTAGAATGGGCATCATCAGAAAATGTACAAACAACAAATGCTGGAGAGGGTGTGGAGAAAAGGGAACCCTCTTGCACTGTTGTTGGGAATGTAATTTGATACAGGCACTATGGAGAACAGTATAGAAGTTCCTTAAAAAACTAAAAATAGAATTACCATATGACCCAGCAATCTCACTACTGGGCATATACCCAGAGAAAACCATAATTCAAAAAGACACACGCACCCCTATGTTCATTGCAGCACTATTTACAGTAGCCAGGTCATGGAAGCAACCTAAATGCCCATCAACAGACGAATGGATAAAGCAGATGTGGTACATATATACAATGGAGTATTACTCAGCCATAAAAAGGAATGAAATTGGGTCATTTATAGAGATGTGGCTGGACACGTGTCATACAGAGTGAAGTAAGTCAGAAAGAGAAGAACTAATATCGTATATTAATGCATATATGTGGAACCTAGAAAAATGGTACAGATGAACCAGTTTGCAGGGCCAAAATAGAGACACAGATGTAGAGAAGAAACCTATGGACACCAAGGGGGGAAAGTGGCGGGGTGTGGGGTGGTGGGAAAAAAAAAAAAAAAGAAAATTATTGGTTAACACAATTGAAAAAGTCCAGTGGCAGGGAAGACGTTTTGAGTGTGGTTTCAGCAGGGCTCCAGTTTTGTTCCTGCTGCTTTCTAGTTTCTCCTCTGCTCTTTGTAGCTTCACTCTCAGACTAGTTTCCCACAGCAGCCTTACATGAGTGCGTATCACCACCCAGGGCACACAGCATCTGTACAGTAGTGCACAAAGGGCAGAGAGTGGGGCAGACATTAGGAGACACATTAGCAGTAGACAATTTTAAAAGAGCAGTAAAACCAACAAAGGTGGATCTATTATTATCATTACAGTATAGTGGCATTTTGAAACAAGGTCAGTGATGAAGTGTTCCTCCCACCTAGGCCAACTGCAACCACACCCAATGCTTGGCACCCCAGTGCATCTGTGCTCCAGAATTTCCAACAAAAGTCAAGAGAGCCACACTCACTGGACTAGATTAAGTCACCTGCCTACACCTAAACCAGTCGTGGCCAGTGGAAGTATGATATGTGCTGACTGGCTTAGCTTAAGTTATAGGCTGATTCCAGAGATGGAATCAGCTTTCTCAGACTCCTAAAAGTTCCCAATTGAAACCTGGAATGGGTGAGATGGGGAAAGGTGAACAGATGCTGGTGAAGCAACCACCAGATGTTCACCACACCTTGAGACATTAGGTCACAAGTCTCAGATATGTGCTAGATACTATCTTAGGAGCTCCACATATATGTAAATTCCAACCACGGGAGGTAGCTATTCTGATTATTTCCATGTATCAATCAGAATCCTAACAGAGCAAATAGCACACTCAAGTTAAAGCACTTTGAGGAGGGCTTATGTGCACAGAGACTATTTACAAAGGTGTAGATTAGGTGTAAGAAACTGCGAGGGAGCGTGCAGGCACCTAAGACTAGGAGCAGCAGAGCTGTCGCCACCCCTAGGCCTACAGGGACGAGGGGAGGGAAGAGTCACCGGAAGCTGAAAAAGAGTGAGTTGTAAAGAGGTGGTCTCAGAAACTTGATAGAAGCCATGGCATTTGGCTGAGAACACAGTTAACCCAAGGCAACTTCACAGCAAGAGAACCTAGGAAATAAATACCCTACCCTCATTCTTCTTCCTCCCAGCTATGGCAGGGGCTCCGTGTCGGCCAACATGAACAGGAAAAATAGGGTGCCACAGCCTGCCGATGACATCCTTACAGATAGTCTCTTGGAGCAGAAATCAGGGTAGAAAGGGTGGAGGGGAGATTTGGAGGGACAGAGAGAAAACATCTAACCCATTCCATTTTACAGATGAGGAAACTGAGACTGGAAAGGTTAAGTTACTTGTCTGGCCCATAGCATATATTCTTTTCTTTTTTCTTTTTTCCAGCTTTACTGAGGTATACCTGCCAAAGCAGAGCATATACTTTTAATCAGTATACCATGTAATCTCTCAGAGCAAGTGAAAATCCAGGCAGTGTGCTGTATACATAATACATGCTTCACATATGTTATTTTTCCACTTCATTTTAGCCTCCACTGGCAAAGAGAAACCACTGATAAAATCAGAGTGCCCAGATCTTCCCCACGCAGGGTGTTCCCCCCAGCAAATGAACTAAGGCTCCCTCCCAGGGAGTCAGCCTGCATCTCACAGTCCACACAGTTCCAAAGCACCAGAGAGACAACAATATAAATGTAAAAGAGATGCTGCTTTTCCTCTCTGCATTTCTAAACTAACTTGAATCGGTAGCTGTACCACAAAAATAAATCAAAATGTGGGAGTCTGTGAACAGTTCCCATTCAAGGTGCAATTGATTTGTGACACAATGCACATGGTAACCAGAGGCACACAGACTAAGTAAACAGGGTATCTGACAATATGCACAGACTCCAGCAAGCAGTGCCTGCACATCCCCTCTCTAAGAAAATCAAAGCGTTTGACTGGTTTCTCCTTAATCCAATTCATGCTCTCACCTCACTCTTGTCAGAAAGGTGGGTGGCAGATATTATTTATCATTCCGGTGTCACTCGTGGGCTCAGAGAGTGACATGATTTACCTGTTGTCAAACGAGTTTTCAAAACAGCCTAACTCCGTTTGACACATTCTTTTCAGCAAGCCAAATATGCTGTCGGTCCATACCTTGAATGTGTCAAAATAATTTGCAAGCGACACCCACATCCCCATCCCATTTGATAGACTTGGGTTAGTCACTTGGAAGAGTTGCTAGGGAAGTTATTCAGAAAGGAGGAATGCCAGAAAATTAGAACTTTGGGGGCTGTGCATCACATGTACGAGGCTGATAATTATAATACTGATGCGTACGGGAGATGATTGTGGGCAGGGCACCTCGGCTAAGTGCGCATGTGATCGCACTTAATGCTCACAAGCACCCTAAGAAGGGACACTACTGGGACTTACCTGGTGGCGCAGTGGTTGAGAGTCCGCCTGCCGATGCAGGGGACATGGGTTCGTGCCCCAGTCCAGGAAGATCCCACATGCCGCAGAGCGGCTGGGCCCGTGAGCCATGGCTGCAGAGCCTGTGCTCCGCAACGGGAGAGGCCACAACAGTGAGGGGCCTGCGTACCGCAAAAAACAAAAAAAAACTCTACCTGCAATGTTTATTTTTTCCTCACACCCTTAGTAGTCTCTATTAAGAATTTGTGACTGTCAACATTACCATGGCAACCTGTTTGAGAGGGGATGCAAAAAGATGCACCTCAGGCTTCTATACAGCTGATACTCACCAATAGTGCTCATCTTTGACTAAATGGGTGAACTACAGACTCAATGTAACTAGCATCCTATGCCAAAGGACTTGCTTTTTTGGGGGAAGATGATCAGGTAATTAATAAATTCATTGAATTCCTAATATGAGCTGAATCATGGTAAGATTTCACATTTGTAATCAAAACGTGGTGAAAATCCATCAATAGAGAACAGTTTGCTGATCATATTATCATAATTGTTGATTGATAAGTGACATTAACAGTCTAAATACAGATTTTCTTCTCTTCTTAAAAATTCCTTCTTAATTCTAACATGTGGCCTTACCTCATGAATTTTGAAGCCACTAATTTAGAATTTTTGATTCAAATTCAATCAGAATGTATTGAGTTCCTACCAGGTGCCTTCACGTGCATCTTTCATTTAATTCTCTCAGCTATACAACCATTCTCAGAAATAGACATTATCACACCTATTTTGTAGATTAGTAAACAGAAGCTCAGAAAGGTTAAGTAACTTGCCCAAGGTCACCCAACGAGAAAAGGGCAGAGCCAAGAGTCAAACACTAGTCTGCTTATGATGTTTCCAGGTCCAAGCTAATGTCTACCATTCCTTAGCAATATTTTCTTCAAACACTGTTGATTATATATAGGATGGGGAAAAGGGCAGTATTAAAATAAATAAGACAATTATTTTCAAGTAGCTGAAGATCTTTAAAACCCAACACCTCTACTCAAATCCCTATATGTTTGATGATTACAAATAGCTCTCTTATTAAAGCAGTCTACAAATTTTTCTAGAAAATACTTTGCTTATAGTTGAAGTTATTGGATAATCTTGAAAGAAACTGTGCTGAATATTCTCCATTCATCCCTACAGACACACCTTCCATCATTTTCCACCCTATTCTGTGCTATGGGAGGCCTATCTTGCCCTCTGGCTTCCTTTTGGGTTCAGTCAATGCACAGCACCACAGGAGATCAGAGGACAGAAGGAGAGAGAAGTCAGGGTATTTATTCCCACAAGTTGGCAGTAGCTGTGTTTCTCTAATAAATGCCAAGCAACTTCCAGGCCACTTTATCCTAGAGCTGCAGTTCTCACCAGATTTCAGCAAAAACTTCCTCCTCTTGTGCCTTCAGGCCTAAAGGGTAGTAGTACTTTCTACCACTGCTAAACTTGGGGTGCTTCACCATCCCTTGTTAGTTTCCTTTAACCCAGCCCTGAGCTTTAACAACAGTCCCTTCATTGAGTGCTTTTCAACCTACGCTTTTTTTTTTTAATATATATTTTAAAATTTTTTATTTATTTATTTTTTTGGCTGCATTGGGTCTTGGGTGCTGTGCGCAGGCTTTCTCTAGTTGCAGTGAGCGGGGGCTACTCTTCGTTTTGGTGAGCAGGCTTCTCATTGCAGTGGCTTCTCTTGTTGCGGAGCACGGGCTCTAGGCACGTGGGCTTCAGTAGTTGTGGCACGTGGGCTCAGTAGTTGCGACTCGCGGGCTCTAGAGCACAGGTTCAGTAGTTGTGGCGCACAGGCTTAGCTGCTCTGCAGCATGTGGGATCTTCCCGGACTAGGGCTTGAACCCCTGTCCCCTGCACCAGCAGGCAGATTCTTAGCCACTGCGCCACCAGAGCAGCCTTTCAACCTAGGCTCTTGAAGTGAGAGCTTAGATTACTGATTGGAGACCTTTCCTCTTTTCTAATATAAGCATTAATGCTATAAATTTTCCTTTCAGCACTGCTTTTGCTATGTCCCATAAATTTGATATGAAATATTTTATTCAGTTCAATGTTTAGTTTTGTTTTATTTCCCTTGAGACATCCGTTTTGAACCACCGATTATTTAAAAGTGTGCAGTTGAAGATTGTTGGGAGATTTTTCTGTGATCTTTCTGATACTGGTTTTTTATTCCATGTTTGGTCAAACACATTCTGTATGGTTTCACTTCTTTTGAATTTGTTAAAGTTCATTTTATGGCCCAATACATAGTTACATTGGTATATGTACCATGAGCACTCAGAAGGATGTGTATTCTGGTCTTGTTGCGGGGAGTGTACTACAAATGTCAGTTACATTATTGGTCTATGGCGTTGATGAGTTCTTCTGAATCCCTGCTGATTTTCTGTTAGTTGCTCTATCAATTTTCAATTATAATCATGGATTTGTCCATTTCATGTTTTAGGTCTATCACCTTTGTTTCACGTATTTTGCAGCTCTGTGGTTTTGTCATCTCAGTTATCACTTGGTGAGGATGGGGCTCAGCCCCATAGTCCATTATTGCAGGTGGGAATAAGGGTGAGGCAATAATTTTTTTCTGTACAGCAGTTGCTTTCTAAAAGTTTTCCTTTTTTAAACATCTTTATTGGAGTATAATTGCTTTATATCGTTGTGTTAATTGCTACTGTATAACAAACTGAAGCAGCTATACGTATACATATATCCCAATATCCCCTCCCTCTTGCATCTTCCTCCCACCCTCCCTATCCCACCCCTAGGTGGTCACAAAGGAACAGAGCTAATCTCCCTGTGCTATGCAGCTGCTTCCCACTAGCTATCTGTTTTACATTTGGTACTGTATATATGTCAATGCCACTCTCTCACTTCGTCTCAGCTTACCCTTCCCCCTCCCCATATCCTCAAGTCCATTCTCTACATCTACATCTTTATTCCTGTCATGCCCCTAGGTTCTTCAGAACCATTTTTTTTTAGATTCCATATGTATGTGTTAGCAGATGGTATTTGTTTTTCTCTTTCTGACTTACTTCACTCTGTATGACAGTCTCTAGGTCCATCCACCTCACTACAAATAACTCAATTTTGTTTCTTTTTATGGCTGAATAATATTCCATTGTATATATTTGCCACATCTTCTTTATCCATTCATCTGTCAATGGACACTTAGGTTGCTTCCATGTCCTGGCTGTTGTAAATAGAGCTGCAATGAACATTGTAGTACATAACTCTTTTTGAATTATGGTTTTCTCAGGGTATGTGCCCAGTAGTGGGATTGCTGGGTCGTATGGTAGTTCTATTTTTAGTTTTTTAAGGAACCTCCATACTGTTCTCCATAATGGCTGTATCAATTTACATTCCTACCAACAATGCAAGAGGGTTCCCTTTTCTCCACACCCTTTTCTCCAGCATTTATTGTTTGCAGATTTTTTGATGATGGCCATTCTGACTGGTGTGAGGTGATACCTCTTTGTAGTTTTGATTTGCATTTCTCTAATGATTAGTGATGTTGAGCATACGTTCATGTGTTTGTTGGCAGTCTGTATATCTTTGGAGAAATGTCTATTTAGGTCTTCTGCCCATTTCTGGATTGGGTTGTTTGTTTTTTTGATATTGAGCTGCATGAGCTGCTTGTATATTTTGGAGATTAATCCTTTGTCCGTTGATTCATTTGCAAATGTTTTCTCCCATTCTGAGGGTTGTCTTTTCATCTTGTTTATGGTTTCCTTTGCTGTGCAAAAGCTTTTAAGTTTCATTAGGTCCCATTTGTTTATTTTGATTTTTATTTCCATTTCTCTAGGAGGTGGGTCAAAAAGGATCTTGCTGTGATTTATGTCATAGAGTGTTCTGCCTATGTTTTCCTCTAAGAGTTTGATAGTGTCTGGCCTTACATTTAGGTCTTTAATCTATTTTGAGTTTATTTTTGTGAATGGTGTTAGGGAGTGTTCTAATTTCATTCCTTTCCATGTAGCTGTCCAGTTTTCCCAGCACCACTTATTGAAGAGGCTGTCTTTTCTCCATTGTATGTTCTTGCCTCCTTTATCAAAGATAAGGTGACCATATGTGTGTGGGTTTAACTCTGGGCTTTCTATCCTGTTCCATTGATCTATATTTCTGTTTTTGTGACAGTACCATACTGTCTTGATTACTGTAGCTTTGTAGTATAGTCTGAAGTCAGGGCACCTGATTTCTCCAGCTCCATTTTTCTTTCTCAAGATGGCTTTGGCTATTCGGGTTTTTTTGTGTTTCCATACAAATTGTGAATTTTTTTGTTCTAGTTCTGTGAAAAATTCCATTGGTAGTTTGATAGGGATTGCACTGAATCTGTAGATTGCTTTGCATAGTATAGTCATTTTCACAATGTTGATTCTTCCAATCCAAGAACGTGGTATATCTCTCCATCTGTTTGTATCATCTTTAATTTCTTTCATCAGGGTCTTATAGTTTTTTGCATACAGGTTTTTTGTCTCCTCAGGTAGGCTTATTCCTAGGTATTTTATTCTTTTTGCTGCAATGGTAAATAGGAGTGTTTCCTTAATTTCTCTTTCAGGTTTTTTATCATTAGTGTATAGGAATGCAAGAGATTTCTGTGCATTAATTTTGTGTCCTGCTACTTTACCAAAATCATTGATTAGCTCTAGTAGTTTTCTAGCAGCATCTTTAGGATTCTCTATGTATAGTATCTCATGTCATCTGCAAACAGTGACAGCTTTACTTCTTCTCCAATTTGGATTCCTTTTATTTCTTTTTTTTCTCTGCTGTGGCTAAAACTTCCAAAACTATGTTGAATAATAGTGATAAGAGTGGACAACCTTGTCTTGTTCCTGATCTTAGGGGAAATGGTTTCAGTTCTTCCCCATTGAGAACAGTGTTGGCTGTATGTTTGTCATATATGGCGTTTATTATGTTGAGCTAAGTTCCTCTATGCCTACTTTCTGGAGAGTTTTTATCATAAATGGGTGTTGAATTTTGTCAAAAGCTTTTTCTGCATCTATTGAGATTACCATATGGTTTTTATCCTTCAATTTGTTCATATGGTTTATCACATTGATTGATTTGCATATTTTGAAGAATCCTTGCATTCCCAGGATAAACCCCACTTGATCATGGTGTATGATCCTTTTAATGTGCTGCTGGATTCTGTTACTATTTAGTTGAGGAATTTTGCATCTATGTTCATCAGTGTTATGGGACTGTAGTTTTCTTTTTTGTAACATCTTTACCAGGTTTTGGTATCAGGGTGATGGTGGCCTCGTAGAATGAGTGTGGGAGTGTTTCTCCCTCTGCTATATTTTGGAAGAGTTTGAGAAGGATAGGTGTTAGCTATTCTCTAAATGTTTGATAGAATTTGTTTGTGAAGCCATCTGGTCCTGGGCTTTTGTTTGTTGGAAGATTTTTAATCACAGTCTCAATTTCAGTGCTTGTGATTGGTCTATTTATATTTTCTATTTCTTCCTGGTTCAGTCTCAGAAGGTTGTGCTTTTTTAAGAAGTTGTCCATTTCTTCCAGGTTGTTCATTTTATTGGCACATAGGTGCCTGTAGTGATCTCTCATGATCCTTTGTATTTCTGGAGTGTCAGTTGTTACTTCTCCGTTTTCATTTCTAATTCTGTTGATTTGAGTCTTCTCCCTTTTTTTCTTGATGAATCTGACTAATGGTTTATCAATTTTGTTTACCTTCTTGAAGAACCAGCTTTTAACTTCATTGATCTTTGCTACCATTTTCTTCATTTCTTTTTCATTTTTTTCGGATCTGATCTTTATGATTTCTTTCCTTCTGCTAACGTTAGGTTTTTTGTTCTTCTTTCTGTAATTGCTTTAGTGTAAAGTTACGTTGTTTGAGATTTTTCTTGTTTCTTGAGGTAGTATTGTATAGCTATAAACGTCCCGCTTAGAACTGCTTTTGCTGCATCCCATAGGTTTTGGGCCATCGTGTTTTCATTGTCATTTGCTTCTAGGTATTTTTTGATTTCCTCTTTGATTTCTTCAGTGATTTCTTGGTTATTTAGTAGCATATTGTTTAGCCTCCATGTGTTTGTATTTTTTACAGTTTTCGTCCTGTAATTGAAACCTAGTCACATAGCATTGTGGTCGGAAAAGATACTTGATACCATTTCAATTTTCTTAAATTGATTTGTGACCCAAGATATGATCTATTCTGGAGAATGTTCCATTAGCACCTGAGAAGAAACTGTATTCTGTTGTTTTTGGATGGAATGTCCTGTAACTATCAGTTAAATCCATCTTGTTTAATGTAGCATTTAAAGCTTGTGTTTCCTCATTTATTTTCATTTTGGATCATCTGTCCATTGGTGAAAGTGGGGTATTAAAGTCCCCTACTATGATTATGTTACTGTCGATTCCCCCTTTTATGGCTGTTAGCATTTGCCTTCTGTATTGAGGTGCTCCTATGTTTGGTGCATAAATATTTACCACTGTTATATCTTCTTGGATTGATCCCTTGATCATTATGTAGTTTCCTTGGTCTCTTGTAATAGTCTTTATTTTATAGTCTATTTTGTCTGATATGAGAATTGCTACTCCAGCTTTCTTTTGATTTCCATTTGCATGGAATATCTTTTTCCATCCCACCACTTTCAGTCTGTATGTGTCCCTAGGTCTGAAGTGGGTCTCTTGTAGACAGCATGTATATGGGTCTTGTTTTTGTATCCATTCAGCCAGTCTATATCTTTTGGTTGGAGAATTTAATCCATTTATATTTAAGGTAATTATTGAGATGTATGTTCCTATGACCATTTTCTTAATTGTTTTGGGCTTGTTATTGTAGGTCTTTTCCTTCTCTTGTGTTTCATGCCTAGAGAAGTTCCTTTAGCATTTGTTGTAAAGCTGGTTTGGTGGTGCTGAATTCTCTTAGCTTTTGCTTGTCTGTAAAGGTTTTAATTTCTCCATCAAATCTGAATGAGATCCTTGCTGGGTAGAGTAATCTTGGTTGTAGGTTTGTCCCTTTCATCACTTTAAATATGTCCTGCCACTCCCTTCTGGCTTGCTGAGTTTCTGCTGAAAGATCAGCTGTTAACCTTATGGGGATTCTCTTGTTGCTTTTCCCTTTCTGCTTTTAATATTTTTTCTTTGTATTTAATTTTTGATAGTTTGATTAACATGTGTCTTGGCATGTTTCTCCTTGGATTTTTCCTGTATGGGACTCTCTGAGCTTCCTGGACTCGATTGACTATTTCCTTTCCCATATTAGGGAAGTTTTCAACTCTAATCTCTTCAAATATTTTCTCAGTCCCTTTCTTTTTCTCTTCTTCTTCTGGGACCCCTATAATTCGAATGTTGGTGCATTTAATGTTGTCCCAGAGGTCTATGAGACTATCCTCAATTCTTTTCATTCCTTTTTCTTTATTCTGCTCTGCAGTAGTTATTTCCACTATTTTATCTTCCAGGTCACTTATCCGTTCTTCTGCCTCAGTTACTCTGCTATTGATCCCTTCTAGAGAATTTTTAATCTCATTTATTGTGTTGTTCATCACTGTTTGCTCTTTAGTTCTTCTAGGTCCCTGTTAAACAACGTTTCTTGTATTTTCTCCATTCTATTTCCAAGCTTTTGGATCATCTTTACGATCATTACTCTGGGTTCTTTTTCAGGTAGACTGCCTATTTCCTCTTCATTTGTTTTGTCTGGTGGGTTTTTATTTTGCTCCTTCATCTACTGCATATTTCTCTGTCTTCTCATTTTGCTTAACTTACTGTGTTTGGGGTCCCCTTTATACAGGCTGCCAGTTCGTAGTTCCCATTGTTTTTTGGTTTCTTCCCCCAGTGGGTAAGGTTGGTTCAGTGGATTGTGTAGGCTTCCTGGTGGAGGGGACTGGTGTCTGTATTCTGGTGGATAAGGCTGGATCTTGTCTTTCTGGTGGGCAGGACCACGTCCAGTGGTGTGTTTTGGGGTGTCTGTGAACTTAGTATGGTTTTTAGGCAGCCTCTCTGTTAATGAGTGGAGTTGTGTTCCTGTCTTGCTAGTTGTTTGGCATGGGGTGTCCAGCACTGAAGCTTGCTGGTCATTGAGTGGAGCTGGGTCTTAGCGGTGAGACAGAGATCTCTGGTAGAGCTCTCACCGACTGATATTATGTGGGGCTGGGAGGTCTCTGGTGGTCTACTGTCCTGACCTCGGCTCTCCCACCTCAGAGTCTCAGGCCTGATACCCAGCTGGAGAACCAAGAGCCTGTCAGCCACATGGCTTTTGGGAAGTCTGAGGTCTTCTGCCAGCGTTCAGTTGGTGTTCTATAGGAGTTGTTCCACATATAGATGTATTTTTGATGTATTTGTGGGGAGGTAGGGGATCTCCACGTCTTACTCTTCTGCTATCTTGAAGGTCCTCCCTCTAAAAGGTTTTTGTCTTGATAGGCTGCCCTTTTCCAGACGTTTGATTAAAGAAAGCAGGGTTTTGTTGGGGCTCGTTTTACCTACACCCATTGGTCATTTCGGGTTGCCAGTTTCTTCAGTAGGCAGTCTGGGATGTAGGAGACAAAGCAGAAAACAAACAAAACCCAGGGGACTCACTGCCATGTTATTATTTGGGTCCAGAAGTCCGTAGCCAGTCTGCCTTCTCTCCACCTTTCACAGTCTTCTTGTATGTGGTTTATATTTGTAATATTATATACTATAATAATAATTATATAAATATATGGAATTTATATTTATAATATATGTAATTTGTATTTATATAAATGTTATATTACTTCTGGGGTTTTTAGTTATACTTAGCAGAAGGAATAGGACAAAGTATGTCTATGCCATATTCACTGAAGCAGAAGTCTTCAGGTCAGGTAGTTTGAAAAAGAAAATTTAATACAGGGCACTAGTTTCAAAAGGTTTGATGAACTGAAAAGCTAAACAGGGAGCAGTGAGACCACCCAAAGGTTGGCAATAGCAGAAAGTGGCTTCTCCCCTAGAACTATTGGTACACAGAGAGTAGGTGGTGTTACCAGAGCCTAAAAGCTGGAGCTGCCCAATGGGAGACTGGACCAAAGAGGGAGGGGCTATCCCACAGACAGCCTGAACCAGGAAGGAGCTGAAGCCAATGATGGACTCCCATGCTCCACCACAAGTAGAGAGAGAGGGGAAAAAAATACATTGGTTTCTCCCCTCATCTCCTCCTCAGTCCCTTTCTAGTGCCTCCCAGTAGCCAAAACATCTGCAAGCCACAGGTCAAGGGAAATGTCAGGTATGGGGGTCAGCAATCTGAACACTGAGTAGAGAAGGGAGAGGCAGGGAGCAGGTATGAAGGAAAATAGATGACTGGCACACAGACGAATAGTTATTTTAGAGCTGCCTTGCATTTGGAGTCAAGGATCCTTAAGAGAATTATAACAGCAAGAACATAATAAATATGTCAGAAGCCACATGAAAGTATCATTATTGGGTGACCC